>NC_083354.1:70012822-70339385 GCF_030254825.1 Meriones unguiculatus
GCTGGGAGCCAAACTGGTCCACTGGAACAGCTGGCCTTAACAGCTGGACCATCTCTTCAGCCCTTCTTTTCAGGTTGTGTACCGGTATTTATACTGTTTGATATTATAGGACGTTTTGGTTAAGTTTATTTTTAGGTATAGTTTAGTTTTTAGGTTCTTATGAATGATATAGTTTTCCTGATTTCCCTTTCCAATAATTTGACATTAGTGGGTCTGAGGATATGGCTCAGTGAGTAAGAATACCCAGCTTTGAAAGCAAAAGAACATGAACTCAAATTCCCACCACCCAGGTAAAAGTTGAGCATGGCTGCAAGTGCCTGTAACCCCAGCGTTGGAGGGTTAGATATGGACAGATATCCCGAGCTTTTCCAAAACTGTGAGCTTTGAGTTTAGTAAGAGACCATCTCATATAATAAATCAGAGTAATAGAGGAAGATACATCTGTTTTCCTCTGGCTTCTGCATGCTCTGGTACATACACACATACATGTGCATATACTTTACACATTTACACACCACACATACCCTATCTACACAATAAATATGTACATAAATTAAACAAATACATAGGAGCTGGAGAGATGCTTCATCAGTTGAGAGCACTCGCTGCTTTTCTAGAGGACTTTTGTTTGATTCCTAGCACCACCCATCTATAACTCCAGTGGTGCAGGATCCTAATCTCTTTCCTGGCCTCCATGAGCAGCAGATAAACATGTGCTACACAGACGTACATGCAGGCAAAACACCCATACACTTAAAAGAGAGCTTCACAAAAAAAAAATAGTTTGCTGTTTGTGTATAGCAGCACTAGTGGTTTTTATATGCTGGTTTTGTGTCCTGCAAGTTTAGTCTGTTTTTCAGATATAAAACTGAACAAGACATGTGTGACAGAGGAATTAGAATTTCCTTTTACAGGTTTATATTCCTTGGTAAAAAATTTGAAAACAGACTCAGAAGAAAGCTTAAGAATAAAACTTGAGAATTTGAAAGAAAAACAGCAGGATTGGCAAACTGTAAGTCCCAGCAGCCACTAGGGGGAGAGAGATGGAGAAAAGGAAGAGTGAGAGTCATGCCTTTTGAATTGTGGTCAGCCATGGAGATGTGCAAGTAGCTGTATGAAAAATAAAGAGTGAGAAATCCCAGAATGTTGGGGAGCGCATGCTTAGGTTTTTTTGGTTTGCATTCAAAGGATAGACATAAAGGGCAAAAGGAAGAGTTAGCTCAGAAAAGTGGCAGGCTTAGCAGTGACTATTTGTGAGCAACTCCCATAAGAGATGGACTCCTGGGATGCATGAGTGGGTTACCTCAAAAAAGGGGCTCAATTATCTCTCAGTCTTAGGTAAATTAGTTTTCCTGAGGGGTGGTTGCCCAGGTGATTGGCAGGCCTGTGTATTGTTTTTTGTTTTTGTTTGCTTGTTTCTTTTTTTTTTTTAGTCAGGGTTTCTCTGTGTATCCCTGGCTGTCCTCGACTCACTTTATAGACCAGGCTGCCCTCAAACTCACAGAAATCCACCTGCCTCTAGACTGCTAGGATTAAAGGTGTATGCCAGCACACCTGTCCTCCTGTGGATTAATTCTTAAGGAAGGGAACAGTGGTGTATAGTGTTCTCTTCTTTGGAATGCTGGGAAGGCAAATCTCTGAATTTGAGGTCAGCCTGGACTACAAAGCAAGTGAGAACACATAGAGAGACCAAAATACATAGACAAACAAATAAAATGTCATGTCTTCACCCAAGGCCAGAAGTAAGAGCAGGAGAGCGAATTCTAGAACAACCAGGGCTACATAGAGAGAGACCAAAGTTTATACATAGAGTGAAACAAAGAAAAGAAAGTCATGGCTCCACTAAGAGACAGAAGGCAGACCAGGAGGAAGTAGCTTTCCTTAGGAGGCCTTAGTAGTTCTCTGAACCTCCACTTTTTCATATGGTAAGTGGGAGTCCAGGTCCATCTTCATTAGCTTCCAGGCCTGCTAATTCCTATCTCTGTCTTCCTTACTCCAACATTGCAGACAATCCAATAGCTAATATAAAATCTGAACAACTCTGAGCGCTGATTCGATGCCACAGGTATGAAATTCCACAGTGGACTTCATGTGAAGTCAGAAGCATAGACTTACCAAAAATAATATATATAGTTATCTTCAGGCTGTACGTATAAGGGATATATAACAAAAATGTCTTTGTATTTAAGGTTGGCAAATATTAAAACATCTGAAAAGAAATCCAAAACAACTTCTGTCTAAAGCATTTGGGATAAGAGATACCTATGTAGTAGATGCAGAACAGTCTAGGTGACCATTTACACATATGTGTGAGAGTTACCTTGGGTTAGCATTCCCACTGCTCCAAGAATTACATTTCTTATTCTAGCCCAGGGGCATACCTCTATGATTTGAGAGGGCTGGAAAATCCCCAGTTACAAGTTAGTCTGTGGATTTGCACACAATCTGTTTATGTGATAGAATGGTATCTTTGTATTCAGTATACAGATTACAAAAGTTTGCATTTAATGAGAATTACCTACAGGCTGAGTATGCTTCACCAAAATGGAAAATGCTCCAAGTCTGAAACACAGGAAGCGTATGTCACCCAAAAAGTTTCATGTTTTAGAGCATTTTAAAATTTCAGATCAATTATATTGTAAAGCCTATTCAAATATTTAAAATATGAAAAACTCTAAAATTGGAAACAGCATTTCAGATAATGGGGTTTTATATCATTCATCTTCTCTGTGGAGCTGTTGAATTCTGGCAGCCCTTCCTTTTCCTTTGGTATCTAGACATAATTGCACCCCTGAAATCAGTGAGTGCATCCTTCTTTCCCATGGTGTCACATTTGCATGTTCATAAACTTTTAAAGCATAGTATGCTTTGTGGTTGTTTTTATGTTAACCAGTTTTACAGTTGTGATGACGATATTTGTCATTTAGTAAGTAATTTCTGTTATTGTACACAGTGCTGTATACTCATCATCACTATTTCCAACCCTTTTTTTCATGCCCAACATGAGTTGCCTTTTGTTAACCTTTGTATTGCCTATTCTAGTTAGATCACATAAATGGGATTACATAGTGATTGGCCTCTAGTGTGTGACTTATTTTGACAACTATCAAATGTTTTCCTGTAACATTTTTTGTATGATTTTCAACTTTACATAGTGACTCCATTCATACCTGTATTGATATTCTTTAATTAACAATTTTTATTTGAAAATTTATGGGATTTTTACTTTTTTAAAAGCTTTGTTTCCTTTTTTACGTGTGTGAGTATTTGACTGGCATGTGTGCCTGTACTACGTTGAGTGCTCAGTGTCTGTGGAGGTCAGAAGAGGCTGTTAGACCCCCTGGAATTAGGGTTACAGATGGTTGTGAGTCATCATGGGTTCTGAGAACCAAACTCAGGTCCTCTGGAAGAGCAGCAAATGCTCTTAACCACGAAGCCTTCTCTCCAGCCTCAAGAGTGTGACTTGTGGCTGAGACTGCTGTGTACTCTTATAGTTACCGTGGCTGTGTTTTTGGTGTCAGGTTTATGCCCCTCACTGACTGACTTGGGCATCTTTTGTCTGTTCTTTTTTTTTTTTTTTTTTTAGTATTTACTTATTGTCTGCATGTACACCTGCACCAGATCTCATTACAGATGGTTGTGAGCCACCATGTGGTTGCTGGGAATTGAACTCAGGACCTTTGGAAGAACAGTCAGTGCTCCTAACCTCTGAGCCATCTCTCCAGCCCCCTTGTCTGTTCTTTTTGCCATTTGAGATTTCTAGGAAATTGTTAAATGTGTTTTGCAGCTTCCAAGCAATACTTTGAAAAGTATCCGGGAGATCATGAACTTCTTTGGGAAGTTGAAGGTGTGGGTCATTGGCATCAGCGGATACCAGTCACCAGAGCATTACAGAGAGAAGCAATTAAAGTTACAGGTGAGACTGGTAGGATATGGGACTGTTTAAAAAGGAGCAACCCATAGTGGTGGTGCCTTATACCTCAGTGATGTGACCTTTCTGGGTGCAGACCCCCTTTTAAAGTTTGGAGTTTTAATTATGCTTTTACTTATGAGTCACTAATAAAAAACAGGTGTAGAGGCAGCTGGAGAGATGCCTCAGCATTAGGAACACTTGTTGCTCTTTTAAAGGACTGGCCTCAATTCCCAGCACCCACACGGTGGCTGTTATATCTCCAGTTCCATGGGGTCTAACACCTTCTTCTGACCTCCTCCGTGGGCACCAGGTACACACATGGTGTGTACATACCTGCTGGCAAATGTAAAATTAAAAAAACAAAAGATAAAAGCTAAAACAGACCTAGACTAGCCTAAACATTGAAATAGCCCAATGGGATTTGGGAGTAAAAAATAAGTATATTAATGAAGAAGCAAGGGTTAGGCTTTCTGGGTCAAAGGATTAGTTTAAGTATTATAAAGGAAAGACATGTCATACCTAGATTCTTGATTCTTTTTTATCTGTGCTGCTCTTAGGAGCCTGTGAAAATAATGTACTTTAAAATGAAAATCAAATATGATTGGCTCATAATTTAAATTTTTTTTCTATATATAGAGATTTCTCAATATGAAGCCAAAAGACCTGTATCTGTAGAATATGGCCTTGCTGCTGTATCAGAATATGAACCTGAAATGGAAGACAGCCAATCTAGTGAAATGCAGGTATACTCTTTGACTATCATAGGAAATAGTAATGTTTTTGTGTCCTTTGTTTTTGCTGTTTGTTGTGGTGACAGTGAGCATTGAGCGTGGGGCCTGGTGTATGTTAGGCAAGTGTTTCACCAGAGTTATCCCTGGCCCAGCCACCTGTTTACTATTTGTTTTGGGGTGGGTCTCATCAAGTTGCGTTATTCTAGCCTGGCCTTAACCCTTAAACTGTCCTGCCTTAGCCTTAGGACTAGTTCAGACTGTATTTACACTCTGAGGCCCAGCTAAAGTTCAAACATTACAGTTTATTCAACAGATTTAGGAAACTCCAGCTGCATTTGTTTTCTTGGTGGCTTCTATCAATTGATTATTAAAGATTTAATGCTCTTTGAAAACATTTATAATGATGTTTACAATATTACAAGCTAATTAAAACTAATTTAAAGCTGGGCAGTGATGTACACACCTTTGATCCCAGCACTGGGGAGGCAGAGGCAGGTGGGTCTCTTTAAGTTCAGCCTGATCTATAGAGTGAGTTCCAGGACAGCCAGAGCTACACAGAGAAACCCTGTCTTGGGGGGGGGGGAAGAAAAAAGAAAAATAACCTAATTTAGGATACATATGAAAGAAAAAAATATATACTCCTACTACCCAGATTGTTAGCCACTGTTAGTTTTTTTTTTTTCATGTATATGTAATACAATTTTTACTCCATGTCTTAGTTGACACATGAGTTGACTGTAGAGCCGGCGTGCTAGTGCATGCCTTTAATCCCAGCACTCAAGGAGGCAGAGGGCAGGTGCATCATTGTGAGTTTGAGGCCAGCCTGGTCTACAAAGCAAGTCAGCCAAGGCTAAACAGAGAAGCCCTGTCTGGAAAAACAGAAAAAGAAAAGAAAAGATTTCTAACCTTTCTAACGATAACACACATAGTAGAACTACTGAAAACTCCGTTTTTATTTTTCTATATATTCCTGTATTTAGAACATTGTCATGAGTCACTGTCCCTGTTCCTTCTCTTTAGTTGTTTGTTGTTGAGACAGTGTCTAAATGGGCTGTCCTGACTGGCCTGGAACTCATGGAGACCTACACGCTTCTTGGACTGTGTGCCGCCATGCCCGGCAGAGCCTGCTCTCTTTATGCCACAGTCTGTACTCCTCAGAGCCATATCCACCCACTGCCTTCAGTTACTACAAAAGCAAGGAGAACCAGGAATTTTGTTTATTTTAATATAAAGCCAAACACTTTTAAATGTCATTTGATTGAGAAACTGTTGAGGTGATAGTCTGTCATAAGCTTAATAGCATAAATTGTATATTCTGTCATTTTTGAAGTTCATATTCTTCATACTATTTAATGTTTTAGTTCAAGAAAACTTTGTAGCCACCTAGTAGTTTTAGTTAGACTACATGGTTTATTCTTGCTTTTACTTATTTGTGTACATAAATCATTACATGTATTTCTCTTTGAATCTCTTTATCTTTTCATTTTTATCTTTCTAGTTGAATAATAGACTTCCTGAGGACAAGATTTTTATTATGCATTTGCCACAGTTAACTACCATAATTAGGCTTTAAATTTTTCATTACTACATATATACGTATGTTTACACAGTACAATGTGAAATTTTATTACGTACATTATGTGTATGATTGGATTTGGATAATTTGCATACCTGTTGCCTCAAAACACTTGCAATTACTTTATTGGTATCTTTCAAATGCACATAGCTCTACTAGCTGTTCTGAAATACAGTATCAGTTCTTGTCAACCTTAAATAGATCTTTTGACATCTGTGCTTATCACGTTGTAGTTGAGTAAGTGTAGAATGGTAAATGAGTGGATGGTGTTTTGTAATGGAGTAGGCGTCAGCATGAAGTGGACATTCAGAGGCATGGTTCTTGTATACATGAGAGAACTAGTTGATCCCTTGTTGGAAAAATAAACTACAGGATACTAGTTGTTATTGTCGCAAAGATTGAAGGTATATAGCTAAAGGATGATTTAAGGACAGGTGGGAGTTCTACGGAAAGGGTTGCTAGGGCATTTTAGGAGATAACATGTAAAAGAAATAACATTTAAAGTGAAAGAGTTATCAAAAAGTTTTTTAGTTTGCATTCTCTACAGTGATAAGGTGTTTATTTAAGGTTTAAGCAAAGTTTGTCATGGGAAGCATTATTTTATTGGGTGTGAAGGGTCAGATAGGATGCAGTGGGAATACTTGACCAGTGAGGAAGCTGTTGGAATTGTTCAGATTAAGATGATAAAGGCCTGGGTAAAGCAGTGCTGATAGGACAGGATAGTTCCGAGTTAGCCTTCATTTAAAATCAGCAAGCTTTGTGATTGCTTGAATGAGGGCTAGAAAGACCTCATTACTATTTCTTGTGTTTTAACTAGAGTGACTGTAATTGTTGTTGCCATTAATATAGATAAGGAATAAAGTCGGGAATTTATCTTTAGCTAGGTTTAATGTGAAATCAGAGGAACCATTTATTTGGAGATACTTGCTTTGGAAATCAAGGTAGAAGTTGGGGAACTTTAGTTGTATGTTTAAAAACATTAGCAGTAGATACCTGGGTGAAGCTAGCATGCTAAACAAAACAAAACCCAACAACAAAACCCCCAAAGCACCAAAACCAAACACCCCAGCAGAACAAATAGGTGTGACCATTTCAGATCCTCGGATAAGTTCTTAGGCTTATAATGAAGAAAGACTATAAATTTAATTTTGAAGGTAGATTTTGTAACAAAAATTACTGTTTGAATACAGTTAAATATTTTTTGAAAGTATGAACGAAATAGGTCCATAGTGAGAAAGGATAGCTTAAAACATTAGATTTTAATCTTTATCTCTATTTTAGATCCATTCCCTAAAAGATGCCTTTGCTAGCACTTCTGAAGGTAAGAAAACCAGCTGTTCTCTTAGTAAGTGTTCTAGCTTTGGGCTCTCTCCTCATGCCACCACGGCCCCTGGTTTTACTGTGTGTGAACACTGAGGGTGCTGTTGAACCCCCCCGTTCTTGTCACATAGGGATCATAATGTCTGCCTCACTCCCCCCAAGTTAGTAAGAGAGCGCATAAAGGAAAGTGCAGAAGCAGAGTAAACCTCATGTAGGGATATGAGGAGTGAACATTGACAGTTACTTTATAATGAAAACAAAGCTGACATTGTTTTTGTAGCTTGATCTGAAGGAAGGAGCAAAACTGTAATGGGACAGTGGGTGGGTTAATCTACTGTAGTTTTTGCATTTCTGTGTGTCTTAATAGGTAGTCCTTTCCATGCATAGTGAAAGGCATTTCTACTGGTTTTCTCTCAGGTCTCGAAAAGACACCCGTTTCCACTCGCACGCGAAGCGGTCACCTAAAACGACCGAAGATTGGAAAGCGGTTTCAGGATTCTGAATTTAATAGTTCTCAAGGTGAAGATGAAAACAGTGCCCAGACTTCACCTACCGCTCCAATGAACAAGTAAGGAAGACATGATATTTCTTTCAGATTATTTCATGTATTATTGCTTCTATACTGTTGGTATCTGTTAGTCAGGAAGGCGGAGCTGCCTTTTGCTGGTGCAGCAGTTAGCCTTGTCTAGGGTTTGCTTTTTGTCTGTGCTGCAAGACTATTGATCAGGCTTCCCAGGAGTGTACTATCTGAACATTGTTATGAAAAGCGCTGGCAAGTAAGAGGCTGGAATGTATGTGCAAATCCAGAATATTCTAGTCATTGTGTTCTCCCAGAAAATTCATTGTCATCAGCTCTGAATTTGATAGGATAGGTTTTAGTAATCCTGACGCTTAAAGCCTGTTTTTTTTGTTGTTGTTGTTTTGTTTTTTTTAAATAAGTTACTTTATAATGAATCCACTCTACCTGGGCTACTGGACATAGTTTGTAGGTTAGTGATAACCCCAAAACTACAGTCAGTTCTTCCAGAGCCTTGGCAGTCAGCAGAGTCAACAGAGCGCTGAGTAAGCGTTTATCTTCAGACCGGACATGGTGGTTCATGCCCCACGACTTGGGAGGCTGAGAATGTGAGGCTATCTTGTACTGTATGGTAAATCTCTTTCTGAAAAAGGTGAAAATGATGAAGTTTCTCCTATTTTATTTTTCAGTTTTTGAAGGAGGCTTTCAGTGTTCTGAAACTTGCTTTATGGCCATTTCCTCTGCCTCTTACTACAGGCGTCCAGCACAGTATCAAGTTTATATAGTACAGGGGGATCGAACCAAGGGCTTTGTGTATGCTTCATGAGCTCTCTACTGAGCCATCTCCATAGCCCTTCCTTAGCATCTAATGAAAACCAAGATTTTATATTTTATATTAAAATTAGACTACCAACCATTCAGTTTAATCATTTAGTTAATTTATAGCTTTGTCATTTTAGATGCCAAATTATTTACTCAAAAAAATCTTGTCAATTTGACTATGTAAATAATTTTAGATTGGGATAATTAATAAAATGTTTACATTAAAGATATAAATAAATACATAAATCTCAAAATGTATGAAATGAATAATAGGTTTAGATAATTATGCCTTATTCTCACAAGCTATTATTTAATGTAATGACTTTTACGTTTGAATTTTTAAGGTTTGTGTGTATGTGTGTGAGTGTGTGTGTGCATGTGGGTACCTGTGAGCTTATGCAGCATCCAGAAGAGAGCACTGGGTGTCCTCTATCACTGTCTTCTGTTCCTTTAGGGCCGGGTTTTCAAAGATGAGTAGAAATGCATAAGCACGGTTAGGAGCGACTTTAGATGCAAGGCCTCCCAGCCAAGCTCTTCAGGCTCAGTATGCTGATGCTCGACCGTCTCTTTGTTTGGTTTTGATTATTTTTGCGTGGTATGGCAGACATAGAACCCAGGGCCTCACACATGTAGTTTCTCTGTGTAGTGCTGACTATTCTGGCACTCACTCTGTAGACCAGGCTGGCCTCAAGCTCACAGAGAACCTCCTGTCTCTGTCTCCCAAGTGCTGGGGTTAAAGGCATGCAACATCTCTCCCCACTTCCGTATTACACGAGTTCTTTCATACACAGTTAATGCGTTTACTTCTTTCTACCCTTCCCTCTCCCCCTTGTAACTCTTCCTGTGTTTTTCTCCAACTCTATCTCATTTTTATTCAAGCAACCATATTCAACTCCCTGACCACCATAGGCTTGTGGCCATATCATAATGCATTTAATCCAACTTTAAAAGTCACCATAAATTTTCAGTTTCAGTACTTTAAAAGTCCAAAGTTCAAAGACACTCATGAGACTCGAGGCAATCTCCTAATTGTAATGCACCGGGGGCTCGGAGACACACACCTTGAATCCTAGCACTTGGGAGGCAGAGGCAGGTGGATCTCCAAGTTCCAAGCCAGCCTGGTCTACAGAGTCCAGGACAACTAAAGCTGCACAAGCTGTCTTGAAAAATCAAACCAAAACAAAACAACAAGGAGACAATAACAAAAAACAAACAAAACAAAAAAATTAAAAAAAAAAAAGAATTTTCCAGTTGTAACCCCCTGTAAAATAAAAAAGCAAATTACATAACATCAACATACTAGGCACAGAATATTCATTGAGAGAGGAAAGGGAGCATAGTGAGGAAATACTGGACCAAAGCAAAACTGAAACCCATCATGGAAAACGCCAAATCCTGTGGCTCTGTGTTTCATGCTGTTCCTTTTCTTTTTAAACTGTGTTTTGTATTCCTTTTTGCCCCGCTACTCTTTTTCGTTGTCAACCTGTATAAGCGTGATTATTAATAGCCACAGGGCAGAATGATTATTAAGATTTCAAGGCTGATTAGCCCGCCTTGACATCTCCTCTGCTGAAGAAATTGTGCCGTTATCAGTTTGGTGTCAAACAAGTTCTTAGGATGGGAGGCAGCCGCATTCTTTGCCAAAATATCAACAAGATATTAGCCAGGTTGCTAATACTCGTCCCCACTGAGGCCTCTTGAGTTGGGTCTCCACAGTTCATGTAGTTTTCTGTACTGCCGTCTTCCAATCGTCTACCGGGATGGACGGTAAAGCTCGCCTTACAGCATTCAACCATTTTCCTAGTCCAGAGTCCCAAAGTCTTCCATATTCCTTCAAGGAAAAAAAGGAAAACCCAAACCAAAAACACCCAAACTGGGTGGTCGTGTTTGTCACGGCAGTTGTCCATGCCATGGTCCCACTTTCCTAGCTCCTCTTCTGTTGGTGTGACAAAAGACCATGGCAAAGTCAACTTAAAACCACGGTTCACTTGGTTAAATTTCCAGAGGGGTAGGAGCCCGTCACTAGAATGGCCGAGAGTATGACAGGAGGCAGGGAAGTCTGGTTCTAGAGCAGCAGTCGAGAGCACATCCTAAACCTCAAACAGGAGGCTGAGAGCATACTAGGAGTCTTTTGAAACTTCGAGCCCACTCCCAACGACACACCTCCTAATCTTTCCCAAACAGTCTTACCAACTAGGCACTAAGAATTCAAACCTGGAGCTTGTGGGAGCCTTTACCTTTGAAACCACATAAGTATTTTCTAGTTCCATCCATTCACTTAAAAATTTCATTTTTCTTTACAGCTGAATAGGAATCCACGTTACATATTTATCCCATTTTCCCTTCCCATTCGTCAGCTGAAGGACATTTAGGTTATTTCCATTTCCTAGCTATTGTGAACAGAGTGGCGGTGAACATGGTAGAGCCCGATGCCAGGTTCTTAGGGCATATGTCAAGTAGCCAGTGCAGTGGTCATAGCTAGCACTTACGATTATGCACTAACAGTATTGGAAGTAAACTGTGATATATGTTCATTTCAGTAGAATAAATGAAAAGTCTAGTTTAAATAGAGAAGGTGGTGATGTTTGAACAAGCAAAAGGGACAAATTTATCAGAATGAAAAGATTAGCTTTGTACCTACAAGATCTAAAACTGATAGAATAACATTATTGATTATAAAATGTTACTTTGTTCAGAAGGGATTTTTTGTATGCCGAGGCAGGAGGATTGTGAGTCTCAAGCCATGTTGGACAATTTTAGTAAGACCCTTTTCAAAATAAAAAGGGCTGGGATTGTACATTGCTTGCTTAACTGTACAAGAGTTCCTGACTTCATCCACTGTATGGTCCCAAAAACGGGATCCTTGACATTTTACCTTGACCATAATAAGAAAAAGCAAGAATGATGCTGGTTTGTTGTCTAGACTAGAGTCCGCTGCACGTCCGTCAGAGAGCTCAGAAGAGTTCCTGGAAGAAGAACCAGAGCCGAGAGTGACCGAGTGTGAAGATGGGAGCAGCGATAAAGATGCACCGCCTGCCCCGGACACTCAGCCACGCCTGGACAGACAAGATGTGGACAAAGTAAGAAGAAGACATCCCCACCCACACACTGAGAGAGAAATGAGGCCATGGTTACAAGTTGTGTTGGTGGTTAAGGAAATGGACACATGGGCTGGGGTGTATAAAGCTAGGGAAATAATGATAGCCCTCAGTGCATGGGCAGAATAGACTGCCAGTGGAGTGACGCACACTTAACAGGAGCACGGGTGGTGGTGCCTTGTGGGGCCAGGGTTATTAGAAGACTAGAAAGTCGTGATTTGCATTTGGAGTTTCTATTTCTCACTGCAACTCATTTTCTGGAAAGATAGGTAAAGTAGTTACAAAACCAAAACAACACCCTAAAACAAAATAGATAAATCTTCTGTAGCTAGCCCAATCCTTTGGCTTGGTACTTGACCCCTTTATATGTTTATTAGCCTCTTCTCCTTTTTTCTCACCTTTACTCATTTGTCCGTCATTTTTGATATCTTCAGTTCTTTCTGTTGCATATATTCCTTGAAATTGTTTCATATGCACCTTCCTTTCTTGAAAACTCATCCACTTTCCTAGTGTATACAGTATAACAGTATCACCGATTTTCTGTTATTATTTTTTCATGTGTATGGGTGTCTCGCCTCCATTACATCTGTGAACCATGTATGTGCCTGCTGCCTGCTGCCTTTGAAGGTCAAAAGGACCCAGGCAGGCATGGTGATGCACACCTTTAATTCCAGCACTTGGGTCTGAGTTTCAGGCCAGCCTGGTTTACATAGTTCTAGAACAGCCAGGACTATGTAGAGATTCTGTCTGAAAAAAACAAAATAGAAGGCCTGAGAGTCCCTGGAATCAGAGTTACAGACAGTGGTGAGTTGTGTGTTCATGCTGCTAATTGAATGTGGGTCCCCTGGAAAAGCAGCCAGCTCGGAACTGCCAAGCATCTCCTCTTGCCTCCTGCCGGTTTTCTTAAGTCAGTGCGCTGCAGCCTTTGCTCTCTCTACTTTATGAAACTATATTTTCATATGGAATTTTTTTTCTTTTAGGAAACTGGGGAAAAGAAAAGCACATCCTTTGAGGGGAAAATGAATGTTTATAGTTTTTTTCCCCTCTTAAACTGTAATATAGTGTAGTATGTTGTGAGACAGTGTATGTCATATAACCTGTCTCATCCGGCAAGACATTGAGCATATGTTACTACAGCGCCCCCGTGACAGCACCGCTGTAATTCTAGTGGTTTCTCCTACTTGGGGTGACAGAATGCTTTACCTTCCTCAAAGTTCTTTAGTTTCCTGGATGTGTATTATGTCCCTGTGACTGCATATATGTTTGAAACATGCTTTTTTTCCTCCTTAATATGTATATTCTGGGAGGTTGTTTTCCCTTTTGATCTTTGGCTTGTTGCCTCTTTTGTGGTGTGGGGGTGCATGTGCGCATGTGCACACATGTAAAGGCCGGAGAAGGATGGTGGTTCTCTTCCCTTTCTGTCTGCCTTAGTGCTGAGATAGGGTCTTTCACTGAGCTGAAGCTTGCCTTTATCTAGACTGGCTGGCTAGAATGGTTGACCAGTGAGCCTAGGATCCATTTATCTCCGGTTCCTACTGCTGGTAGTTACAGGAACAAGCAGCCCCGTGTCCATATTTTTTATGTGGATGCTGGGGATTTGAACTCAGGTCTATCACCTTACATACCTAGTGCTCCTTACTAACTGAACTCCTTCCCAACCTTAGGTCTAGATCTACAGAGTCACTTGCCTACTGCATTTCTGTCACCCTAAGTCCAATAATACTTCTGTTGATTTGTCATTTATTTTTTATTGTGTATATGTGGTTATATTTGTGTGTGAGCGTGTGCATATTCGTGCAGGTGCCCACAAGAGTGTGCTGAATCCTCTGAAGCTATCATTACAGTTAGTTGTGAACCACTTAACATGGGAGCTAGGAACCGAACCTACTCCTGTCCTGCAAAAGCAGTACTCTTAACCTTTAAGCCATCTTAATTCTTCTGTGTTGAGTCTACTTCCCTGTTTTGTTCATTCTGTTCTCAAATCTAGAACTTGAAGGGCTGACTTTTTCCTTTTCTTTGCTTCTTTTTTTGTGACCACAGGTTTCTCCCCCCAGCCCCCCGCCCCCAAACACAGTTTTATCTTATGTTCTGTCTTTCTCATTTTCTTCCCCTTAACATTTTCCCACTCTGGTTGGTTCTTCTGTGAGTTTTCTGTAATCACCTTCAGTGTGTAACCAGCTCTGTGTACCGCGTGGTATAATAGTGATGTCTTAGTTCAGGTTTCTGTTGCTGCAACAAAACACCACGACCAAAGGGCAGGTTTGGGAGGAAAGCGCCTTTTCAGCTTACACTTCCAGCTCATAGTCCTTCATTGGAGGAAGTCGGGGCAGGAACTCAAGCAGAGCTGGAACCTGGAAGCAGGAGCTGACACAGAAGCCATGGAGGGGTGCTACTCACCGGCTTGCTCCCCATGGCTTGCTCAGTCTGCTTTCTCATAGAACCAGGACCATCCAGGGATGGCCCCACCCATGTGGGCTGGGCCTTCCATCATTGATTACTAATTGAAAAAATGCCTTGCAGCTGGATCTCATGGAGGCGTTTCCTCATCTGAGGATCCTTTCACTCTGATGGCTTTAACTTGAGTCTAGTTCACACAAAGCCAGCGAGTACGAGTAAGATACATATTAATGATAGAAAACATTCTCTCCCTCCTCTCCTTATTTGTGAGACAGAATCTCCTTTTCTATAAGCCAGGCTCACCTTAGAATTAGACTCTCCTCAAACTTGTAATTCTCC
This sequence comes from Meriones unguiculatus, assembly GCF_030254825.1. NCBI lineage: Eukaryota > Metazoa > Chordata > Mammalia > Rodentia > Muridae > Meriones > Meriones unguiculatus. The sequence goes on from NC_083354.1 coordinate 70,027,536, forward strand.
TACTTTAGTCTTCTAGGTACTAGGATTATAGGCATACCCCAAGATCACCCTGAAAATTTTTTATTTTAGAAAAGTTTTCTTTTGGAAAAGTTAAGTATAATTTAAACATCTCTTTTGGAAAACTTTGGTGGTTTTGTTTGCTTGCGTTGTTTTTGTTTGTTTTTTGTTTTTTTTTTTTTTGAGGCAGGGTTCTCTACAGAGCCCTGGCTGTCCTGGAGCTCACTATGTAGACCAGGCTAGCCTTGAACTCAAGGTGACCCACTTGCCTCTGCCTCCCTAATGCTGCTTTTAAAGGTGAGTGTCTCCATACCCAGGAGAAAGGTTTTCTTTTATATGCTTTCAGGAATCTAGTATTGGATTTAATTTCAAATGGTCATGTATGTTAGTTTTCTAATTTTTAAAAATGGTAATAGTATACCATCTGGTTATTAGACTATTATTAGGAATTTGAAATATTTAACATCAAATAGATGTAAATTAGTAAATATTAGGAGAAAAGCTCAAAAATTGGAAGGTTTGTGCCATCAGATCACTTTTCTGTACTTTAATAATATGAAGCAAAGAACTGATTGTTCAGAAATCACTCTGGGTTGACTGAGCTAGCTGAGACTAGGATTTTTGTTTTCCCTGCAAGAAGCAAGTAGACCTAAGTTTTCACAGGACTGGTAGTGCCCCTCTGTCTGGCATGGTAAGCTATCTAAGCATAGCCCCAACTTCCCTGGTGGTGAGCAGCTGGCAGTGTTTCACAGAGCTGGTATTAAGTCTCAGCTTGCTCTATTGCCTCTTTACTGAAGTTCATCCCATAATTGTCCTGAAAGAAGGACTAGACAGAAGGAACAGGATCTTTTCCCTGAATCTTAGACCCACATTGCATAACCCCTGGGCATCCTGGCCTCTCCCTGTTACCAGGGTATAGCAGGAGTGTGCAGTCTAGTCCTTGGGGATTCATTACTTTGCTGAATCCCTCCGCCTTCAGCAAATCTGTTCTTTAATACTCTATATTGTTTTAAATCTGTTGTGAATCTTCATGGATGAGAAGTAGGGACTGAGAGTGGACCTAATTTGAACAATCATCTATAATCAAATCCTGACTTTCCCTCTTGGTGTAGGACTCTGCATTAGAGCCTGTGAATGGTGAGGTAATGGATGATGCCGTTAAGACCTCACTTGTAACTGAAGAGGAAGACTCCACCAGTGAAGGTCTTGAAGAAGAGTTAAAAGTTGCACCTTTTAATTCCAGCGGAGAGACTGTGAATCTTGTTCCACTGGTAGCAGAATCTTCAAAAGCTTCTGAGGCTATACCAGAGAAGGTAAGGCAGAAATGACCTTACTTTTCATAGGTAAAGTTTGCCAGTATTGGTGCAATTAGGTAGATGGTAGAGGGTTCAGAATCTTTTCCTCCACCGTTAACATGTAGTCCTTTAGGAAAATGTTTATTTCAAGCATAAATTTTTATATTTGCCTTTCAAGGTTCAAATCTACTCCCACCTCACATCATATCTACTATATTGTAACAAAGTGAGGTACTGTTCTCCAATAACAAAATGTTTTTTAAGTTCCGTAGACAGGCTAATGGAAAATTTGGTATAGTATTTAAATCAATTTGGTTAGTTCGAACTGGCTAAAAGACAGAATAGCAATGCTTTCTAAATGTCTTGCTGAAGTTGGTGACTAGAACTCCTATCGCCTTTAATGGTATTGTCTAATGAAAGCAGTCAGACTTTTCTAGCTCCAGGAGCATTAAAACTTAGAGGCAGTTGATGGTTCGGTAGGATCTTAAAGCTTAAAGTCTTAGATACTCTGAGGCAAAATTATTTCTTCTAAGTTTATTGTGTTAAATTCACCATGAGACAATTTTAAAGAAATTGACTTGGACTTAGAATATATATTCATGCTTAACAAAGATAATGAGTTCTGAGTTCTTGACACAGTAGTTCAATGATTGTATGAGAATGAGTCATTTTAGAACTGTAGTAAAACTCTTTACTGAGCTTTGTTTTATTATGTTTTTTTTTCCCCCCAGACTTCACCTGTTACTGACTCAGAAATGTTGCCAGATCAAGGCCCATCTGATGATAAAGGATTTATTACAGAAAAACTGTCTCTAGTTTCAAAAAAGAAAACACATTTGGGGAGCTCAGACAGTGTTGCCACTGTATCAAATGAAGAAAAGTCTGACAGTGATTTTCCAAATTCTGTAGCAGCAGAATTTCCTGAGGAACCAGTCTCTGAGAATTTAACACCCACCATGACTTCCTCATTGGAAGATCAGGGTGAGGAAGGGGCACCTGAGGCCCAGGAGCCATCTGCTGCTCAGAGTTCTCTGATAGAAGTAGAACTTGAAGATGTGCCCTTTCCACAGAATGCAGGACAGAAGAACCAGTCAGAGGAGCAGTCAGAAGCGTCATCTGAGCAGCTGGACCAGTTGGCACCGTCAGCAGAGAAAGCTGTGGACAGCAGCTCCGAGGAGATAGAAGTGGAAGCACCTGTCGTAGATAGGCGCAGCCTGAGAAGAAAGGCCAAAGGGCATAAAGGGCCTGGCAAGAAGAAAGCCAAGCTGGCCTAAAGGACAAAGAAACGAAACGCAGACGATAAATCCTCTTCTCTGTAACATAGTTCTTGTTTTTAAATCATGGGAATTGATAAACAGCATGGGGCAAAGGACAAATTGCAAAATTTCATGATGAACTCTTTTTTTTCCATTCATTTATTTACTTTATTTTATTTAGTATAGTGTAAAAGAGGGTAGATGGGCTGGGAGGTTGATAGAGAGCCTGTGGGTCAAGAGGAAGGGCTGTCTTCCCAGGCTGGAGTGAGGAAGATTCTTTTGTGTGTGTGATTTGTGCCTTGGGAAGGAGGGCCAGTCAGTCCAGATGGGCTGGGGTGTAGTCTGTGGCCTTATCGAGAAGAACCCATCTTCTGGCCCTGACTTTGACCCTGGCCTCTCTCCTGATTCCCTTGCAGATCGTGCTGGGAGATATTTTTAGTGAAAGTATTTCATGGTTGCTATATGCTGAGAGCCCTTTCTGCTCCTTCCATGAGCCTTCAGTTGGCCATGAAGGTGTAGATGGGAGCCACACACTGCTGGACCCCTCTTCCAGATGCCTACTTTGAACTTCTTTACACATGGAGGTTTTCTCTTTAGGACTAGGATTCATCATTCTTCTTAATTTTTCAGGCTATTTTCTGTAAGTAACTTATTTTATGAACCATGGGTCAGTTTTGAGAATCCATGTCATATTTTTTTCAGCAGGTAGAACATCTAACTATTGATATTTTAAAACTACAAATTAAAAGAACTAGTACACTTTGATCATAGAAACCTTTTATACTACGGGTTTTAATGGTAAAACTTGGTGAGGGTTCTCAAAGTTTTATCTTAGTATCAAAAACAATCTCCATTTTTAAAGTGCAGGCATATGTAAACAAAACAAATCCATGTCAATAAATATAATCTCAAGTGAGAGGACAAACATAGTTTATGGTCATTGGCTTATGAAGATTGTTGTAGTTATTTCTTACTATCAGTTGTAGATGCAGTTTCTTCAGCTTATGTGGAGAGGTACACACAGTCTAGACTTTGTATCTTCTGATGATAACAGTAACAGTATTGTTAGATTTAACTGTGGCACATGGATACATAATTTAAAACTCCAGCTGATGTATTAGTTTGCTATATTTTTTCTCTGTATATTTGCAGATGCTGAAAAGCTTGAGTACACTTTTTAATCTGCTAAACACCTCAAGTAGTTGAATTTAGCATATAGTTTAATTTGGACTGTGGTCCTGATCAGTTACTACAAGTATATGCCCTTAGCTAGACCTCTTTTATTCTGCTGCTGCTCACTCACTGTGATTCTTGTCCAAAGATTTCCATCTAGCTTACCAGCCGTTCTGTCCATTTTTGGATAGGTTTAGAACTGTACCCCACCATCTTTAGACCTAGATCATAAGCGTAAAACTGCCCTGAGTTATACAAAAGCCTAAGTTCTGTCAGGTTCTGCTGTCCCTTTGGGTCGGACATATGCTTTAGATGTATTCTGAGTGCTGGTTGCAAGCTACCCCTATGAGTACTTTATTTCCATGGCAAGAGCATTTGATATTTTAGAGAAACTTTTTTTCCTTGACAGTAGGAATGAACAAAATGGTTATTAGACTCCATAGAAAATTTATCAGTAGTACTGTGATTAGTACTTCAATTGGATATTATTTTTGAGACCATTTAGTTTTTGAAACAGTTTGAACCTTGTGAGACAAATGCTGGGATTTTGTATCCTTATATTTGAGGTGCTGTGAGTTAATGTTCAGTTAATTTGGTCTTCACAGGTGATCTGGTGATGTCACGTCTTACATTTTATTTAGGGATGCTGGTATTTTAAGTCTTAATGAGTTACAGTCTTTAAACAGACCAAATACCCTTGTGTGATTGTAGAACACCTGCACATACCTGTTTCTTCAATTTCTGGTTAGAAGTTGTTAGATGATTTCATTCCAAGTGAAAATTATGCTTGGGACAATTTTTCTCAGTAAATGCTAAGTTAAAGAATAATTATGATTAACCCTGACTTTGCCAAATGCTGATGCTGTATTCATTTGGAGAAACTTTTGGTTAACATCTCAACTAGAAATAGTAACTGAAGAGTTTAAGATTCAGAAACTTACAATCTAATTTTCAGTTTAAATATATATTTAAAAATTTTTTTTTTTTTTTTTTTTGCTATTTGTTTCCCTTACATTCTTTAAATGTTTTTAAGAGATTGCATTCACTGGCAGCTCTGTGTGAATAGTCTCTAGAGCTAAAATTTTCACATATTACACTAGGGACTAGCAGTATAAACTTATACTTACCAAACTTGTTTGATATAAATGGAATTCAGAGAGATTTCAAACATTTTGTTCAGCACACAAGAAAATTTGTTACTTATTGTCTGTGACAGAAGTTAAAGTTTATAGATCCCAGAGGCCAGGTCACTGGAAAAATCTTTCATATTCAGTAACATGTTGATTATATAAACTTTGTAATAAAAGTTATGTTCAGTAGGGAATCTAAATAAACTTAAGTTTTTGCAAGGTATTAGGAGGACTTCTGTGATTTCAAGCAGCTGCTGAGTGTTCAGTCATATTCTATAGTCTCTTGAACTGGTACTTTTCTGAAGTTCCCTTCTGGTGTATATACATATATATTTCCTATGTAACATACAGCAGATGAGTATTCGCAAAATTTTAGTTCTACTTTCAAACTGAAACTATTAGACCACAGAAAAATGTAAGAATTTTACTGTAAAGCCCCTCTACCAGTTTTAAAGAAATGAAACGGCATGACTTTGAACGTCGGTCTTCTACATGTGCTCCCAGCCCATCGATTTGCAGAGTAAGGGGACATGTGGCCAGTGGTTGTCTGCTTTTAACAGGCGACCTCGTGTTTGCAGCATAAGGGTCTGATTTTAGAATAGGGTACCTTCAAGCCCTTTCCGTCAAATGAACGTCTGCTGGCGATTGTCTTCCTTTTGTGATTACTTTCTAGGGTGTGGTCACACCAGCAAACTCACACTTCAATGTAAATAATTTATACTAACACTACACATATGTAACTATTTTAGAAATCAGTTTCTGCCTTTCATGTCCATTAACAATCTGGTGTTTTTGGTGTGGTCTGTTACAGATGTCATGCTTGTTTTCATACTTCCTGCCATGCTATTTTGGTACAAGATTGTTTGCTGTTTTTAACTCTGAAACAATAAGCAAATGCACCTCAGCAATACTCACTGCTCACCTGAGGTCAGGCTTCCTTTCACTGTAACTTAGGCAAATAGACGTTACCCATTTTTATTGGTTGGAAACTGTTAATATCATTGTAAAAAGGGTCCTGAAGTGATGTGTCTGTACCAAATGGTCACTTCCAAGAAACTAGCCTTCCTTTTTGCTAACCATCTTTATACGTCCTAAAACTTAAAAAAGAAAATGTTATATTAAAATGTCATATTAATCAGAGTACCAAGTCTTGCTGGAGAACTTACGGTTTGTTTCCTTGCTAGGGTTTTTTCCCCCTTTAATGTTTAAAATAGTAATTAAACCTATATTTTGTGATTGTTTTCTAGTCTGTTAGTTTTAAATCCCCCCTCCACCCCCCCGTTTCATTCATGAAGAAGTGCTTAAGATACTGTGTTAGCCATTGAATAACTGTTAAAAGGCACAACTCATCACACTGGCTGTATTGCGAAGGCAGACTTAAGAAAATAAACAATTTAAAGCAAGTTGCCGACTACAGATTAATATACTCTCTGAAGCTCAAGGCCATGACCATATGATTCATACATCACAGGAGAGCGTGGATTACCTTATAACACCTAATGACCTTAGTCTCACATCTCAGGGCATTGGCAGTTTAGAATTATCTAAAACAATTTTTAACATCACTGTGGCAGTATAAATGCACTCCCTATTTTTAGAATAGACTATAGATTTACACTTGACTTCACTCAAGTACTGCATAAAGCATTAATTGTAAGTGAAAAAAATTTTCAGTCTAAATTTACCTTCCTGTATTTTTATTGTATTTTATTTACTTATTTTTGTTTTTGGAGACAGGGTTTCTCTGTGTACCGTTGGCTGTCCTGGGCTCACTTTGTAGACCAGGCTGGCCTCAAACTCCTAGAGATTCACCTGCCTCTGCCTTTCAGTGCTTCATTTTTTTAGGATTAATGGCAACAAAATGGAAAATATCTAATTAAATTTCCTAGCCTACTCAGTAATTGTTTTCATTGACCTTTAAGGGTCTTACAACTACACTGGTAGCCTGCACTGCAGCATGCCCACTCTTTGTTGAATGATTTAATTTTATTGTATGTACATTAGTGCGAAGGTGACAGATCCCTTGGAACTGACCTTACTGACAGTTAAAAGCTGCCACGTGGGTGCTGGGAATTAAATCAGCGTCCTCTGGGAGAGCAGCCAGTGCTCTTACCCACTGAGCCATCTCTCCAGCCCCGCATGCCCACCCTTTAGTACACATCTTATCTACGTGTATGCTTGCCATTCAGGCACTAAATTTTATTAACATGTAAGCCCTTAGGCCCCAAACTGAAGACTAACTGTAAAACTGGGCAGTTTTTATTTTTCTTTACAATTTAATAAATATTTCTTGACGACTGCACATGGGGTAAGGCTGCTTGGCCGTTCAGAAGGATCACAGCAATGGTGTTTGCCTGGTGTGTAGTCTTTGGTAGTGGCTGGAGTGACGTGGATGATGTTGCTCTCAAACCAGCAAAACCGCATTTATGCACCCATCGTTTTCAGGATTGTTGGTAACTTGGGCATACTTTCCTAAGGAAAACCAAACCCAAAGGAAGAAAAGGGAGGAATGTTAAAAACCTTTTATCTTATAACATTTCTAATTACCATATCCATACAAGTAAGAAATGAGCGAAGACAAGCTAATTCAAGATCAAGTTGTACTAAGTTTACGTAAAGCGTTCACAAACAGTAGTTGGCTCCATTTTATTAATAATTAGATTAGTATCTACTTCCCAAGATGACTTTTTTCCCTTAATGTATTTCAAAACACTTTAATGACCTATTTTACAACATCTAAGTTTATGGATACTTTGGGCAGTAAAAGTAGAAACTAAATCAATGATAAGATTTTTCTAACTTAGCTCTTCTACATTAGAAAGAAAACTTACATACTTTTAATGCTCAGAAAAGTGTTTGAACTAGGACTACGGGAAAACAACCCCCATTTAAATTTTTACTTACCCCAAATAACCTTGCCTCCTTGTGTCACAAGGCCCAGCTCGCTCACATTCACTTCAATAACTGTACCTTTGGTGATTACACCCAAAGTTGTATATAATGGGGATGATGGATTCTTTTTCACACCAAGTATTGGCAGGCAAAAAGTAGCTTTCAGCTCAGGATGTGTGACGTGGGCTTTTTTGAAACGCAGACCCTAATAAGTCAAACAGGGTTAGTATGGGCTTCAGAATCCACCTTTTCTAGTCATCTCAGCTAGGGGAGGAACGATGGCTTAAATGTCCTGTCAATACTTGTAGTTTTCTTTCTCTAGTGCTCATACTTACTGAAGGCTTACTATGCCAGGGTGCCACAGCTCACAAGTGTCTCATTTATACATGACAACCTTATCCAAGCTCTCCACCTTCACAATTAACAGTGAAGCAAGGGTCTGCACGCTTGAATTTTATTTGCAGTTTAAATCATGGTAAATGAAATCAAACCTACAAGTTCCAATTTCAGGATTCCAAATACCTCAGCCACTTTGAAGGAGAAGAGAAAGGGATTAGAGGCTGTTAACTTTCTTTATGCAGGTAGTAACATGATGAAAAGACGGGAGGATATTCAGAGAGGAGTTTGTTACAGAAATGTTACCCAGTCACCCGAATGGGGTCCTATAAGCACAGTACTTTAAATGTCAGAATTCTATGCCTTATTCTTAGCTGTGTGGGAATGAAAGGAAAATGACATTAAATTCTTAGTATTGGACGAATTTTGAGAACCTTCCCTCCCTGAAAAAATGCTACCAAAATGTACTCTAAAAAGTATGATACAAAATCAAAATCAGGGGAATCATCATACAGTCCAAGAATGAATAATGTTCTAGGCTTTGCAGCCAGGTGTCCCTCGTTAGTAGGTGAACTGGGGAGAGGAGAAACTGTACTGTTAAGTGTGCATGGCTGTTAGCATAACAAGTTATTCAGATTGACCGTTAGGATCAACAGCACCAACATTCCCGTTTTCTAAGCAGGCTAAACTCTTTGAAAGGATTCTGAAAAAATTTAATTCAGTTCCATATTTTTCAAAGTAGTAGAGAAAATTCTGGGAGATGGGAGAAATTAGTTTGTTGGAGATAGTATCATTATTGCTATCAACAGAAATTAAGCTACTTTTATAGTCTCCTATGAACACAAAATGGTTACATACAGGATGTACTCAAAAGCAATAGAAGACATTTATCTCACTAAATTTCAGTGCACAGCCCAATGCCTTTTGTTCTTTTGTCTAAGACAAAACATTCCTTTGTTTAATAGGTCTAAGTTTGAGGCCTAGCACTTCAGGCATATAGCAGTTCACTTGCTGAATAGGAAAATATACTATAAAAAAATGAAGTCTAATGTATCACATTTAAGTAGAAGAATTCATTGGCAATGTGTTATAAGAATTCTTTCATTTCAAATCTATTATGAATCTGAAGTTAAGATTTAGCCTAGATTCATGGAAAAATGCTATGTACTTCCTACTAATGACTTAAATTAACAAAAATAGCACAAAATAGCCAGCATGGTGGCGCACACCTATAATCCCAGCATTTGGGGAGGCAGAGGCACAGACAGGTGGGTCTTTGTGAGTTTGAGGCCAGCCTGGTCTACAGGACAGCCAAGGCTACACAAGGAAAAAAAAAAAAAAAAAGAAAGAAAGAAAGAAAGAAAGAAAGAAAGAAAGAAAGAAAGAAAAACCAGCAGCACAAATGCTGCTCAGACTTTTTCACACCAATCTTAGTAGTTTCAAGAAACAGTAATTCAGTTTATCCTGCTTACTAAGGAACTAACATTAAGTCATCACACTCCTATAGTCTTACCATTGGTCTGATGAACCTTTCGTATTTAGGTGGTTTTCTGGTAAAACCATCACCAACAAAGCAGACTTTAGTAACCATCCTCTTCCATGCCTTCTTTTTTCTCTTTCCTGTTCGAATAACTTTCAATACTTCTGTTTCTCCTTGGGCACGGACTTTGGGTAGAGGGACTTCCCATTTTCCCTAAAAGTGTAGGTTTATAAGAAAATGATAGTAAGAGTAAGCCAAGAGTTCTAAGTCATACAAAGTGGAAGATTGCCTTCCGGGAACCATTCAACACACTTTTGTTGTTCAACTGTTTCGGAGAAGTCTGCTGTTGCTTAATAAGCCATAATTAAGCAAAACCAGTTAAGTTTGTGTATCATGGGTACAGGAAGTGAATGGTTCGGTTCAGCTAAATTCTCTTCATACTGCTAGAGACCAAAACCATACACCTCTAAGGCAGTTTATACACTTTACAAACAGCACACATGCTTGTTACTACTACCAGAGGGTTGACTGTACTTCATTTCTTTGTAGAAAATCACAGACTTCTCTAAAACAGACCATCTGTTTTATACTGCTCCAGAGTGCACAGAAATATATAATACAAAAACAAAACCCTTAAAGCTATCGCAGTGTAAGGCAGAGGAAAGAATTCTGGACTAACATTACTAAGACATGGGTTCTAGGAGCAACTAGCATTTCACAGTGCATGACTACAAGAATGGTTTACAATCCTCTGGACTCTAGTCTCTTATCTGCAATCAGACTCAGTCAGTGTAGTCGCTGAGTAGGTAATCACTGGTGTCTTCAATACCAGTCATACCATCCTAACTTGAGATATTACAAATTGAAGATTTTAATATTGTATTTTCCTATTGGAGTTCTTAAATAAATCTACTCACAGGTGCTTAAAAATATCTGTTCTTTCTGTTTTGGGACAGAATTTTAGCTGGTTTGACAGTAATTGTAAAAGGTGTGCTGAAAGAATTGCTGAATTTTTATGTAAATTAAATCCCTTTGGAAATTTTCTGCTGGAGCCAATTTTGGCACTGCAAAGCAAAAAAAACAAAGGTGTATTTTTCTCCACAATAGCACAACATTAGAGATTTTCAAATGGAGGAAGTCATTAGCTACTGAAATTTTAAGATTTACTGCTTAATTTTTAATTAAATTTTTAAACGAAAGGTGGCTTATAGGGTCTCATGTAGACCAAGTTGGCCTCAGATTTTCTATGTAGTCAAGGATGACCTTGGCTTCTGAACCTTCTGCCTCCCCCAAGTGCTGGGATTACAGATATGTTAGGCAAATACTCTATCAACTGAGCTATATCCACAGCTCCCTCTAATAAATTTTGCTGAAACTTAAAATTCTAAAATTCTTTCAACCAGGGTATATCAACTTTGGTGATAAGACAAACTAAATTTATAAAATTGAGCTGGAGAGATGGCTTAGCACTTAAAAGCACTTGCTGCTCTTCAGAGAACCTGGGTTCAGTTCCCAGCACCCACACAGCAGCTCATAATAGTCAATTAATTCCAGCTACAGGAAATCTAACATCCTCTTGTAGCCTTTGTTGGCACTATGTGGTATCATAAATATACACACTCAGGCAAACATACACATAAAATAAGCAAATCTTAAATCCTCATCATCAAAATTAAAACATTTACAAAACATTCTAAGACTTCAAGATCCAAATAATGTAACTTAATTTATTGTCCTTAAATGCTTCAAATTGGGGGGCCAAGATGGCGGCGCCAGGAGAACACTGTGTCTGAGAAGCAAGACAACAAACACTCTCCGTGCAGCGACCAGGAGACTGAACTCTGGGCCCTAAAACTACGGGGATCGTGTTTCCAAGGTGAGGGGAGGCTCCCACAGCGTGGGAATCAGTCGAGTCCACTCTCGGGCTGCCCAGCCAGATCCCGGGTAACGTGGGCTTTGGGTCTCGAGCCGCATGCATGCATGTCCCAATCACTTTCCCAAGCTGATTGGTGGGAACAAGGGTGCCAGAGACTGGGACCCCAGGGGGAAGGAAAGTTGCGAGTCTGATCACGGATCACCCAGTCTTTCCCTGGAAGGTCTCGCTGACCGCAGGTACCCGTTGCCATCACAACTGAGCTCCCGCCGTGCACGGAGAGCGGCTGCACGCCCAGCTCAAAATCCCTACTCCCTCTGCCTTGTGGGTCCACCAGTGTAATCCAGGCAAACAATCCCTGGATCTCAGAGAACTGCATAATAGTGGCCTGCAGGCCACTGCAATAGTCAGAGAATCCGAGCATGCACACTGAGCCCGCTAAAAGCGCATGGGAATAGCGCCAGCGTTACATTCCTTACTTAGGCAAAACTGAAACCACAACGCACACTCCCAAACCAGTGAACCTTTCTCATCTTTCTGAAAAAACAGTCCAGAAAACAGAAAGAGACGATCATAGCCCGAACTACAAACTCGAGGAACAAACAGTGAGGGTTATAAATAACCAGATGGCTAGAGGCAGACGTAAGAACACACCCAACAAAAATCAGGACATAATGACCTCATGAGCAACCCCACAAACCAATGGACATTTCAATTCACTAGATACACAAGAAAACAACCTCAAAACTATGTTTCTCCAGCTATTAGAGGCCCATAAAGATGAAATGAACAAAGCCCTCAGAGAAATAGCCAAAGAAATCGAGATGAACAAAGAGGAAACAAATAGAGCTCTCAGAGAAATGACCACGAATATTGAGGCAAACAAAGAAGAAATGAACAAAGCTCTCAAAGAAATGTCCACACAAATGAAGGCAAATAAAGAAGAAATAAACAAAGCTCTCATAGAAATACAGGCAATTATAGACAAAGAAGTAGAGGCACAGTTAGTGATATATAGAGAGGAATCAGACAAAAAAATAGAAGCTGTCATTGAAAAGCAGGACTCCACATTCAAACAGATGAAGGAAATGGTGCAAGACATGAAAACAGAATTAGAATCAATAAAGAAAACACAAATAGAGAAAAACCAGGAGCTGGAGAACATAGAGAAAAGATCAGGAACTACAAAGGTAAGCATCACCAACAGAATACAAGAGATGGAAGAAAGAATCTCAGGAGCCGAAGATACACTTGCAGAAATTGACACGTCTCTCAAAGAAAAAATAAAATCAGAAAAGTTCCAAACACAAAACATCCAAGAAATCAAGGACACCATGAAAAGACAAAATCTAAGAATAATAGGAGTAGAAGAAAAAGAAGACATCAGGCTCAAAGGTCCGGAAAATATTTTCAAGAAAATTATAGAAGAAAACTTTCCCAACTTAAAGAAGGAGATGGTCATAAACACACTAGAGGCCTACAGAACACCAAGTAGACTAGACCAGAAAAGAAATTCTTCACGGCACATCATAGTCAAAACACTGAACCTACAGAACAAAGAAAAAATTCTAAAAGCAGCAAGGGAAAAAGGCCAAGTAACATATGAAGGTAGACCTATCAGAATCACACCAGATTTCTACACAGTGAAAGCCAGAAGGGCCTGGACAGAAATCATACAGTCCTTAAGGGACCACAGATTCCAACCCAGACTACTATATCCAGCGAAACTTTCAAACAACATAGACGGAGAATTCAAAATATTCCATGACAAAACCAAATTTAAACAATATCTACATAGTAACCCAGCTCTACAGAAGTTACTAGAAGGGAAACTCCAAACCAAAGAAAACAACTACATCTAAGGAAACAGAGGAAATAGATAACTACACAACAAAAAAACCAAAAGAATACAAGCAATGAAACTCAGTGACACCACCAACCCCACATCAAAAGTAAGTAACAATTGTTGGTCACTAGTATCTATCAACATCAACGGACTCCCCAATAAAAAGACACAGACTAACAGAACGGTTGAGGAAACAGGATCCAACATTCTGTTGCATCCAAGAAACACACCTATGCAACAAAGATAAACACTGAGTAAAGGGCTGGAAAAATGTTTTTCAAGCAAATGGTTCCAGAAAACAAGCTGGAGTAGCCATCCTAATATCTAATAAAATAGACTTTCAACCCAAGTTAATAAAAAAAAGATAAGGAGGGCCACTATATTCTCATCAAAGGAAAAATCCATATCTATGGATTTTTGAATATTTATGCCCCAAATACAAGAGCACCTACATTCATAAATGAAACAGTATTAAAGCTTAAATCACACATTGATCCTAATACCTTAATAGTGGGAGACTTCAACACTCCACTCTCACCAAGGGACAGATCAACTAGACAGAAAACAAATAGGGAAATAAAAACACTTACAGAGTCCCTAAATCAAATGGACCTAATAGACGTCTACAGATTGTTTCATCCAAACTCAAAAGAATATACCTTCTTTTCAGCACCACATGGAACCTTCTTCAACATAGACCATATAGTTGGTCATGAAGCAAGCCTCAACAGATACAAAAAGATTGAAATAATCCCTTGTATTCTATCTGACCACCATGGACTAAAGCTGGACCTCAACAACAACAGAAATAACAAAAAGCCTACACACACATGGAAACTGAACAACTTGTTACTCAATGACAGCTGGGTTAAGGAAGAAATTAAGAAAGAAATTAAAGACTTCCTAGAATTCAATGAAAATGAAGGCACAACATACCCAAATTTATGGGACACATTGAAAGCAGTGCTCAGAGGAAAATTTATAGCACTAAGTGCCTGCAAGAAGAAATTCATAACATCACATACAAACAACTTAATGGCCCAACTGAAAACCCTAGAAAAAAAAAAAGAAGCAGATATACCCAAGAGGAGGAGACGGCTAGAAATAATCAAACTCAGGGCTGAAATCAATCAATTAGAAACAAATAAAACTATTCAAAGAATCAATGAAACAAAAAGCTGGTTCTTTGAGAAAATCAACAAGATAGACAAACCCTTAGCCAAACTAACTAAAAAGCAGAGAGAATCTATCCAAATCAGCAAAATCAGAAATGAAAAGGGTGACATAACTACAGACACTGAGGAAATTCAAACAATCATTAGGCCATACTACAAAAGCCTATATGCCACAAAATTTGAAAACCTAAATGAAATGGACAATTTTCTTGATAGATTCCATCTTCCAACATTAAGTCAAGATCAAGACTGAATATCCCTATACCCCCAAGGAAATTGAAGCAGTCATTCATAGTCTCCCCTCCAAAAAAAGCCCTGGGCCAGATGGTTTCAGTGAGGAATTCTACCAGACCTTCAAAGAAGTGCTAACACCAATTCTCCTCAAACTATTCCATAAAATAGAAACAGAAGGTACATTACCAAACTCATTCTATGAAGCGACAGTCACCCTGATACCTAAACCACACAAAGACCCAACAAAAAAAGAAAACTTCAGACCTATCTCTCTTATGAACATTGACACAAAAATACTCAATAAAATACTTGCAAACCGAATCTAAGAACACATCAAAGATATCATCCACCATGACCAAGTAGGCTTCATCCCAGGCATGCAAGGGTGGTTCAACATACGGAAATCCATCAATGTAAACCACCACATAAACAAACTGAATGAGAAAAACCACATGATCATCTCCTTAGATGCTGAAAAAGCATTTGACAAAGTCCAACACCCATTCATGTTTAAAGTCTTGGAGAGATCGGGGATACAAGGCACATATCTAAGCATAGTAAAGGCAATATACAGCAAGCCTATAGCCAACATCAAACTCAATGGAGAGAAACTTAAATCAATCCCACTGAAATCAGGGACAAGACAAGGCTGCCCACTCTCTCCATACCTCTTCAACATAGTACTTGAAGTCCTAGCCAGAGCAATAAGACAACTAAAGGAGATCAAGGGGATACAAATCGGAAAGGAAGAGGTCAAAGTGTCACTATTTGCAGATGATATGATATTATATATGAGCGACCCCAAAAATTCAACGAGAGAACTCCTCCAGCTGATAAACACCTTCAGCAAAGTGGCAGGATACAAAATCTACTCAAAAAAATCAGAAGCCCTCCTGTATATCAAAGACAAAAGGGCCAAGAAAGAAATTAGGGAAACAACACCCTTCACAATAGCCACTAATAACATAAAGTACCTTGGGGTGACACTAACCAAGCAAGTGAAAGACCTGTTTGAGAAAAACTTCAAGTCTTTGAAGAAAGAAATTGAAGAAGATATCAGAAGATGGAAAGATCTCCCGTGCTCATGGATTGGTAGGATTAACATTGTGAAAATGGTCATCCTGCCAAAAGCAATCTACAAATTCAATGCAATTCCCATCAAAATACCAACTCAATTCCTTACAGACCTTGAAAAAAAGATTCTCAGCTTCATATGGAGAAACAAAAAACCCAGAATCTCCAAAACAATCCTGTACAACAACAGAACATCTGGAGGTATCTCCATCCCCGATCTCAAGTTGTACTACAGAGCAATAGTAATAAAAACTACATGGTATTGGCATAAAAACAGAAAGGAGGATCAATGGAACCGCATAGAAGACCCAGAAATAAACCCACACACCTATGAATACTCGATTTTTGACAAAGAAGCCAAAACCATTCAATGGAAAAAAGACAGCATCTTCAACAAATGGTGCTGGTCCAACTGGATGTCTACATGCAGAAAAATGCAAATAGATCCATATTTATCACCCTGCACAAAACTAAAGTCCAAGTGGATCAAAGACCTCAACATAAAACCAGATACTCTAAATCTGAAAAAGTGGGGAACAGCCTAGAACTCATTGGCACAGGAGACAACATCCTGAACAGAAAGAACACCAACAGCACAGGCTCTAAGAGCAACAATCAATAAATGGGACCTCATGAAACTGAAAAGCTTCTGTAAAGCAAAGGACACCGTCATCAAAACAAAACGACTGCCTACAGATTGGGAAAGAATCTTCACTAACCCTTTATCTGACAGAGGACTAATATCCAGTATATACTAAAGAACTAAAGAACTAAAGAAGCTGAAAAGCAGCAAACCAAGTAATCCAATTAAAAAATGGGGAACAGAGCTAAACAGAGAATTCTCGACAGAGGAATATCGAATGGCAGAGAAACACTTAAAGAAATGCTCAACCTCACTAGCCATCAGGGAAATGCAAATCAAAACGACCCTGAGATTTCACCTTATACCCGTCAGAATGGCCAAGATGAAAAACTCAAGTGACAACACATGCTGGAGAGGTTGTGGAGAAAGGGGAACCCTCCTCCACTGCTGGTGGGAATGTAAACTGGAACAACCACTCTGGAAAGCTATCTGGCGCTTTCTCAGACAATTAGTGCTTCCTCAAGACCCAGCTATACCACTGCTAGGTATATACCCAAACTTTGCTCAAGTACACAAAAGGGATACTTGCTCAACCATGTTTATAGCAGCTCTATTTGTAATAGCCAGAACCTGGAAACAACCCAGATGTCCATCAATGGAGGAGTGGATACAGAAATTGTGGTATTTTTACACAATGGAATACTACTCAGCAATCAAAAAGGAGGAAATCATGAAATTTGCAGGCAAGTGGTGGGATCTAGAAAAGATCATTCTGAGTGAAGTATCCCAGAAGGAGAAAGACAAACACAGTATATACTCACTTATATAGACCTATAAGATATGATAAACATAATGAAATCTATACACCTAAAAAAGATAATCCAGTGAGCGGACATGGGGTAAGATGATCAATCCTTGTTTAGAAAGACAGATGGGATGTGCACTGAACGTATGACAGGAGTCTACTGAGCACATCTGAAAGACTCTACCTAGCAGTGTTTTCAAAGCAGATACAAAGACTCATGACCAAACCTTCGGCAGAGTACAGGGAATCATATGAAAGAAGGGGAGTTAGTCTGATGGGAAAAGGATAGGAGCTCCACAAGGACCAAATATATCTGGGCACAGGGTCTTTTCTGAGACTGACATTCAACCAAGGACCATGTATGGATATAACCTAGAACCTCCACTCAGATGTAGCCTGTGGTAGCTCAGTAACCAATTGGTTTCCCAAAGTGAGGGGAACAAGGACTATTTCTAACAGGAACTCAATGACTGGCTCTTTAACCTCCCCAACCCCCCAAGGGAGGAGCAGTCCTGTTAGGCCACAGAGGAGGGCTTTGCAGCCAGTCCTGAAGATACCTGATAAAACAGGATTGGATGGATGGGGAGGAGGTCCCCTCTATCAGTGGACTTGGATAGGGGCACGGTGGAGATGAGGGAGGGAGGGTGGGATTGGGAGGGAATGAGGGAGCGGGATACAGCTGGGATACAGTTAATAAAATGTAACTGATAAGAAAAAAATAAAATTAAAAAAAAATGCTTCAAATTAAACTGGAGACAAATCTAGAATGCCAACTTTTCACTTAAATATTTCTCTCAAGCAAAATAAGACTTTTTTTTTTTCCTTACCGCTTTCTCTTTCCGTTTCTGCTTAATCATGTTGGAGAGCACTTTTGCTCTAGACTGTCCCTCTCTGTCCAGCAGGTAGGCAGGCACTGCTCCCTGAGGAGTCTTCTCATCATTCTTCTGTTTGGTGTTTCTCTTTTCATGCATCTTGATACTATGAGAAAGGAAAGAGACTCAGACTATGCTTAGTAATTATTACCTAATGGCTGTTACCTGCTTATGAGAATTAGACAGGACCACTTACGTCTTTTTCATTTGTATTTTCTCGGCATGGCGCTGTTTATGGTAGAGCTTAGCCTTCAGACCAATCATTTTTTTTGCCTTCTTTGAGCGTTCATGGGCCTCCCGGCCTTCTTTCTTTCTCTTTTTCTCATGGTAATCCAAACGATGCCCATATCGTTTACGGTGTAATTCAATATATTCATTTTGTGGCTGTAACAATTGAAGAAATGTTACCTTAATTTTTCCAAGTACTACCGACAAGATTATCCTAATATTTTACATAGAATATAAAGTAGATAAGACTCATACTACCTAAAGCTTCAATAACTCTAGCACTATTAACCCTTCATATGATGTGAGTTAAATACATTCTCACCTTGGACAGCTTATTTATGTTTACACCTGCATGACTCTTTGGAAAAGCTACTGTTCAATGAAGGGATTTATCCAAAATCTACTATAGGATTTCATTCTCTCTCTCTCTTTTTTTTCTTCTCTCAGACAATAAGGTAAATTATTTTCAGTTTTTTGTTTTTTTTATAGAAATTGTTAGTTTTGCTTAAACATAATTTACATAAAACAAAATTTGTCACTTTGAGTTGTGGGTTTGTAGCTGTAATTTCTGGCCAATTACACATTTCTGTAACCATTATAACCAAGATGGCATATTTATTTCCTATCACCTCAAAATGTTCCTTTGTGCTACTATGAAGTCAATCTTATTTCCTCATCTTATTTTCCCAGTGAACAGAATAATACAACCATCTTGTGTATATCAGTACTTATACATTTCGTGATTGGTAGTACCCTACGATGTATATAAATGATATAAACTTATTTATTTATCCACTGACCATATGAAAGATATTTGGACTGACCATTTTCTTTATCAGGAATAAAGTTGCAATAAATATAGTCGAATTCAGATCTCTGTATGGAAATTGTCTGACATACTGTCTTCCAAAGTGCGCGTATTACATGCACGTTGCCGGTATTGTATGGGATCTCTTTTGCGTTTTAAATAGTTTCGTTTTTATTAATTTAACAATAAACTATGAAAAAAAATAAAAAAAAACAAAAAAAATAAAAAAAAACAATAAACTATGGCCAGCATTTATTTATTATTTTGACCCCACAAAACAAACAAACACGACGATGGAAGGCCAAGTCCAGCAAAGAGAATTATGCTAGGCAATAAAATCATTACGGGTGGTGTTTTCAACAGCTATCATTTAAACCTTGCAGCAACTACACGAAAGGTAAAAGCATTCCATACTGTAAGGAAACATCCAGTAGAAAAGAGAAAGGCAGGCAGTCTGGACCGGCATGTTTGGTTTCGCAATTCATTCACTGTGTGGCTACAGGTTTACTGACAAGTAGAAAGGTGTGATGCGATTAGTGGGGCCCTGATGCCACGCTGCCAAGATCAGAACTTTAATACTAACTCTTGTCTCACTTGTGTTCCCGGAAGCTGAGCGTGGGTTCACGGAGTCTGCATCGGGGTCCTCAGCACCTCAGTTCCGCTCACTGCGGTCCTCACGCCCCGACAGCCCGACCACGCTAACCCCGACGCCCTCCGTCGCCAGCGCCCGAGGCGTCCTCCTTACCATGATGACTGCCGCGGGGCAGCCGTCCGCGACCTCCCGGGTGCCGAAAACCTCTTCAATTCGGGGTCCCGCTGGCCCACGAGCCTGGTTCGCCCAGACCGGAACGGGAAAAGGAAGTCCTTTAAGTGGGCCGAGTGAAGCGCAAGCTCCACACAACAGTTCCGGCTCGGCTTTAGGTAGAAGAGCGGAAGTTGCTAGCAGGAGACATTTAGCTGATGCCCCACCGGAAGTGGGGAGAGCGAGCTGCCTAGGGAGCCACGACCCGGGACGTCTGTAGGTTCCTTCTGCGGTTGTGAGGGTAGTGTTTGCGGTGGGGCGTTGTAGCGTGAGGCCGTTGCCAGTTTTGCAGTGGCCGGTGTCTCTCGCTCCCCGCAGTCTGGCGGAGAGGAGCCAGTGGTTGATGCACAGCCGAGCGCGCTATGGATGCCACAGTCTTGCACTGCTGATCTTGTAGCTTGAGGTGTGCTCAATTAGGGACATTGTTTTAATCTTCGTCCTTTATGAAGGTGACCGATTTTTCCCCTCTCCCTTTGCTAGTGTATGCACAATTAGTTGCTATTATGTAGAAAGTAAATCTGCTGGGCCAAAGCAGGAGATTAATTTCGGTTTTGCGGAGGCCCAGATTTTTTCCCCCTAAATTCTTGAGACCTTTTTTTTTGTATCCCGGAACTTGGACTAAAGGGACTTAAATTGTAGGTAGGAATTCCCAGGAAAGCACATCTAATTAAGGTCAGTTTTACCGTTTAGAAAATTGTTTTTGTCGTTTTACTTTTTTAATATGTACGAGTGTTTTTGCTTTTTTAATATGTACGAGTGTTTTTGGTTTTTGGTGTATATGCGCACCACATGCGTGCCTGGTGCAAAGAACAGGGTGTTGGATCACAAATATAGTTGGGAGTGCTAGTAGCTTCTGGGAATTGAATCTGGGTTCCCTGGAAGAACAGTCAAACTCTTAGCTGCTGAGTCACCTCTCCAATTCCCAGTTTTACCTTTTTACTGTAGTCACAGAAGGCCCCTAATGAACTCTAGTTTGGAACTACCAAATTAGAAAGTTTTCATCTCAGGAAGTCTTAGAGCTCGGATTCAGGCTGTCTTCCAGGGCTCCATAGTACAGTGTGATTTTGTTTTAATCCAGAACTAATACTGATTAGCCTTCGTTTATTTCCAGGTGCAGTAGATTATGTGATTTATCTAAGACTTGAGAAGACCTGAAAGGCAGATGAACTTCCAACACAATCAGTCAACATCCTTTGATTTCACTGTTAAGAATAAGTATGTAGTTATGGGTTGAGATTTAATTGAGGAAATTTTACTGTATCATATTCAAGACATTTATACAGGCATACAGTGAATTTTGATCATTGTCTCAACTCCCAGATCCATCTTCCCCTTGACCAGTCATATTCATCCCTTTAGTTTCAAAAAGATTTTTTTTTTTTAAATTTTGACTATGTATGGGTGTGTGTGTGCACATGAGTGCTGGTGCTTTTGGAGGCCATGGAGGCCATAAATGTCAGGTTCTCTGAAGCTAGTTATGACACTTGTGAGCTGCCAGTGTGGAGGCTGTGCTGCGGCCTGAACTTAGTCTTCTGCAAGAGCAGCATGCACCCTTAACCGCTCAATGTTCAGTCCAACGTGCATATACTTGATTGAAATTGCTAAACTGGTTGCCGGATGCGATGGCACACGCCTGTAATCCCAGCAATATGGAAGGCAGAAGCAGGCAGATCACTGTGAGTTTGAGGCTAGCCTGGTCTACAAAGCCAAAGCAACACAGAGAAAGCCTGTCTTGAAAAAAAAACAAACAAAAATAAAACAACAACAGCGAAAAACAACAGAAAACAGTGTAGTAACTGATAATACATTCTTTTTGTGGGGTTGAGACAGGGCCCCTCTACGTAGCCTTGGCTGTCCTAGAGTTCTAGGACTATGTAGATCAGGCTGGTCTTGGACTCACAGATTCAGCTGTTTCTGATAGGATTAAAGGAGTGCCTCACCACTCCTGACCAACTGATGAAATATTCTACTGCCAGTGCCTAGGTTAATGCCAAGGATGACCCCTGATAGAAAAGATCAGTATTGTCTCAGGACCCCCAAGACCTCATTCTTAGCACAAAGGAGATTTATTTGCCCAGAGGAACAAAGGGCAGGGAGTAAGAGACAAGGACAGGAGATAGAGGATGAGGGAGAGGGTACAAGGGAGAGTGGGAAGGAGTGTTTGTCCCAGAGGGACAAAGGACTGCCTCTGAATAGAGAGATAGGCATGACCCATAGGCAAATGGCAGTTTATAAAGGTAAAATGGGAAACGCCGTGTTGGGATGGGGTGTTTAATTTTGATTGGGTATGTTAATTAGGTGAGCCAAAGGGGGACTTTAGTACTTTGATAGCTGGACCACAATCAGCCTCAGGAGGAGGAAGTAGCCAAATAAGGGACTAGACCTTGTAGACCAGTTTTAGGAATGTAATTTAAAAGTTTTTAGCAAGGCAGAGGGCAAGAAGAGCAGGTTTGGAAGGAGGATAGTTTCAGCATGACTTACTGCATAACTGATTTAGCATTGTCTCCTGTGTCCTAGACCTTAGATACTTCTGTCCTTTTCTCACACCTTTGATCTTGTGCTTTAAGCCCAGGGAAAACTTGGTAAATGTGGGTTTAGGAGCTTGTTGTGCTGAAGTCAAACCCAGGACCTTAGCATCCTAAGCAGATGCTCTGCCTGGGAGTTGCATCTCAGGGGGTTAGTAAATGTTTGTGAAGTCAAGGTGCTCTGTTTCTATAGTCACAGAAAAGCAGCTCACTTTACTGTAGCCTTTATGTGTTTTATTTTCACATATTGTTTAAAAATCATGATAGATAGGTTTTGTTGACAATGATAAACTACCAAGTTTCCATGAGAGTATTTACTATACTTAATTCTATATATTTGCCTAAAATATTTTTATTTGTTTAATTTTAAAATTTCAATAAATGTGCTTTAATTATGTCTTGAAGTTTTGTTTGTTTGGGTTTTTTTTCGGGGGGGGTTTGGTTTTTCTTTGAGTTGTACTATGTAGCCCAGGTGACCTAAAATTTGACATCCTTCCTCTCTGCTTCCCAAGGGCTACCATACCGTCAGCCATCCACATCTTTCTTTAAGAATTAAGATGTCGCTGGGTCCACACCTGTAATCCCAGCAGAGGCAGGCAGATCTCTGTGAGTTCGGGGCCAGCCTGCTCTACAAAGACAGGACAGCCACAGATACACAGAGAAACCCTGTCTTAAAAAAGAAAAAAAATTAAGTGGGTTTGTTTGTTTGTTTGTTTTAAAGGGGAACAGTTTAAGCTTAACTGAGTGTTTCATTTAGTACAAAGTTTTACTTTTTGAATGATGCATTGAAATTTTGGTAGCTAAAATTATTCTAAATTACTTTTTAAAATATACAATTTTATTCTGGCTTGTATATGTTAAGGTTTTTTTATTTTGTTTGTTTTCTCAGTGATAGCATTTTGGAGGACCACAATGTTTCCCAGCTGGAGGATTTTTGCAGTGAATCAACAGAAAATATTTGGTGGGCACATTAATGTAAGTGATTCTTACAAAAATGGTTTACTTTATTAGCCTAATTATTTTTTTCTCAGAGGTTTAGTATAGCTCATCATTCACAATTTAATTTGGTCAAACTACCTTAATTTAATTGGATATGCAACTTAAAAATTTCTTATAGCAATAAAAAGAGCAACAGACAAAATGGAATGATGTTCTCTTGAGGTAATAAAATGTCAAGTGTTTTGAAGGAAGCTGATGATCTCTGTCTCTTCCAAGCATGGCAGTATTTAATGCTCACCCATATCTACTAAGTAAGAGTATGCTATATGTGTGTGTGTGTGTGTGTGTGTGTGTGTGTGTGTTTGTGTGTGTTGAAATGTCTGTGAAGTAAAGTTTTGTGATGTTATGTCAAGACAGAACATCATTATTAAATAGTTGAAGTACAACTTTGTGCAGAGCTGTTGGAAGCTAATTTCTAAGGCAGTTTGACACTTGCCTCATGTTTCATGAATAACATCTTAGTTATAAGCTTTTCTAATGCTAGACCTTTATATGTCATTTAGTAAACCCACATTTTCATTATGCGTTGCAAATATGAATCCTCAAGTGGAACCATGCCCTCTGTCACTCACCTACTGGGACTGAGCTTGTCTGGGCTGTTTCTCCTCCAGCAGTGACCCAGCAGGGAGCTTTGGAGAGCCTGTAACCCAAATGGCACATGCCTTGTCATTAGGCTAGCAATTCATTTTGCTACCTTAAAATTACTTGCGTAGCTTTCTGAGGAATGTCTTCTTCCATTGAGAGAGTATATAGAGAGGCTCTTGTTCTGTAGTAGAGGCTGGCCTCAAGCTTGACATCTTCTTGCCTCAGCCTCCTGATTCCTGGGATTACAGGCAGGTGTCACTGCACCCAGCAAGAATTTGTATTTTCTATTTTCTGCATTGAATGTGTAATGCTAAAGTAAAATTAATGTCAATTTCTTTTTGTCCATCCTAGACCATGTGTTACTGTAAAATAAAAGCAAGTTTAAAAAGATCAAAGACTCGTGTACCTCTTACAAGAAACTACAGTTCCCCACCAGGTACAGCTGTTAGATTCCTCTAGCTTTGCCTGAAATTTTGCTTTCCCTTCTCTGTCACGTTGTCTTTCACTTCTTTTTCATGAAGAAGCTTTCTTTTTCAGAGGTTCTGAACTATTTTAAGTTGTTGGCTGTTTCCTTGAGATTATTAGGTGAGAGTGTTTGGTAGATGCAAGGGGGATGGGGACCAGTGGAGTTATGTTCCTCCTCTCCTGGGCCTTTGCTGACCTGAGCAAAGGGATAGTGGGTGGGTTTAGTAGCTGAACTCTAAGGTTACTATGTGAATCTGCTTGTGGATTGGCCCCCCCGTAAAATACTTATTGTTAGTTCATTGCTAATTTTTGTGTTAGCATGTTTTGTGTTAGCATGGCACTAGAGATTTACTAGAATAATTTACTTTGAAGAGTTTAGTAGAAGCTTGGTGACATATTTATGTGGAATAGTTTAGATGAGGTGCATGACAGGTAAAACCTGGAATGCTTCATTCCTCCTGGCCTTCCTGTGTCTGAAGTGAGCAAATAGTACTGAATGAAAAGAACTCAGATTCATCATGAGTAAATAACAAAGTGAAATAATACTGATTGGCTGTTGCTTTACAAGATATATGAGTTTCATGGCTGCATTGTTCGTGTGTACATGGGCTTTTGTATTCTGCCCCTGCTAATTTAACTGTGGCATGCACTTTGTCTCTTGGTCTTTAGACTCCCAGTAAGATTTTTAAAATGTAAAACTGTTCTTATTTTAGAAATTTAGAATACCTGACTTAAATAACATGAAAGTAGAGATTAAATTCACAAGTAAAACTGTTGTTGCTTCAGTATAATTACTGAAACTTAAGCTAGCATGGAGTGATCATTGTGGACGTTTCCCCTATTAAGAAGTACCTATGGCTGAGTGGTGGCTCACATTAAAATTCCAGTCTGAACAAAGCTGAGAAAGGAGGTGTGAGAATGTAACTCCAGATAGGACTACATACAAGACTCTGCCTCAGAAACCTGAGATAAAACTGGGTGTGGTGTGTGCACACCTTTAACCTCAGAATTCCAAGGAAGGAGGCACTCTGTGAGTTCGAGGCCAGTCTGGTGTACATAGGAAGTTCCAAGTCATCCAAGGCTTCATGGTGAGACACTGCCTCAAAAAAAACAAAACAAAACAAAAAAAAAAACAAGCCAAACCCAACCAACCAAAGAGAACATTAAATAAATAAAACAAAATGAAAAAAAAAAACCAACAACCAAAGAATCAAACAAAAACCCAAAAAACAAAAACCACAACACTGCTTAGCTCTTTGGAAGTGATTGGGTGTTGCAGCTTCTGTTGACAGATTCGCTCAGGCTGTCCATCTGTCTATGAAGGCATCGAGCCTGGCAGTGTTAAAGAAGGGGGGCACCAGCCTGGTGGCAGTTCACTTTCAAATCAGCTAATCCCTCTGAGAGCCTCAAGACTTGAAAATGCAGGCTTACATTGCTGCACACTTACATTTTTCCTTTGACCTAAGATCTACTGTTACCTTCCATCATTGCTATGAACACTAACTATACAGTTCTATAAATAGAGGTATAATAAGTAACTGACTGAAATAATCCGTTTGGTTTTCAGTTTTTTTGTTTGTTTGTTTGTTTGTTTTTGTGTTTTTTTTTCAAGACAAGGTTTCTCTGTGTAGCCTTGGCTGTCCCTCTGTAGACCAGGCTGGCCTTGAACTCAGGGATCTGCCTACCTCTACCTCTGAATTCCTGGGATTAAAGGTGTGCTTAACAATTGCCTGGAAAAATCTGTATTTTTTTAAGGATTTGATTTAGAAATTGGTTTGTGGGTATGAGTTAAAAGAAGAAAAATTGATATCCAGAACTTGGTACCATCAACCACAGCTTTCTTACTTATTGGTAGAAAATGAATCCTAAGTACATTTTTATTGAGCTTGGTTTTGCTTTCATTTATTTTGTATGTTTGCATATATAAGTTAAAATTTTTTATAAACTTAGCAGTTTTATTTTAATTCTCTTCCTATTAGGCATAGTAGGAAATGATGTCAAATCCCTTCATTCCATCATTAACCCTCCTGTCGCTAAGTAAGTACTGTCTTTATACTGGTTTCCTGTAGGCTGTTGAGGAAGTTTACAGGTCTTGACAGGTTTTACTAGTGACTCATGTAATTTCTGTGATTTCTACATAAATGTTAGTATGTATCTCCAAAGATTTTTCTCAGTTAAATATTAAGAATTTTTAATGGAACAAAATTAAATATGAGATATTCCTAAGGTTATAACTAGCCCTTTTATTCCTTAGCTATTTTGTATGATAATGTGGTAGCATACATCAGTGGCAGTGGGTAAGGAACAGGAGAGGGTGATGTGGGGTGAATGTGACCAAAGTATATCACATACATGTATAAAATGTCATGGTGCAGCCTATTATTATGTATACTTAAATATGCTGATAATAAACCAAAAATATGTTTTGTATTTGTCTTTGTACATATCACCTTTAAAATGTGCACAGCATAGATATTTTGATTATAATATGCACCTTATAATGCATGCCTTTTCCCCTCTTTTAAACAGAATTCGTAATATTGGAATTATGGCTCATATTGATGCAGGCAAAACTACCACCACAGAAAGAATTTTGTACTATTCTGGATATACAAGATCACTGGGAGGTTAGAATGGATTCATCTTCTCCCCAATCCCCCACTAGCAAAAACATCAATGGGAAAGATTTTAAGATGTCAGCTAGAGTATGATGTGGAGTCTCTGATATCTAAAGGTAGCTGCAGCATCACCAAAGGACCTTCTGAGATTTAGCTCAGCATTGAGTCCCCAAGGCTGTCATAAGCCTCGTTTGACACTGGTCTACTAGATAGTTTTAGGACAGAACCACATTTTGCATTAGATGTTTCTTTCTACAAGAGCTGCGCTAGTGAGAAGACTCAGCTACAGTTTCCAGGCTTCATGTAAGGGACATTTCATACCCAACTCAGGGAAGCACAAGGTATGTAATGCCAAGCTGTAATTCTTTCCAAGTCAGTAGAGTACCAGTAAAAAGATGCTGTGGCTGTGGCCTAGCCACACAGTTGACATATGTCTATTGTCTGATTTCTAGAAGAAAAAAAACAGGAAAGTAAGGTCAAATTCTTATATGGAAAAGGAGATGATTTTGTTAATCCTTAGCTCAGTGCTGTATTTTCTGAGGTCTGCAATTTACTGCTTCATTATAGCTTTTACAAATTGTAGTTAATTCTCAGTAGGCTTGCGTGTTGCAGGTGCTTTTTCTTCTCTGCCTTAAGCTTCCAGACTCAATATATTTTTAGGTATAGCCAGGCTCTTCTCTGACTAGCAAATAACTTAAAATAACTCATTACACTAATATACATTTTGCCACATTTCTGGTTACCAGTGTTCAATGTTCAAGTACTGTGTGTCTGTCCTCCTCACATCTTGCCAGCCAGTCTCTTCCATGCCTGGCTCTAACCCAGCATTCTTTCTGCCTGGCGGATGTCCCACCTCCTATTTCCTGCCTAAGGTGTGGGCTATCAGATTGATTATTGACAGGTGAAGCTTCCATGCAGCACAAGATAGTCTCTCAACACTTGCACTTACGCTTCCTCAGAACGGCTTCTTTGGTTTTATTTATGTCAGTTTTTCTGTGCATTCCTTATTTATTTTTTAACAATTTCATTTGTGCTTATAGTATATTTTCATCCATCATTACTTTCTCTTGCCCCCACACTTTCCTGCTGAACCCCTTCTTCCCAATTGTCCATTTTTATGACTGTATATGTGAGTGTATATGAGTGTGAGTGAGTGGGAGTAGATTTGTTTGAGTGTACAAGTGTTTGAGTGTGTCTGTAAGTGTGATAGAGGAAAAGGAACATTAAGATGATAGTAAGTTCTTAAATATATGGCCACCTGGACTTTCATGTGTTATTTTACATTAACGAGTATATGACTGACAGCATGATGTGGGCTTGTCAGGCTTCTGTTGTTTCATGGGTCTGATGATAATCCTCCCCTTATACCTCCAGTTTGGATACTTGAAGTGAGCACACAGTTTCTGAGTTTCAGTTTTTAAACGTTGTAAAAGGTAACCAGTTTCAAGCGTATTTACAGTCAGTATAACTTAAGTATCCCTTATCCAGTGTTATTGAGATATTGGAAATATTTCAGATGTTAGAATTTTTATTTAGGAATGGTTTCATGATCTTCACTGACTGCACATTTCTGTAGGCCCATAAACTGTGCTGTCCAGCTTGGTGACCCAGAGTTTGTTTTGTTTGTTAGAATATTAATCATAAATAATATGAGCCAGAGATAGTAGTGCACACCTTTTATCCCAGCACTAGGGAAGCAGAAGCAAGCACATCTCTGGGAAGTCAGGTCCAGCCTGAACTACATAGTAAATTCCAGGCCAGTCAGAGCTATAGCATAGCTGGAGTTGTTGCAAATATATTTCCTTATTTTTCCCTGATATTGGTGTTGAGAAAGAGAAGAGCGAGGAGAGTAAAGGGAAGTGAGATGCCACTTTAGGGGTCTTCTGTTGATATGAATGGTAGCGTATGGTGTCATATTCTATATTCATGAATTTTGAATTGTAAAAGTAACTTTCATGTGTTAGTTACCTGTAAATTTAAATCAGAATAAAAGGCATAATTCAAGACTCAATGAGTTTTCAGACTTAAGTTTAAGCCTGGGTTTATATGGAAGATTTGTCCTCAGGCTTTATTTGCAGACAAATCCCTGCTCTGGAAAACAGCAATGAGGGTCTCTGTAAAGGCTAACTTAAGTTGGAAAGAATGTTTTCTGTTCCTCATGCAGTGTGGCTGCTTCTGGTCCTGTCTCGTGTGCTTGTGCCTGGCAGGGGTGATTCTGTTACAGTGGCTTGACCGCACAGACAGGGTAATGAAGATGGCTGGAGTAAGAATAAAGTTAAGGGCTGGAGAGATGGCTCAGAGGTCAGTAGCACTGGCCTTCTTCCAAAGGTCTTGAGTTCAATTCCCAGCAACCACATGGTGGATGGTGCCCTTTTCTGGTGTGCAGTGTACATGCAGGCAGAATATTGTATAAATAATAAACAAATAAATCTAAAAAAAGAAAAGATAGGAGGGAGTCTAATGAGTGGATTTTTATTGCACTATTATAGATCCTAGCAAGAGATATGGGGCACAGAGGGGACAGAAACATCAACCGAGGACTAAGGTAATATGGTTTAGTAAAATTATAGGAAAAAAAACAGCAGCCAGGTGGTGGTACCACATGCCTTTAATCCCACAACTGAGAAGACAGAGGCAGGTAGATCTCTGAGTTCAAGGACAGCCTGGTATACAGAGTGAGTCCAGGACAGCCAGGGCTACACGGAGAAACCCTGTCTTAAAAATTAAGGAAGGAAGGAAGGAAGGAAGGAAGGAAGGAAGGAAGGAAGGAAGGAAGGAAGGAAGGAAAGAAAAAAACTTTGATGACAGAATTAGTAATCTTCCTGAAAAAGCCTTTTTTTTTTTTTTTTTTTTTTTTTTTATGAAGGTTTTATATAGAGAAAAGAAAGGGCCATGAGTATTAAGTCAATATTCTGGGGTGCTTTTTCTCAGAGCAGATGAAACTATCTGAAAAGCAGCAGGATGTATTTGTTCTGAACTAAAGTGTGGCCTTTTCCCGACTAGAGGTGGACGATGGCGACACAGTGACAGACTTCATGGCTCAGGAGCGAGAACGGGGCATTACCATCCAGTCAGCAGCTGTGACTTTGGACTGGAGAGGGTACAGAGTCAATCTGATTGACACGCCAGGTACAACACGGCTTCATGCAGAGATGATGTGTCACTTAGGCTGTTTCTGTGCTTTTGTTTTAATCATGGTCAAAACCACTAAGTTTCCTATCTTCACCACTTCTGAGTGCACAGCCCCATCATATTTATTATATTTATGTTACTGTGGAACAGATCTCTAGAGCTTTCCATCTTCTAGAGCTCAGGCTCTGCACCTAGGAAACAGTTGCTTTCATGTCCTCCTCTCCCCACCATCCCGCTTTTTACGTCTGCCCACATGACTGCTCTGCGCACTTCCTGTAAGTGCACTCATACCCTAGTTACCTTTTTGTGATTGGCTTATTTATTTCCATTAGTAGAAAGTCTTCATGTGGCAAGGCTTTCTTCCTTTTAAGGTGTCGTAATACTCCATGTGTGTGTCCTTTCAGTTTACATGAATAACTTATTTTAGGATCCCATATAAATACTAAAATTTGTAGATATTCAACTCACTTATAGAATGGTGAAATATTTCTATATGGCCTATCTATATCCTCTTGTATACTTACAGTGTAGTTGTTATTCTGTATTGTTTAAAGAATAATGACCAAAAAAAAAGCCTGACTATGCTTAGAGCAGACACCTTTTTCCCTGACTCTTTTCTGCCCATGGCTGCAGCTCCAGGCTCGGACCTGTGCGTAGGCAGGGGACTACCCCACATTTGGTTTGTTGGCTTTGAATGTGGGCACCAATAGCTTCTTGATCACTCCTTCCAGGTACCCACCTTCTTTTGTGTGTCCTTAGCAGACATTGCTGGCCCATGGGACTGTTGTGATGTGCTTTGCTTAGGTCACGTGGACTTCACCGTGGAGGTTGAGCGCTGCTTGAGGGTGTTGGATGGCGCAGTGGCCGTGCTTGACGCCTCAGCCGGTGTAGAGGTAAAACAGCCAGAGTGATCTCAAAACAGCACAGACTGTGTCAGGATTAGTTCATTTTAACCCTTTGCTTGAGAAATCGATACCAGTCAGATTATGGAACTTAATAATGAAATGTGACCTCAGATGGAAGGGAAGTTTGTTTTTCTGTAGAAAATATTAGTGTTGGCTTGGGGAACTGCAAAGGACCTGGGATTTTGCTGATTTTAAGCTAGCAGGTCCCTATGCATTAGTTTCACGGATTGTGTCAGAAGTCACCAGGCGAGAGTCAGGGGACTTTACTAGTCTGTATACAGGTAGTAACCACCAGAGAGTCAGTGTCCTCCTAGTCCTAGTCTAGAGGGTGTCGTGGAAGGAGTCAGGGGCTAGCTGGTCACGGGCCAGGGTAAGAGGAGCGGAAATACTTCTACACATGCAGTTAGCATTCCTCATGCTGTTCTGGAGGATGGACAGTGTCTCCTTCTAGGGCAGTCAGCAAACCCTCCTTTCCCCAAGGGAGGTCCAGCCTCACTAGACAGCTATAAAAGCACTCTTAAAATATAGTGTGAAGAGGGGTGTCAGCACTTCTAGCAACACGTGAAATACGAGAGACACATGAGTAATTATCTCCTCACAGTTAACAGTCAGACACACACTGTAATCCCAGGATTACAGAGCCAGAGGCAGGTGGAGCTCTGAGTTTGAGGCCAGCCTGGTCTACAGAGTGAGTTCCAGGATGGCCAGGGCTATACAGAGAGACCCTGTCTCAAAAAACAAAACAACAACCAAAAGATTCTTAGGAGAGGTCAATACTAGCTCATATCTGGAGTATATGCCTACCATGTGTGAGTACCTAGGTTCAGTGCAAGAATTGCTACCCTCTCCCCCATACATGTAAGGTGTGCATTAAGTCCTTGAGTAAATTCTGAAAATGGATTTTTTTAATAACGCTTATTGCTAGTAGGGTGAACTATGCTGTTTATATTATTTGTTTTGCTTTTCTTTGTTTCAAACAGGGTCTCATTGTATATGTAGAGTAGGCTGTGCTCAAACTCATAGAGATCCACCTGCCTCTGCTTCTCAAGGATTGGTATTAAAGGTGTGTGCCACCACCTGGTTTGTGCTGGGATTATACGGGTGAGTTATACTATCTTTAGTGACTGTGCCCTTCAAAATTGGCTTTGTTGAATATATAATTCTGCCCTTAAAATATTTTTAGTTCAATTATAAAAATCAGTATCTTTAAAAAATGGGACAAACTGACACAGTGTGCTACTATGAGAAAGACACACAAATTTGTGTTGTCCTGCCCAAAATGTTTACTCATGAAACTTGACTAACACATGTCTAATCATGGGACTGTGATTAGTGAGTCTAAGTGAAAAGCAGGGACAGCTATTTACAACTTTTTGGAAATAAACAAACCTTTTAATGTAAACATTATAAATGACTAAAGGGACTTCTGAAGAACTATTCTGGATAAAAGGATTTTTAAAAAACCAAGAAAAGGGAATGTATTTTTAAACCCTTGGTTGGATCCTCATTTTAAAGTGAATTAGATGACATCATTGAGAAAAACAGATACTTGAATTATATATATGTGAAAATATGTGGTTCTCCTGCCTGGGGCCTGCTTCCCAGCAGGCCACATCGCAGTCTGGAGGGGCAGGAGATGAGAATGGCTAGTGAGAACCAAGTGGGATCACATACCCCCGGAACAGCTGATGGCTAGTTCAGCTTTAATTCCAGAGAACAAAGGCTGTATACCCCTAGCGGAGTCGGGGGGTGGTGCTGGCAAGAATTGGTGTGCATAATTGGTTGGAACTATGAACTTCAAGGATGCTTGGTTTGCATTATACAGCACGATCCTATCATAAGTATGATAAGTATCGAATGTCAGTACCTAATTAACACGCAGGCACAGGGAGGGGAGAACTGGCAGGGAGGTGTGCCAGACGCCATACATCAAGTGTGGCTAGGGGAGTCTGCGTCCAGAGACACTCACCAGATGAAGTCAGGCAGAGAGCAGGGGACCCCACCAAGGGGAGGGAGTTCTGCCTTTGCAAGAACTGCATCCTCAACCAGCAGGGTACCTCCAACAAAAAATTTATGTGTGTAAAATTTTCTGAATGTGGTCATTATAATTGGTTATTTAGGAGAAAACCTTTATTTGGAAGTACGTGCAGCATCACCAAATCCCCCACCTACTGTCCTGACCCAGCCATATCCACTGTGTACTTGGTCCATATTGCAGGGCTTGACAGGGAGCTAGCAACATAACATTTTGTACCTTGAAGAGTGACTGAAATTCAAAAGAGCAATAGGAAATATTGATGAGGGTGGTTCCGCTGGAGCGTACAGTTGTTGATGCAGTGACTTCAGAAGACGGTTTGGCAGCTTCATGTAAAGCTATACACACCTACCCCTAAGCCCCATAGTTCTGTATCCTTTTCATGGGAATGAAAACATTTATTCACCAGAGTTCAGAATGTGTATAGTGGCTAGAATCATAAGTGCATATCCACTGATTGGTAGAGAAGCTGGTCTGTTTGTGTAAAGGGACAGGTGGACAAATCAGAAGCCGTACTGGTTCCATGAGCCTCTGGGCTGGTTTCTTACAGAGGCTGGAGGGGCATGAGAGACTCTTCTGGAGGGTTAGCATGCTCTGTGTAGTGGTTACAGTAGTAGTTACACAGCTCTATTTCTTACCAAACTCTTATCTATATGCTAATATATGGGTTTTGCTGTGCGTAAATTTTACCTAGTCAGATAAAAGGCTGAACATTAGCCTGTTTATGCATTTGAGTCTTTAGGACTCCTTGAGGTACAGATGTTTTAATAAAATTCAATTATATTTACAAATTTAATATGTGCAGAAATGAAATCAATTAGAGAAAAAGTGTGAATTGCTTATAAATATAGGTAGTAGTCTATCCCTCACCCTTTACCATATTTTTTCACATGAACATTAAGATATTTAAATGAAATATGATTTTGTCATAATAGTGCTTTTATTATGTTCTAATTTATTCCTAAAGGGAAAAAAAAATCACTGTTCTACATATCAAAGACTGACGTTAGGAGAATCAGTGGCACCTGCCTGTAATCTTAGCAATTGTGAGGAGGATGGAGAAAGATTGGGAGTTCAGGGTCAGCCTTGCTCTGTAGCAAGTTTCAGGCTAACCTAGGCTTTCTGAGACCTGGTCTATAAAATACTACTTAGAACAAATTAGCTCATTATTGCATACTGGGAAAAATGAAGAGAAGCAAATAGAAGGTCTTCTGGTTGTAACTCTTGAGCTTTGGGTGTCTCCCAGATTTTAAATCGCTTTGTGTGAGAACTTAGTTTACCTAAACTGAAACACTGTTGCCAAGCAGCAAGAAACATCTTCCAGTCACTTCATTGTATCCCTGCTCTGTTCTCTGGAAAGCAAAAGAGGGTCCCTGGAAATGAACTGCAGAGGCTCTGCAGTATCAGGCCCAATTCCACATCACCACAGTTTCATGGATCTAGTCACCCCATGTCTCACAACAGCCACAGGCATTTTCTTTTATTTTTGCTTTAGGCCCAGACTCTGACTGTATGGAGGCAAGCTGACAAACACAGGATACCCCGGATTTGTTTTCTAAACAAGATGGACAAGACTGGAGCAAGGTATTTGAAGAGTGCTTGCTAGGCTGTTAAGGTTGCAAAGCAAAGACTAGAACTCATGGCTTAGAGCTTAAGTTTAGAAAAAGCAATTCTTCCTTATAAAAAAATTATCCTATGGAATCCTATTTTAAATTGTTCTTCAACAATGTAAAATAATTTCAAAGCAGCTCAGCTGTAGTTGAGATTGAGATCGGCTAAGTGGGGAGCCATCTGGATCTAATGTGGGGCATTTTGTAGAGTCCGGATGGAGTGCAGAACCTTGCTGTTTCTGCTCTCTCTTGAGCTCATCAGCATAGCACCTTTGCTCTGGAAGCTGCTGCGACCTCCTGGTTGCTAGAGTTAGAGAGTAGGGTTGTTTCTTGTCGTTACCTCAGAAAATAGCATCTTTCTCTGTCTTCTGCTTTTCTTAGTGAATAATGCACTCAACAATAGGGAACTGGGAAGGAGAATGCCCCGTGGAAGGTGGAAATTAATGCTGAGATACAGCAGTCATGCATTGAGGCTTATGTAGAGTGGCAGCCAAAATGAATACATTGTTCTGCCAATGTAGAGACTCAGAAATGCATGAAGGGTTCTGTTATGTGAACAGAAATGAACCAAGAATGTTAGTGATTGTGGAGGAAATGCGGGAAGACATAGGTCAGTGATGAAGGTGTGGTAAAAGTTCATCTGCCCTTCTCCAAGACTACAGCCTTGTTCTTTGTGTTCATGTGGCTTCCTTGGCAACTCTGTTTAAAGTTCCCTTGATTACTATTGGCACAGCAGCCTGTAACATTTGCTAGACTCAAATTTGAACCTTTCCTATTTAGGATTTCTTCTAGTCAATACAAGTACTCGTTTACTGACTTAGAGAGTATCTGTAGTGATGAGGGTGATGCCTGGATACTAGATTAGTTCTCAAAGATGTTGGGGCCAGAGTGGTGTGCATGTATGTATAAATCAGCCTGTGTGCAAATTATAGCATTTATACCAAGGTAGCCATCCCCAGTGTTAACATAGAAACAAGCCTCAGAGCATATGATACTAATACACCTTTAATCTCAGCACTTGGAGAGGGAGGAGGATCTCTGTGAGTTTGAGGCCACCCTGGTCTACAACATGAGTTCCAGGACAGCCAAGGCTGCACAGAGAAACCCTGTCTTGAAAAACAGACAACCACAAAACCCCATAGAATATTAGTCTTGGAAGAGAACCAATAGTGTACATAACTATAAAAGAAAATCCTTAAATTAAATAGAAATCTTGAATTTAACTCTAACTTATTAACTGTGTGACTTTAATATTAGTATCAAAACTTGGTTATATGAAGTTTGCAATAATAATTGCTTAAATTTGCACATGTGAGATATTGGTAAATACTCACTTGCTGTTACCAGATTTATTTGAGATACCTGTGGGAGAGTGTTGTGAGCATTATGGAGAACAAAGGGCTATTTTAGAGAACATTTGAGAAGTGTTTACTTTGCTTCTAACAGATTGTTTTGCTTTTTATAGTTTTAACTATGCAGTTGAAAGCATCAGAGAGAAGTTGAAGGCTACACCCCTGATTGTACAGGTAACTGGTTAATTCATATCACACTCTGATACTTCCTTGTTAGTGGCATGCACGCGTTTGAAGCAAACTCAAATCTTAAGTAAATACAGTTAAACAGGAACAGTCAGTTGATAATTGAGGAAAGTGGTATGATGGCACGTTTTGTCACCGGTGTGATGGCTCTACATTTTTATTGTTTACAATACGGAGTACTCTCTGACTTACAGCTGCCAATTGGGGAGGGCAAAGCATTCCGAGGAGTGGTGGATGTGATCAACAAGGAGAAGCTTGTCTGGAGCTCTAACTCTGACGATGGAAAAGACTTTGAGAGAAAGCCCCTCTCAGAGGCGAGTGACCCAGGGTTGCTGAAGGAGACTGTTGAAGCAAGGAGCTCCTTGATTGAACAAGTAAATATTTTCATTTAAAATTCCCTAAGTGGTCAGTAACTTTGGTCATATTTATAAAATTATAAAATTACATATGTAATATGTAAAATGTAGGGAGTGAAAATGAACAGCAATGTTTCTGTACCAACCACAAACAAAAGTGAAATTGTAACTGTTTTGTTTTCTATATAACTACATTCTTTTTAGTTGTTGCCTTTTTTTTTTTCCATTTTAGGATTTATTTATTTATTTTCATATGTGTGAGTGTTTTTCCTGCACGTATTTGTGTTTACCGTATGCATGCCTAGTGCCCAAGATGATCAGAAGAGGGCATTGGGATCCTTTGGGACTGGAGTAAACAGATGGTTGTTAGCTGCCATGTGGGTGCTGATAGATAACTCAGGTCCTCTGCACAAGCAAGAAGCACTCTTCACTGCTGAGCCATCTCTCTGGCCCTAGTTTGCTTTTATTGTGTATGTGCTGAGTTGAACATAGGACTTGGCAGATAGATGCTAAGTATTTTGCTTTATAACTGAGCTACTTATACCCCAAACATTATTTTCATTTTTGCATTAATTTGCATATTCTTTCCTTATAAGTGGAATGGTATTGTGTGTGTTTTCTTGTTTTATATTGTGATGGAGACTGGTCACCATTGGCATAGGTAATGACAGTGTGTTTTGTATTGTTCTGATATATGGTTATAGAACAGTTTATTGTCTGTTTCCCAGCAGATTGATGTGAGGTTGTTTTTCTCTTTTGCTGTTAGAAATAATGTTGCTGAGTTTGCTGTGGGATACACCTGTAGTCTCAGTGCTTCTGGGATTGTAGCAGGAGGACTGAAGTGAGTTGAAGGCCAGCCCAGGCTACATAGTGAGTTCCAGGCCAACCTGAGATCACTGACGTGTCTCAAAGAAAGCAGGCAAATAGGGAAACCATATTCTATCTACTGTGCGATGTGGAAAATGTTCCTGACATTTCAACAACAGAATCTCTGCATCAAGTCACCTGCCTGTCTTCTACTTTATCAGATGTGAAATTATTTAGAAAAAATTAAAACCATCAATTTATTATAGTTAGTATATAGCTCAGGTCTGCATCAGTTCTCAAAACTTTAATAGAATATAGCAAGACTTGCCTGGAACATGCCATCTTACCGCCTCATACTCCTGGGTGCTGGGGTTGCAAGTATGTGCTACCATACCTGTTCAGTCCAAACAGATTCTGTCAGCATTTTCTAACTTCTGTCTTGTGTAGGTAGATACTTTTAGAGAAATTACTTGCCATTTATAATTTTTAGTATTCATTGACTATAATTAACATGATAATTGTTACTGCATAGTGGTTACTGAGGGCCTAGTGTTTGCTAGGATGAGCGCTTTATATGCACTGTTTTATTCTCACATCCATGTATCTTCCCCATTTTACACACAAGTCAGAAGCTTAGAGTATTTAAATGTTTTACAGCTAATAAAGGGCAGTGCTGGGATCTGAACTCAGATCAGAGCTCAAACTACTACCCACTTTGCTAATTGCTTTCTCTTTATTTATTTTTTAATTTGAGACAGGGTTTCTCTGTGTAGGCTTGACTGTCCTAGACTCACTTCGTAGACCAGGCTGACCTCAAACTCACAGCAACCTGCCTGCCTCTGCCTCCCCGAGTACTAGAATTAAAGACATGCACCAGGCTGCCTCCTCTTCCTCCTCCTCTCCCTCTTCCCCCCTCTTTCTTTAAAGACGGTGTCTTACTATGTAATCCCTGATGGCCTGGAAATTGCCTTGTAGAATATGCAGCCTTGAGCTCACAGTTCTGCCTGTTCCCGCCTCCCAGGTACTGGTTTCAAAGTTGTATGCCACCATGCCTCCCTGGTGGAAGATCAGAGCTTTCAGTTTGGTTAATCATGGGAAATCTGGTGATCATTATGCATTCAAATTCAGGAGTACAGGATGGTACATGTTATGGACTGAAAGTTCCTAATTTATCCTCAGACCAGCAGTCCTGTGTGTGAATATCATTGGCTATGTGTTAGGCATTTTCTTTCTTCTCTCCCTGAGTGGAGAACAGATCATCGAGTCCAGCTGTGACTCTGTGACTTTAAGAAAGTCACAGCACACCTTCAATTTCCCATTTCTTTTCTTAGGGAAAACAGAGCAAAACAAAACTGAGCTGTATTTTCCAAAGGTGTAAAGAGTTGTTTGGCCTGTACTTGGCAGGTTATGCTGCTGCCTTCAAGGATCTCACTGGCTCATCCATGTAAAGTTAAATAGCTAAGGATGAAACTCCACACAAATTATGCAAGTTTCTCTTTCTTTACAGGTTGCAGATTTAGACGATGAATTTGCTGGCTTGCTTTTGGGAGAATTTAGTGAAAATTTTGATTTGGTACCTGTTGAAAAGGTAATGTCATCTAAACAAATTTTTACTTAAGTGAATATGGTTTGTTTTTTCTGTCTTTGAAGTGTGTGTTAACTTTTTACATTGTTAAAAATGAAAGTCGCTGCTCATATTAGTACTTGGTGCCAGCCACATGCTATTTCCAAATACAGTTTACAGACTTAGAAGTTGAGTCATTTTTCTTTACAGGTAGTCAGGGTCAGCTAATTTTCTCATAGCAGTGGCTCTCTTTTAATGGGCCTGAGCCCACTCAGCAGGAGGGAATTATCCCCAGTACTGGAGATCTAGCCAACCATGTGGGGCTAGGGTGGTCGTGACTCCTAGAGGAGAAGAACCTACTACTGCCACTAAAACTTTGTGATTCCTAGGTGCCTTCTCAGACTCCTCCTTACGCCCACAGCTAAGTGCAGCTCTCATCAGGTGTCAAGGCTTCTCTTGCAGCACACAGACACCTCGACAGAAAACCGCAGCCCCGGCCCCAGTGGATGCAATACTTTCATTAAAGCACCTATTTTATCTCAAACTTTTCTATCTTCTGAGGCTATGTTGTCAGAGGCCTCACTATAATGCTAATGAAGATTTACTCTATTGA
The DNA here is from genome assembly GCF_030254825.1 of Meriones unguiculatus. Taxonomy (NCBI): domain Eukaryota; kingdom Metazoa; phylum Chordata; class Mammalia; order Rodentia; family Muridae; genus Meriones; species Meriones unguiculatus. The sequence goes on from NC_083354.1 coordinate 70,067,147, forward strand.
ACAAGAGATAGCACTAGACAGTGAAGATGCTGGGTGTATAAAAAAATAAAGCCATGAGGAATGATGGGCTGTGGGGAAGAGTGCTGTCCACAAGGGTATTCAGAGGACACCTCTGACTGAGAGAGCCTGACAGGGACCAGTGCACTCTCTGTCTCTGCTTCTAGCTGCAGACTGCAATACACAGAGTCACGCTGGCTCAGGCTGCAGTGCCTGTGTTGTGTGGGAGTGCCTTGAAAAACAAGGGCGTTCAGCCCTTGCTGGATGCTGTGACTGTGTACCTGCCGTCACCCGAAGAGCGCCAGCACGGGCTTCTGTAAGTACGTGACCACATACATTAACCTCATAAACTTGCTTCTTAAAAATAGTTTAAAGTGTCCATTTAAAAAGTGGTAGAGAATATCTCTGTAAATCCCATAGAGCCATAGCAGTTTTCACTTGGAAAAGACATTTCTTGTTCTCTTTTAATACCTGTTGTAATTGTAGGTAGAGCTGTGAAGGTGGCTTTTTCCTGGGTGTTGATTCTCGGTTTTTGTTGTTGTTTCTTTCTTTTACTTTGTTACTCATTTAGTAGATATGTGTATGTTCATCTAGATTTCAGTATTTTCCCATAGTCAAGTTATTTTGTGGCTGTAGAGGAAGTTTGTTGTTTTCTCCCTACGGTCCAGCTCTGTGCTTGCATAATAGATCTGTGACCTCTGAAGCAGCAGAGAAGAGGGTTTGTGTTAATAAGGACAGTAGTGACTTCACATCTTGAAATTAGAATGGTGTCATGTGACGTGAGTGTGCACATGGACTTGACGCCATGTGGCTTTGTCCCATATCCAAGTTACTTAACCTCTGTATCAGTGAGTGTAGGTGATAGGACCACTGTAGAAAGCTTCCATGTTAGCACCATCAAGAAGGACTGGGAATAAGATTGGAAAAAGACTATAATTAAAAGTGTTTGACTTACTTTGAGTCATGGACTTCCTTGGGACTGATGAAAATAGTATTTTACCTCAGAAAAATTTACCTAATTGACAAAATTTGTCAATTTCAGAAAAATTCAAACTTTCCAAAACTTTTTTTAGTGAATGCCAATTTAAACACGCTTCTTTAAGAATACCATTTCTAGCTGGACACAGTGCTGCACACCTGTAATCCCAGCACTCAGGGAAGCAGAGGCAGGTGGATCTCTGTGAGTTCGAGGCCAGCGTGGTCTACACAGTGAGAAACAGGACAACCAGGGCTACACAGAGAAACCCTGTCCTCAAAAAACAACAAAAACCAAAATTTAAAAAAACCATTTCTGTAAACACATTCAGGTTTTTACTGTAGATTGATGGTATCATCAGCTAGATACAAAGTGAAGAGCCTGACAGCAAAAATTAGAAAGAACATTTGTTTATCTAGTGTAGAGTCCTTGGTGACCTTTGAAGATATGCTTTTTAAGGAGACTTCATGCAGTGAAGATGTTTACAAATATCCAGTAATTGAAAGAGTACCCATTTTTAGTTTTAGTTTTGAATGTTTATTGGTAAGACACCCATTGAGTAGTCAGTGACGGAAGGGCGGGCTGTAGTGACATCACTTCCTGGGTCTGAGCGGTTTGGGAGGACCCTGACTGAGCTGTGCAGATAGCCGGGCCTTCTCTGACACCTCTTTGATCTTGCAGGCAGTGGTATAAGGATGACTTGTGTGCACTGGCGTTTAAAGTTCTGCATGACAAGCAGCGAGGACCCCTGGTTTTCCTGCGCATTTACTCAGGCACACTGACACCCCAGTCGGCCATCCATAACGTTAATAGAAATTGCACGTAAGGAGAAGTGTGGGTTATTTTCTGAAACTGCACCCATTTTCTTAAAAGTACTTTACTAATATAAATCATGGTTTTTATAGGGAGAGAATGAGTCGTCTGCTTTTGCCATTTGCTGACCAATATGTAGAAATCCCTTCCTTGACTGCTGGTAACATTGCTTTGACAGTTGGGCTTAAACAAGTGAGTAAACACAGGGGTTCCACAGCCAAGCATGTAAATGTGATTTTCAAATACTTTATAGCTGCAAAAAGTTCCCAAGTCATCAGAATTTCTGAATGTGAATGTGATGGCATATTCATCAGTATGGTTGAATGTCATACATTGGCTAGAAGGAAAAATAGACTACAGAAGCTCATGGACAGAATGGATCATAGTTAAAGTTCAACTCCAAGGGAAGTCTATTGCTTGTTGAAATGTGTATGTCAAGTTTATTTAAAACACTGTTTAATTCCCATGGAATCTTTGCCTGTGTTGTGCGTATGCGCGTGTGGGAAGGGATTCTCTCTTTTTCTGTCACTAAGTTGCCCAGGCTTGCCTTGAACTTGCTCTCTGGCCCTGGTTGGTCTCAAACTCTTCTCCAGTGTGCGTGTTGAGTGTTTGGCCTAAAGTTTGATCTAACTTTACAAGCTGCTCAGGTAATGATGGAAGATGTTTTGCTAAGGAGGGCTCTTTAAGGGCCAGGGTTTGGGTTTCTTTTGCTCCCAGTTCTGTCCTCAGTTCACAGCTCATCAGTGCTTACACATAGCAGGTGCAACCTAGACATGAATAGGGTGAATGGGAGGAAATACTTGGTGCTACATCTGGTTTGGGTTGGTTAAAACTGAGGACTTTCTTTTAATTCAGGTTAATCAAATGTAATTTTTCATTAAACTTTGGCATATCTCATGTTGAGATAAAAAAATGTTACTTTAAAATTTTAACTCTTTGTGATTAACTTCAGGTTTCAGAAAGGTTTAGGAGAAAACTTCCCTGATGTGAATTTTGTAACTGAGGTATTTTCAAGACAGGCTTTCTCTGTTTAGCCTTGGCTGTCCTGAAACTCTCTCTGTAGCCTAGGGCGGCCTGCAACACAGAGGCTTCCTGAGTGCTGGGATTAAAGGTGTGTACCACCGTACCTGGCTGTACTCAGGTGTTCTCTCTGTCTTCCCTCTGTCTTGTGCATGTCTGAAGGAGTGCTGCAGACATTTGGAAGCTGTCTGTAGAAGGAAACCAGCCTTGGTATGCAGAGTAGAGGTGAATCACAGTTTCAGAGGTTCCACAGGCCATTCTACATATGGGTGTCTCTTAGGCTTATTTAGAATACTGCTTTATTTCCATGGAGCTTTTACTTAGTGTTAGGGGGTGTGTTCTGCTTAATTGGATATTTGAGTTAATAGAGAATTTTCTGTAAAATAGTAAGATAACCTAAGTGTTGTTAAAGCACTTCATGAGCTTTTACTGAACCTGCCTTGCTATGAGAAGAAATTCAGCAAATATATTTTTGAGAAATATATTGTTAGACAGATACATTTTTTACTAATACATTTTGGTGTGTATTGTATGTATGTTTCATTATTAGTTAGAATTTATCACAATGACATTTTGCATAGAGAGCTTACGTAAGTTAAATGAGCTTGACTTATGTAAAGGTCTGCCATCTGTGATTATTTCTCTTAAGTTCAAATGAGAAGAACATGCTATGCTGACATTTTGCCTTGTGGTCTGGGTGGAAGATGAGTGCTTGCTGTCCTTTTTGCTTGCAGACTGCTACTGGAGACACCATGGTCTCTTCCAAGTCCAGCGCCCTAGCTGCAGCTCGTAGAGCGGGAAGAGGGGGAAAGAAGCATGGACAAAACAGTGAAGCAGAGAGCCTGCTGTTAGCTGGGGTGGAGATTCCAGAACCTGTGTTCTTCTGCACCATAGAACCTCCATCGGTGGCTAAGCAGCCAGGTACAGCAGGGTTTGTAGCCTGTGGGAAGAGGTTTCAGTGACTCCTCAGAAGACTTCCTGTGTAATAGAGTTAAATTTTACTTGTGCTTACTGGTCAGCATTTTTTGTAGCAGGTTTGGGTTTTACATAAGTCCCTTTGATTTTTTACAAACTCCATCATATATTTTAGCCATCTTGCATACTTTTTTTTTTTCCTTTTGTGGTTTTTGTTTTTGAGACAGGGTTTCTCTGGCTGTCTGTCCTGTCACTTACTTTGTAGACCAGGCTCGAACTCACAGAGATCTGCCCCTCTCTGCCTCTGCCTCTGCTGGGATTAAAGGCATGTGCCAACTTAGCCCAGCCTTGTAATGATTTTTATGGGATTCTAAGTAATTGACCCTGTCCTGCCCTCCTTAGTGTGTTAGGTTAATTAGGACATGATTTGTTTTTTGTTTCTTTTTTTTTTTTTTTCTTATTAGTTACATTTTGTTAATTCTGTATCCCAGCTGTACCTCTGAGACTGTATTATCTGCTTTGCACTCAGGAGGCAGGTTACAGAGATTGACTGCTCAGGGCCACAGGGTTTATATATGTTTTTACAGCAGTGATAACATCATTTTAGGTTGGCATTTTAAAGACTATCTAACACATAACTCTTAATGCAAGATAAACCAAAACATCCTTAAACGATCATAATCATAAAACTCAGTGATCACACATCCTGTACTAATTAGACAAATTTTAACAAAGTTGGGAAGGAGAGGCTTTGATCTTTTCTGTTGCCTAGCCTCGAGGATACCAATGCTGGACAATTCAGTCTGAAAAAGGCTAATTTTTAATAAGCAAAAAAATTCTTAACAAGCTGTAGTGGAATCTATTTTTAAGCCTTTGTATTTATTAAACATTCTTATTTGTATATCAAAGTAATTCCTACAATGTTTCTATCTTTATTATTTTTATGTTCTTTAGTAAAATGTAATAAAACTTCTAATAGTTAACTCATAATTTCTAGAATGTAAAATCATATCTTTCTTCCTTGATTCTTAACTCTCAAATTTGCATTTTATATCTATAAACGTATTAATGTCTTCACTACCAAGAAAGCAGAAAATGTTCTGAGACCTATTTTTGGGTAATTTTGTTTTTGTTGTTTTTTGTACTTCCACAGTCATGGCCTCCACCCCAACCTCCAGGGACATAAGTTAGTTTATCCTGTGTAGCTGTTAATCATTATTAATATTTTTAACTTTGACATGTGTAAATTTTTTATTACTTCTCTCAGTAAGGTTTTCCATCTCATTTCCTTCTCCCAGACCATCTCAGACCACCAAAATTTTAGAGCAACATGAAACAAGTCGGTGATTCCAAAACCAATATATAAATGATTTTATTTTTCAAGTAGTAAAACCAAAGGAGGAACTGGGGCTGTATCCACTCATCCAGGAGCTGGAACTGTGTCGTGCAGTCTCTTTAGCTAGACAGTGATGGCCACCCATCCTAAGAACTAGGATCTTGTCCTGAGGCTCCTTAGCCAGGTACTGAGAACCGGAGCTTTGTTGTGCAGTCTCCTTGGCAGTGATATCCACTCATACCAAGAACTGGAATCTTCTCGTACAGTCTCCTTAGCTAAGTGGTGAGTGGTACCACCAAAGAGCAATCTTTATTTCCTCTCCGCATCTCCTAAGATTCAGTGGGAGAGAAGATATTTAGCCAGGTGGGGTTGCAGTAGTTCATCTACCCAGCTAGAGTATACATGAAAGAAATCAAAGTGCAGATGTAAGACCCCAAGTCATGAAAGACACTGAGTCTTTTATTGTGCAGTTACTGAAGGAACAGCATTTAACCTAAGACAGATATAGCAGGGGCTGGAGCAATGGCTCAATTATTAAGAACACTTGCTCGTTCAGAGGCCTTAGGAATCAAAGATTCCTACCATCCTTGTAGCTGCTCACAACTGCCAGTAACTCAAGATCCAAGGGCTCTGATGCTTTTTTCTGGTTTCCTCAGTACTAGCCACTTATGTGGTGTGTGTGTGTGTGTGTGTGTGTGTGTGTGTGTGTGTGTGTGTGTACGCGTGCGCAGGTGTGCAGGTGTGCAGGCTCTCCCTGCATTGTGTCACCCCTCTCCTCTGATGCTGCTCTTCACTCTCTGATGTCTGGCTGCCAGCCTGCTTCTTTACCCAGCTTACTGTGGAGATGTTTGCTCACCTTTAGGCACCTCTCATTGGAATTGTCTTACTTGTTTTAGTTCTGCAGAGCATTTATGGCTCTTTGAAAATTTTATTTTTTATCAGTATATCTGCTTGTTAATCTATGCTCCCCATTTTAAACTTATTGTTAAGTTACTTAGAAATGAAGTGAAGATAACAGGTATTGTTTAATCACTCAGATTTGGATCATGCCTTGGAGCGCCTTCAGCGTGAAGATCCCAGTTTGAAAGTGAGGCTTGATCCTGACTCTGGACAAGTATGTATGTTATTACCCAGCCCTAGGAAGGAGTGAGGACATGCATATAACACCGATTAGCCTGTGCTCCTGAAAGAAAAAGCTCTGATTCATAATATAAGTTTCTCTTCATGTCTGTTGTCATTCTAAATTACCATTCTCTTCAATTCCCTAAAATAATTTCATTTTATACATGTGATCACTCTCCATCAGTTTTGACTTTCTGTAATACAGGCTTTTGTGAAATTTTTAAATTAGATTCAACTCTTGTGTTCCTACAGTGATGTTTCTAAAAGCAGCATACTAAAGGGAGGTCAGAAACTGTGAAAGCCACTTTCTCTATTATATGCATATTCAAACTAGTCTATGGTTATCAGTTGCCCATAGGGAACATCTGTGTAGTTGGGGGGGGTTATTTACCCTGTTCTCAAGGTGTTGTCTTTAGGCATGGTTTCAAACAGCTGTCTGCTTCTTCATTAGGAAAAGGGTTTTGGTCATGTGGTGCTGGGGCACAACTTTAATCCCAGCACTCAGGAGGCAGAGGCAGGCAGATCTCTGAGTTCTAGGCCAGCCTGGTCTACAAAGTGAGTTCCAGGACAGCCAGTGCTACACAGCAAAACCCTGTTTCAAAGATACCACCCTACCACCATTCTACCAAAAAAAAAAAAGTTTTAACCAGGTTTTAGGTGGCTCATGCTTGTGATTTCAGTTCTTGAGAGGCTTAGGTAATACTATTACTACAACTGTGAGGTGAACCTGGACTGCACATGAGTGAAAACCTGTTAAAAAGCAAACCTGGGGGGCTGGAGAGATGGCTAAGTGGTTAAGAGTACTGGCTGCTCTTCCAGAGGACCTGAGTTCAATTCCCAGCAATTTGCAACTCCAGTTCCAGGAGATCCGATGCCCTCTTTTGGATCCTTAGGCACCAGACACACCAGTATTGCAGAGACATACATGCAGGCAAAATATTCATACACATAAAATATTATAAACTAAAGCCAGTGAGATGCCTCAGTGTGTAAAGACTCTGGCTGCACAGAAGCTGTCCTCTTAACTCTATGTCCCTCTCCCCTACATTAAGCACAAACTGCCTACACATATAGCAATAATAAATAACGAACAAACTGCATCCAAAGAAAGAAGATAAGAGGCATAATCCACAGGTTATAAATATTGATTATACTCGTGTTGCTTTGACCAGAATTGGAGTGGCGTTAGGAAGCGTGCGCAGCACTAAATTGATGTCATTTACTTACCCAGATGGTAATCAGAGTTCCTGGAAGGAGACGGTGCCTAACGAGGTCACTGCAATTGGTTATTATCCTAGTCAGAGAAGTCAGAAGTAGTATTTTTACATAGTATTTTTACCTAGAACATTTTCAAAAGAAACTCAGTTGTAGTTAATAGAAAAGTACTTAAGTATGTGAACATCATTCTTTTTCATAATATTTTGCTTTATTTATTTTTCCCTTTCACTGCCAGACCATCCTGTGTGGCATGGGGGAATTGCACATTGAGATTATTCATGACCGGATCAAGAGGGAATATGGCCTAGAGACCTACCTGGGGCCTCTGCAGGTGGCATACCGGGAAACCATCTTAAACTCAGCTCGGGCCACAGGTAAAAAGAAAACATTTTGGACGTTCTGGGTGTGTTCAATGGTTAGCTGTGTAAACAGGGCCATAATTTTCCTGTGCTTTAATTTGTGATGAACAGAAGGCATGGTCCCATTATTACCCACTCCTCTGACAAAAGTGTCTTCTGGTGGTGTGAGACAGGGTAAGTAGATAGTGAAGTAGATAACTTGTTCCAGCTCTTAATCACTAAAACGAGTATAAGAGTTTGAAGTCAATGAATTATATTTATTGTGGAAAGTGAGTGAAAATTTCTGTTATAGCGCCCTTTAGTACACCTAAAACTTGTTGAGTCTAGGTGACTACATTTCACTGAAACTTGAAGAATGAACCAAGCATAAATGCAATGGCACAGGAGCTCTGATTCTGGACTGTACACCTGCAGCACTGAAAATGCAAGATAAATGTGAATAATACTCTTTTAACTTAATGTCTGAGCTGGTTAGGATGGAACTCTGGAGGTAAAAGAAAGAGGGAACAGGAATCTGGGAAAGTAAGTGACCACTGCAGCCATCAGCTGGGGGAATCTCCTAGCACTGGAGGTCACGTCCTCATGGAAGGAGCTGACTTGAGGGAGTCTTCTCCACAGAGGCAGGAGGCCAGGAAGCGTGTCTGTGCATGGCATCAAGGGGAGCACCAGTATTCGTAATTACAAGCTTTTAATGCAGGGTCTAAATTCACAGAACCAGTTTGGCCTGAGAAACTTTAAGAAAGATTTAATGTTATGTACTCATGGATAGGTAGCATCTTGAAGTTGAAGGAAGCAGCTGGCCTTCAGAGAGATATATTTCAACTCAAGGGCATCCCACAGTAAGGTATAATACAAATCAGTGGTTGGTTTCAAAAAGGAAATAAAGGTCTGAAGATTACAGGAAGCAGTTTACCAGCTTGAAAAATATGCTCACTGTCAAATATAGAGTCATTGAACACTAGGAGAGAGGATGAAGTACAATAATGCACACTACTGAGGATGATATGAACTTAACACTCACATATATGGCTCCATCCATATATATGTATTATATATGAATGGATATTGTATATATATGTATATATATTTATGAAGCCATCAATAACAGGTGGAAGAAGGCAGGTCTTCCTTTGAGTGGAAGTTGCCTACTAATGCAAAATGCCTACTGATAGAGGTGGAGGAGTATGTTTGGAATGGGAGCACAGTCTAGAAGAAAAGGAAGTGGCAGAAGTGAACAGATGTGCACAGGGGTACATGCAGATGAGGACCCTAAAGACAGTCATAGGAATGGTTGGTTGTCTGTGACTAGTGTTCCAGAAAGCAGGCATTGCAGTTTCTGTTTCTTTAGACATTCTAGGTTTTACGATGTTCAGGGTTTGTTTGTTTTTGTTTTAAAGCTTGTGTATATCCTCTTAGATATTTCATAATAGTGAGCTCAGAAAAGGAATTATGAACACTTGCAAGCTATAATCAATTTTGGGTTTGAATTTGTGATTCGAATCCCTGCTTTACATTGCTACTCACTTGAATTTAGCAGTTTTGTTTCAGTAGAATGCTGGTTGTGACTGTTGGTAACAAGAACTGTAAGAATACGAATGTAGTCTGTAAAGAATTCTGGAATTCTGGTTTCTTTTAAAGACACAGAAATAAGCTGGGCATAGTAGGGCATACCTGTAATCCCAGTGCTCTGGGAGGTAGAGGCAAGGGAATCTCCCAAGTTTGAAGCTAGCCTGTTCTAAAGCAAGTCCAGGACAGTTAAGGCTACATAGAGAAAACCTGTCTCAAAAAAACAAACCAAACCAACCAACCAAACAAACAAACAAAAATCACCACAGAAATATTGTAAGAATATGTTCATTTTAATCCCAGGTGTGGGGATATGGGACTGTTTCGAAGCAGCTGACTATGATTTGCTTCGCACTCTCGCAGAGGCATAGTTTTGCCAGCTGCAGATAGTTTCTATGCTTATGTGGCATTTGGAATTCTGGGAAATGTTCAGAGGGTATGTAAATTCTAGAGCCCTGATAAGGTGGGTTGTTGATTGTCGTTGGTCGCAGTTAAGTAGTTGTGCACAAAGAAGAAAAAACGAAGAAATTAGATCTTATGGTGAAGATCAAACCTGCCCCGAGGAACTTGACACCCCTAATCAGCGGGAAGTGGCCTAACGATAATGTAGTCCTGTTTCCAGCCCCTGACTTCATTCAGGGAGCTCTTTCTTTCCTCTCTCCTCTTTCTCTCTTTTGTAGTGGTAGGAGGTTGAAAGGTAGAAGAAAAGGGGTAGAGAAGGGTGGAAGAAAAAGAACTCACCCAGCAGTAAGAGCCCAGCTACATACTCAGTGGTAGAGCAAGGCCTCTGGGCTCAGTCCATAGCACTTAAAAAGAAAGTAGAGAAAAGGAAAGCTGTTTGCTATAGTGCAAGAACTACTTTCCTAGTTTTTTTGAGAAAGAAACATTAAGTATTGCTGAAAGAATACATGAACTTAACAATTTGGAAATTGGCAGAGGATCAAATTGTTACAGTTTTCATTATCAGTGTTTTGCATTCTCCAGATGTTTTGTAATTTGAATGTTACCTTTTTCCTTGTAAGAAATTCATTTACTTGATACTCTTAAAGACTCATTTTTGGACATAGAAAACTCAGACATAGAAACAGGTGGTCTCAGCAAAGGCAGCCTACATCCCTTGGCAGTTTGTTCCTGGCATCTTTTTGGCATCTCTCTTCCTTCATTTTCTTGGCCAAAAATTGAGTATTGTCTGCAGCCACCTCCTTATTTTTCATTTGTTTCAATGTGTTTTCAGATACCCTAGACAGGACAGTAGGAGACAAGCGGCATTTCGTGAAAGCAGAACTAGAGGTCCTGCCAGCGGAAGCACCATGTGGCGTGGCTGGGATTGAGTATGCTGACTGTGTCGGTGCAGACCTGCTGCAGGCTTCCCGCGAGGCCATTGAAAACGCAGTCCACAGCGCATGCCTCCAGGGTGAGGGATGCACACGGGAGCACTCTCTGCCCTTGACTGTTTAACCCCCCTTTTTCACCTCCTGCTGTAATCTGACCGGTGTTTGTGCACACCAGCCTATGTTCTGCCTCCGCGGCACACTCCTGGCCTCCGGATTCTCGCATGTCTCACGGCCATCTGAATGCTAGCTCTGCACTTCTTTGAACATCAGTTCTCTTTTTGTTGCGCTGTTCTTTTTATGGCATTGTCTAAATCATTCTGCTGTATTTTCCCGCTTGCTCAGGACCTTTACTTGGATCCCCAGTTCAAGATGTGGCAGTAACACTCCACTCCTTGGTGGTTCACCCCGGCACATCGACAACCATGGTCTACGCCTGCATCTCAAGATGTGTACAGAAGGTACGAGCAGCCTTCATGCCTGTGTTAGGGAAATACACCAAGGCAACGCCGTAGTTTCCACAGGCAGCCGTGCTGACAGGGCTTGACCTTGGCAGTTACCACCTCGCCTGATTCTGTAGTAGAGAAACCTGACTCTGGAAAGTTGTCCTCTGACCTCCATGTATGCACTGCAGTGCTCACCACACACACAAATGTAATACAAAAAATGTAAACCAGTTCTTGCACTGGGAATCTTTGATTTCTTAAACCAAGTTTTCATGTGAAAGATTTTAGAAATTACTGGTCAAAGATTGCTATTAAAAAATCGTCCTGGGGCTGGAGAGATGGCTCAATGGTTAAGAGCACTGTCTGTATTTCCAAAGGTCACGAGTTCAATTCCCAGTAACCACATGGTGGCTTACAACCATCTTATAATGTGAACTGATTCCCTCTTCTGGCAGGTGTAAATGCAGATAGAACACTCATATATATATAAAATAAACAAATTAAAAAAAAATCCTGATTTTAGCAAAATATCTATCCTTTCCCCTTTCCAAACATACAGCCATTAGCTGCAAGCCTGATGGATTTTTTAAAAATATATAATTTCTTTTTATTTTATGTGCATATGGTGTTTTGTTTGCATGTATGTCTGTGCAAGGGCGTCAGAAACTCTGGAACTTTACACACAGTTGTGAGCTGCCGTGTGGGTGGTTGGGAATTGAAACTGAGTCCTCTGGAAGAGCAGCCAGTGCTCTTAACTGCTGAGCCATCTCTCCAGCCCCAAACCTGGTGGATTTAAATGGACAGATCTGGGGTCAGCTTGACATTAGGCTTTAATGTAAAGGATAATGAAAATCTAATATCACTTCCAATTTTTTAGTTTGTTCAAGTACATTTGCTTTCATAAAAACAAACATTGAGAAACAGACTTAAGCCAAACATCTTCCCTCTCAAATTATCAATTGTCATGACTTGCTTCCTGCCTCAGTGACCCACCAGAACTGATGAACTCTGCTTGTTTCCCAGTGTGGGAGTACCCTAGCTTAGCATGGGAAAATGAAGTCAATAGTGAAACCTTTAAGCACTATAGAAAGGAGTTTGAACTTTATTCCGAGAACATGGAAAATAAAGTGTTTGAAGAGTGAAGTATGGTCAGAGTACAGAAGTGATTGGCACGGGAAAGAGAGTCCAGGACAGACAGGGAGTAGACTAGGTCTGAATCAGGATATCAGCAACAGGTATAGAAATACTGGTGTTTCCTGGAAAAAAGGAAAACGAAGAAGTATATATAAATGCACTGAAAACTGCTAATGCCACTGGCAACTACGAAAGTCCAGAGAAGCACTTGGAAAAGAAAATGCTGAGCTTTGTTAGGAGCACGCTGGGAGCTGCAGAGTGGCCACTCACAGGCCCAGAGCAATATCCAGTCCCCAGTGTGGAGCCTTCAGAGATGGCTGGGAATTGCTGTGCAAGCCACATAAAAGCTGATTTTGAAGATCTGCAATTAGGCAATGTACAGAAGACTGAGAAGGATGCAGGGCGGTTCTGGGAGCACTGTTCTTGAGTTGCAGAGTCCAGCCCCCAATTGTAGCATTTTCCTCTTAATTTTGGCTTTTCCCAAACAATTATTTTTATCTTGAAAATATCTTCAGCTTCCTATGTGGCCTTTGAAGTCTAAATGATAAACTATCATTCACGAAAGGGTTTGTTCATAGAGAGTTGCCATGGCAGTTGACTTTGTTGTTGGCCTTTTTAAAAGCTCTTTCCAGCACGTGACCACTAGTGTAAGCATTACGTTCTTGGCTCCTTACAAAATGTCTCTGTGGAATGTTAAAGCAAGTGAGGTAACCAGAGTCCTCTACTCAAGAACATAGGAAATAGTTCAGTCTTTATGTATCTTCTTTTTACTTGAATAGACATTTCTTCAATTTATGGAATCTCTTTAGGCCCTGAAGAAAGCCGACAAGCAGGTATTGGAGCCTCTGATGAGCCTTGAGATTACAGTGACTAGCGAGTACCTCAGCCCTGTCCTTGCAGATTTGGCACAAAGAAGAGGGAATGTTCAGGAAATTCAGACTCGCCAAGACAACAAAGTTGTTATAGGGTTTGTTCCTCTGGCAGAAACTATGGTAAGTTCTTTGCATTTGAAATGTACATATTATTTAATACAGGAACTTGAGTCCAAGTAAGACCTGTTGGTCACTAACTCCTGAAGGCATCAGGGCTTGGGTTTAGAGATTCGTGCCAAATTTTTAACCACCAAGAATGATAGGACTTTCCCGTCAGGTGTGGGTGAGCACCAGGGAACACAGCACTTTAGCCGGATTATTTCCAGCCAGAGGTCCACAAAGATTATGGAGTACTGTACCAGAATGCGGTCGGCCTGAACGACTGTTTTCCCCTTTTCTGTGAAAATTTCCCTTTCTGCTGTACATTTTGAGGCCAGCATCAGTCTCTTTCCCAACCAGGCACTTCTCCTAGGATAGACATGAGGGGTACCCAACAGATGAGGAGAAAGGACAGAGTCATATTCCCGATTCCTGGGCCTAAGAAGCATGCACAGCTGACCTATCTATGCTGTGCTAAGTTTTCCTGTTTGCTATAGTATTTCCTTTTTCTTTTTTTCTCTGAAAAGCTCTCCCTAGAGGTGGTGGTGCTTATCCCTTTGTGCTTTGGCCTAAGATAATCCACAAGATAAGAAATATAAGGCTGGGGCTGGAGAGATGGTTAAGAGGTCATGAGTTCAAGTCCCAGCAACCACATGGTGGCTCACAACCATCTAAAATGAAATATGGTGCGGTGCCCTCTTCTGGTGTGCAGTGTACATGCAAACACACATTGTATACATAATAAATAAATAAAATCTTAAAAATAAATGTAAGGCTTAAATTCAGTGCAGTAACAAACTGAAACTCTTTTCTTCAGGGATATTCAACTGTGCTTCGAACACTGACATCAGGCTCTGCTACTTTTGCCTTAGAACTGTCTACTTATCAAGCCATGAGTCCTCAAGACCAAAGTACTCTGCTCAACCAGAGGAGTGGTTTGTCCCAAGTGCTTTAGGTCCTCAGCAGAGGGGAAATGCTGGGTCACTGCTTTATTCTCAGTAAGAATGCTGTTTTACTCACTGGCTGGTGCACCACTGCTTCAGCCCATACATGGAAAGAACTTGACAAGATGTAACACAGTGGCATGGAGCTGCCACTCTCACTGTGCGGGCTGTGCTCCGCTGTAAATGCAGCGAAGCTGTGCTCCCGTGCTTACTCCTCTGTCGCTGTGATGAGATAACCTGATCAAGGCAACTCATAAAGGCTGTGTTTAGCTTGAGATTCTGACAGAATCCATAATTGCAGAGACAACAGGGCAGCAGGAAGCCGAGAAAGCACAAACCAGAATGCAAACTCCAAGTAGGACCAGGCAGTGACTCTTGGCGTCTACCTAAGCAAGTCTGCACTGCCTGACCCTCCCCAAATTGTACCAGCCACTGGGAAGGAGACGTCCAAATGCCTGGGCCTAGGCGAAACAGTTCTCATTTAAAAACGTCTTTTTACATTTTTTACCTACATATGTATCTGTGTGTCATGTGTGCCTGGGGCCTGTGGGGGTCAGAAGTGGACGTTAGTCTCCCTGGAACTGTGCGGTTATGAACCACCATGTAGATTCAGGAACTGAACTCGGCTCCTCTGCAACAGTAGCAAGTGTTCTTAAATGCTGAGCCATCTTTCTAGCTCAGCATTTTCTCACTTAACCCACTGCAATGAGGAATACAGAGTGGTATCACAAAGCTTTTCCTTTTATTTTTTTAAGCTGTTCACATAGAAGATGCCAGTAATCATGTGTGATACACATAGAGATTCAATCAATAAAAAGATGGTTTGTTTAAAAAACAGCCTAACAAATCTTAATTTACATGATTTCAAAATCAACATGATTATAGTTCAGAATGCTGTAGAGTTTTCTGTCACTTTTCCATTTTATTCTCAGTTACAGTGTCCAGTAAAAAGAGGTTGTGCAGCTATTCCACGGCTGTAGATAGACAGCATAAAAAAGATGTTTTAGATAGTGGTTCCCATCACTTTAGCAAACCCACCCCTCCCCCCCGACTTTGCGATGATTTAGTAATTCTAGTTTAAGCTACTAACTTTTTTAAGATGGCAATTACACTAAAATATATCTTATAGGTGTTACTCTCTCCTGCAGCAGTGCATGCACAATTTCTACCAATTAATAAATACTTCCTAGGTGTCATTTTTACTTATTGCAAAACAAAAAGCTGAAGAACTTAGTTACACTGAATGCTGCTCTTTAATAAGAGATCCTAGATCTGAGAGGAAGCTCCTCACCTGACCATTCTGCAGCGGTGTATTGCCAGTCTGCTATAGGCGTTCTGTAGGTCAGTGACGGTTTTAGGACTCCACAGTCTCTCACCAACGGCACTTGCCCGAGGCCTGAAATTAAAAAATGTGTGTCTCCCAAAGCAGTTTACGTTTCTTTTCCCTTAAATAAGGAAGGTCTTACATGCTCTCCTACCTGCATGGAGAATAAAGCCAAGGCATCCTTCATCCCTTTAACTCCTTACCATAACCTTGGAGTAAGGTTAGTTGCATCCACATATTCTCCCCATAGGCAGGCCTCTCCACCAATGACTAGACGTTTCTGCTTCTCAGAACCTGGGTGGAGAGTGTTGAAGGAGAGAGGTTAAGCCGGACAACACTGCTTTCCTTTCTGTAGTCATCCTACACTCCCTCTCCACACCCTCCTGGAGGCACGGACCCTCTCCCACCCTGGCTCAGTGACAGTCAGCATAGTAGCAGGCTGCTGTAAGCCAGGGATACACACTCTTCATAGTCCTGCACAGACTCACGCACACCGCGTTCAGCCCCATCTCCTATTCACGGTGCGCTAGAAAATACAGGTTGGAATATTAGCTTCGTTTTATAGTGGGCTACGGCCACTATACCCATTTTTGATTTATATTCCTTGGTAATTAATAACAAAAAAGGACATCTAAGAACTACTTTTTACAATTACTTTTTGATCCTCAAAATGCTTTCTAGAGAAAGTTATAATTTCCAGTGGAGCAGTAATTTTGAGACTTTTAATCATAACTTCATTTTTTTTTCTAAGCTAAAGACTGATATACAAAAACTATATAAATTATATAGAATTGCTAATAAAAATGACTGAAAAGCTAGGACGTCACAGCCTGAAATCCCCAGAAGCAAATGGTCACCTTAGGTGTCTTCTACAGTAGATATACTCAGCCATCCCTGAGATAAAAAAAGCAGCCTCATGAAATGGAGGCGACATCTCTGAGATGTAAAAAGCAGCCTCATGAAATGGAGGTGACTTCTGAGGGATCTACTTATGTGTTCCACGTAGACTACACATTGTTCCTTTCAGAAGTTAAAGTGATGACAACGTTTTGTTTTCAATAAAATCAAGATAAGGCACAAAAAGTTAGATTTAGGGAGAGAGAATAGAAGTCATGGAAGACACTAGAAGCAATGTTTGCTTTGCTCACCATCAAATTTAAGAGGCTCTTGGGCGTAGTACCTTCTCCAGTCCTGCCCGTAGCTAATCAGGTCCAAGTACCAAGGAGCAGAAAGGACTGCAGGGAAGCCTTTTGCTGTGACTTGGCTTAGCATTTCTGAATAATCTTCACTCTTCCACACTTCAACTATTGTGTCTGGCTGAAGCTATTGAAGGTACAGATTGTAATCAGTGTTAGGTCCACTAAATCCAATCTCGTAAGTATGGAATTATGATTGGTAAACATAAATTTCTAAGATATAAGAAAAATCATACATTCTTTTTTCTTTTTCCTAATGGTCACTGCCATGTGCTATTCATTTGCGGAGTTTTCATTGCTATTCAAATTTATCAACCTTTGAAGTTGGCTGTTTAAC
Source organism: Meriones unguiculatus (assembly GCF_030254825.1). Taxonomy (NCBI): domain Eukaryota; kingdom Metazoa; phylum Chordata; class Mammalia; order Rodentia; family Muridae; genus Meriones; species Meriones unguiculatus. The sequence continues at coordinate 70,084,152 of NC_083354.1, forward strand.
TTTTGTTCATAGCTAATACCTCAGAAAGGTAAAAGGCTCAGGGTAAGATTCGCACCTTAAACCCACTCCTACCACACCAATGTTCAACTTAACTTGGAACCATGGACTGTCATCAGCCCCCTAGAAAGGTGACACTGGCAGCAGGGCTTGTAAGTCTACTGTTAATAATTCTGCCAAAAAATATGTATCTTAAAGATAATATATTAAGCCATGTGCAGTGGCACATGCCTGTAATCCCTGCACTTGGGGAGGCAGAGGCAGGTGGATCTCTGTGAGTTCAAGGCCAGCCTGGTCTACAAAGTGAGTCCAGGGCAGCCAAGCCTACACAGAGAAACCCTGTCTCAAAAACACAAAAAGTATATATTGACTTTACCTATTTTAAAATCACTTTAACATATTTTAAAAAGCTCATTTGTCTGTTTTGCTCTTAAAAACAAAAAGGAACTTAATTCAAAATACTTGAGCTTGTGAAACAGCAGGAGTTGGGGGAAGAAATGAGAAGGAAGCAGCGGGTTGTCCACGCTCATGGAGCCTGGAGTCTGTGTACTATAACATGCACACAAGGCATGGGCAGGGCTGCTGCCCTGCGCTAATCACCGGATTCCCTGACAGAGTATCTCGTGAACCAAGAGCTGTGCTGGAGGCAGAAGTCCCAGCCCCTGACAGTGTTTGGGTTACAGGTACGCAAGGCCATGCATGTATGTGTATATATGTGTATACTGCATACTGATTAGTCTTTTCCCTTGATCCCTACCACCCCCCACCCCACCCCCCAGACTGATGACTTTTGGTTTTGGTTTTGTGTGACAGCTAGACTGGTACTATCTGTTGGAGCCTGGTAGGGTCTTCTCCATGAGTCTGTCTGTAGCAAATAGTTCAGCAGTGAAGAATGGAGGTCTGCAGCCCTCCTCCTCCATCCATCCCAACAGCTGATGCAACATCCTACTTTTAAAGCAGGTGCTAGGGATTGAACTCTGGACCTCAGGCTGGTACGGCAAGAAGTCTGACCCACTAAATGGAGTTTTCAGTTCTTACCTTCACTCCATTTTCAAAAACCTCTTGCCAGACAATGGAGCCCTTATTTAGGGATGCAGTAATATCCAAAATCCTAGCATTGAAAAAATTGACAGTTACTTAGGATCACAAAGTTAAAACACTCTTAAAATGTGTATTTTCTACCAAGAACTACATGTACTATTGAGCAGTAATGTATCTCAGCATAACATAGCTATACAGAAACAGCTAAAGTTGAGGCAGGACAGAAAGAAAGGGTAAGGGGAAATGGGTCATGGAAAAAAATCCTTCAGCCTCAAGACAACCTCAGATATGTCTTGCTTGACTATAGGCTGCCCGACAAAGAAACTTTACAAAGTACACTCCCTTAAAATACTCCAGACACAACTAGTCAGGTTAGTGATCCATGCTCAGGGTGAAAAACACGCCTTCCCCTCTTGTGTAGAAAACGACTTAATTTTTAAATTTGGATTTTGTCTTCCTCATACATAAGCTTCCCCTTACAGCTCATCTTCTAGATCACCCCTTTGAACAGTGCAGCAGAGCCCTCCAGTCACTTCCACAGCTGCTACTGGAACGCGCAGCTCTTGCTGCCTGATATGACCCTTCCTCCTCACTAAACTCAGACTGTCTCACTGTGGCTTGTGAAACCCCGCCCAGAGGTCCTTCTAGGAGCACCTCAGAGTAGACAGCATCTTTATAGAACAGCGACTGCCAACCTTCCTAAGGCGGCAAACCCTTAATACAGTTTCCTTATACCGTGGTGCCCCTAACCACAAAATTATTGTTGCTACTTCATAACTAATTTTGCTATTGTTGTGAGCCATAAGGTAAATAGCTGATTCCTCCAATGGTCTTAAAAGTGTTGCGACCCACGGGTTGAGAACCGCTGGTAGCAACTCACATAGCTCAAGTGTTGGAACCTTGCATAGCAGAGATAAGTACTGTCATTGGCTTGTGTGTATGAGCTGATGGTCCTCCTAAAACAGGAAGAAGTGGCCTCAAACTCACATAAAACTGTCCAAACAGAACTCTAGTAATTTCAAGGGTCTCTTGAAAAAAGGAAACTGTAACCCAGCTGGTCATGTCATGTTCATAACATTCAGCTGTTAACTGGTATATACATTTAGTTATGTAATAACAAACACTTGGAAGGTAAGAAAGAAAGAAAACATCACATAAAAAGCTAAATCAGAACAGAATGAATGCTGAGCCTCCCAAATGGATAGTGTAGAGCAGAGCCTGGAAAACCAAAGCCTACTTTTCTGTGGCTGACAAGATAAGAATGGACTTTGAATCTGCAAAGCTTTTTTTTTTTTTAAGATATGCAACTCCACTTGGCCCGTGAAATGATCATTCCCATTAGTACAGCACTGTCTAGTCAAACTTTTGGGAAATGTTCTATCTGTACTTTGTAATACAGTGGTAGCCACCAGTGTCATGCCGGTCCCCTTGCTGTGAAATGCCAGAAACACAGCTGATGCAGCTGAAGACTCCTAACTGCCTTCAGTTAGAAGTTAATGGGATGCAAACAGGCATGTGCAGCTGTGGCTACTATACCACACAGCAAAATAAGGAACAAAAGAGATGTTTTAGGGCTCGACAAAGGAGTGAGTTCAAACACCCAGATAGTGCTGAAGACGCAGAAAAGTCAGGACTCTGAACCAAGCTCTCAAAAACCAGGTGACTTCTCCCTCTATTTCAGTAGTTACTGTAAAATGCTCACCGTTTTAAAGAGAACAGTGTCTAGCGCTTCCTTCTTTAGTGGGTTTTCATGCCTCCACTTTAGTTAGGGGTGGAGAAAATGAGAACATAAAACAGAGAACTAAGTCATAGCTTAAACCTGTACAAAAGCATTGATGATTAGGCTTTCAAATGACTTACTTTTGAATATAAAATGATTCTAGTCTTCTGAAATCGTTGCCAAAGCCTTTTTTCTTCATGAAAGTTTGGATGTTTGGATTTGATGCCCTTAAATAAAATAGTGACTAAAATGTTACAAACATTTTGATGTGTCTAGTTTGTCATTTGAAGCAGCATGCACCCATAACATTAGTTATACAGACTTTCAAGCATTAAAAGGAAAGCCAAGTTCTTGATTATGGATTCTCTTTCTAATGCAAAGGATTTCTTTCTGGAAAGTATTTCCCGTTTTTAAAAAGGCTTTCCATACACACCCCATCCCAGGCCTTTTACAAAGCTAAGAACTCTTAATTGAACATCTTTCCCTATTTAGTCATTCCTGTTTCCACTAAAGCTTTTCTTGTCCTTATAGTCTTTTAGGTCTTTTGAGACTCACTATAGTCCAGGTTGACCTTGAATTCATATTACTCCACATTCATCCTCCTGAGTATGGGGGTTACATATGTGCCACCAAGACTGGGAAAGACTTTGTTATTCTTTTTTCTTGAATTAGCGTCTCACTCTGTAGCCCAGGCTTGCCCTCCCTCTTGGTTACAGGCATGAGCCTACATGCCCAGCCTCGACTCCTCGGTTCTTCTTCCTGTGCTTTGCCTTGTTGCACCTCAATATACATTCTTTAATAATCCATCAGCTCAGAAATTGCTCAGACCCTTACCAGGGGATCTTCCCTTTTTCAATGTGGATCCTGTATATCTACACTTTAAGAACAAAAATGTAAAAAAATAAAAGGTTTAGTTATCATACCAGCATTCAAAATTCACCTCATCTCCACCCAAGTGAATGAACTCATCTGGAAACACAGTGCTGATTTCTTTGAAAAATGCGGCGAAGAATGTGTATGTTGTATTTAGGGTTGGGTTTACAGGTCCAACCTTCTGTGTTTGACCTCTTTTACTGTAACATGTAGTTAGAAGGTCTTTCTGACCTAGAAGAAAATACAAAGGATTATTTTCACAAGGATGTTAATCCCAAAGACCAGAATACGCACATCTTTATACTACAGTTAGCCCTCCCCTTACAATGGTGTTGAATCCCAATAATCCTCATAAGCAAGTTGAAACTACCAACAGTCAGAAATGCACTGGACACACTAACCCACCAAGTATAGCTCAGCACACCACGCTGCAGCATCTGTGTTTGTGTGCCTGCTGGAGCCTGGGGTTCCTTAAGGACTGTGTCTACTCAGTCACAGCCTGGGAAGAGATCGAGATTCAAAATATGGTTTCTATGACACTGTCATAAGAGAAACCATGTAAACCCTGAGCATCGGGGCTTTGTTTTGTTGACACTATAGAAATTAAAGAGAGAAGACAGCCACATTTACCAAAACTCACTTGGTTTCTCCCCAGGAAGACAAGAGCTGCTTCTTTAGTTCCCCTTTGCTACTTTCAGTCAGGCTTTGAGGTCTTATCCCCTTCAAATATCAGTGACTTTCCAACTTTTTCTTTGAGCTTTAATACATAGTTCAGATTCCCTGCTCAATACAGACAGAAACCCTAGCTCCCTTTCAATATGATCTAACAAAAAAGAAATTCTCATTCTCTAGTTTCTGACAGGTCTGCCTGTGGCTTTACCAAGCTTCATCTGGAGCCGGTTACTGAGTTCTGTGGATGGATTTCTAGAATGTCTCTGGTTCTTCTCATTACTTTTCAAGCCTGTTTTCACCTTCCTGGTGTCGGGCCTCCAGTGTCTCTTTCCAATCCGTTACTTTCACAAAGGCTCTCCCCAGATGTGACCCCAATCGTGTTAGCTCTCTACGCGGAAGTTGGCACTTTTCCAGGGTGTGTTGAAGCCCACTACTGTCATCAAGGTCCTCAATGATGTCCTTTCCAGATTCAGCTCCCGTTGCTCTTCATGTCTACCATGATATTACTATGTGTTGAACAATTATAAGTACTGGGTCCCATGCTGTGTACTTTCTATTGTTTGTCTGGTCCTAGCCCTATTTTATAGGTGGGGAAACTGGGGGTGAAGTGTTAACTTGCCCAAGGTTTGCTGTCCAGGTGACAAAAGCAGGGTCTGCCTGTGAACAGACTGGCCCCAGGGCCCGCATTCTTAATCACCACCTCTAGTATCCCCTAAAATTTGTTCTACTGTTCCCACTACATACTCTCTTTGCATGCCTTTCCTCATGCTGTTCCCTCTACCAGAAACACAACTATATCCTGTCCTCTCCCAAAAGCATGCCAATCAATAAAACAGAATTATGTTATAGAGGGACACAAAACAGTCCATCACATCTGGAGTAATCATAGTAGTCATGCTACTGTTGCACAAATCGCCGTTAAGAACAAACCTACCAAACTATTAACAAAGGACCTCAAATGCCCCCTTTTCAACGTGTAAAACAAACTCCTTACCTTTTCCCCAAGACTGTGAATGTCCAGGGGTATCAAACTCTGGTAAAACTCTAATCCCTCGGAACCGGGCATATTCAATCACTGTCTGGACATCTTTTGGTGTGTAGACATGAGACAAAGAATAGCTTCCCTGAAATAGTCAAGTTGAGATGTGCAAGATGGATTTGGTCCTGGAAACTGTAAACAATTCTGTGTGCACTTTGCTGGCCAGTTTTTCTGTTATCACAGGGTATAAGACAGTCCCTCCTAACATTGGATGACTTGTGGCTTCAGAGCAGGAAGCTATAAAAATGGTGTCAACTTCTGCCCATCAAATTCAAGATGCCCTGATGGATCTCCTGGTGCCTATTTCAAGAGCGCCCACAGTTGCTTCCAACTTCACCGAAACAGCAAAACAAGCAAAATGTCTGCCTCCAGACTGAAACCTAAAACACTGCCCTTGTCAACTTAGAATCAAAACTCACCCCTTATCACAAAACACAGATTTTGTCTTTCAGTCTTTTTAATTACTATCACCTAAAAACCAGCCCCCCCAGACAATAAGTAACTTTGTGTTTAAATACTAACTCAGTCTCTGTGTCATTTAAAGAATTAGCACTTGATGCTGGTTGTAAGTAATGATAAAAGCCCACTGAAAGATAAGGTTTGGAACCTATCTCAAAATACAGGCTATACATGCTCAGGTTTATAGAAATCTTTAAACCCCAAATCAAAACATAAGGGACATGTTAATTGATACTGTGGAATGCAGCCAGCAAAACCAAACCAGCAGAGAGAGACAGGACAGCACATTTTGCTGGTTTCTTCAATAACAATAATTTACAAGAAGAAAAGAGAATTAGCAGGCACGTTAGCATCGATAATACAAATGTGCTCCAATGCAAATAAATAAAATGCTTTTCTAAAAAGAGGAAAAGACAGTTAAATATGAGCATTGATGACTGTCTAGATAAAACCAAGCCTCTTCATGAGTGAGGTGAGTCTGGGATTTGAGTCCCAATAAAGGGTGGTGGGAAGGATAGTCATCACAGACTGATGGCTGGAGCCGGGTACCGAGCAGACAGAACTCTTCTACCCTCTGTGAACGTGCACATAAAAGGAGAACGCAGTCACTGCATACGTGACCCACTACCACGCACTTCAGCCTACAGTAAACACATCATTAGACGTGGAACTCTACCCAGAAGGCTCTCTGGATGTCAGCTGGTGTTACTGGGGGATTAAACAGACCCGAGGATGATCTCCCAGATCCACTGCCTAGAAGAGTCCATTTGAGCACTCACAGCATGGACACCACCAGTGTGATGGCGCATGCCTATGATCCCAGCACTGGGGGGAAGCAGGGGTGCACTTTAAGGTCACCCTTAGCAGACACGGCAAGTTCAGGACCAGCCTGAGATGGAGGAGACCCTGGCTTTTGTTCTGTTTATTGAGAGGTCTCTTTGTGTAGTCCTGGCTTGGAACTCACTATATAGACCAGGCCTGCATCAAACTTACTGAGGTCCGAAAGGTGTGTACAACCACACTTGGCCTGAGACCCTGTCTCACAACAAAAAAACAGCTCATCTCCAAAATATCCTAGGTAGGTCATTTACATGTTTTCAACCCTTTTTAAATATACTATTATGCAAGTGAATAGCTTAACTATGTTAATCATGAATTGCTTAATGTAATGTTCTACATTAAGTTTTTTTTTTTGGTAAAAATTTCTTTATTTTATGTATATGAATACTGTTTTCATGCACAGCAGAAGAGGGAATCAGATTCCATCACAGATGGTTAAAGCCATCTGTGGTTGCTGGGAATTGAACTCAGGACCTCTGCAACAGCCAGTGCTCTTAACTGCTGAGCCATCTCTCCAGCCCAAAGCTCTTAAAATATATGCTGCTCTCAGAGACTGTTTATAATAAAAGTTACAATAATAATCTTATTACTTGGTATTATAACAATTACAAAAAGATTTATTGGAAATAAAATGCTAAGCAGTAACCTAAAAAAATATTTTAAGCCACAAATACTTATCTTTTACACTTTTGGGTTCCATTTATAAGGAAACCACTGAAGCCTCGACCTTCAAATGGAGCTATGCCAAAGATTTTCGTGCGTAGAGGACGGTGACAGGAGTTACTCACTCTAAAGCTTAGCAGAGGAAAAGTGGTGCTCTGATAGGGGAAAGACTCGTCGTCCACTATGTGCCAGTGAAGAACGTTAAACTTATTAAAAGCCATGGCATCCTGCAAGCAAACATGGGAAAAGTTACACGTCACAGAAGAATACAGTCCAGATTGCAATCATCTACACTGGGATTGCTTCCAGTTAGTGCTTCTTTTGATAGTTTCCTTTTAGCAAAGAATGAAGAGGGAGCATAAATTCTTCATCATGTGTTTAACAGGACACACCACACCTCTCTCGGAGTCTGCACACAGAATATACACATTATATATAGGAAGATGTGATGTTGCTGTATAGGAGAGCAAGCTTATGAATTTATCATTACTTCAGGGACTGCCAGGAATGGGGCATGAAGAGGCTAAGGCTGTCTTCGGGGGTGGAATACAGGAAAAACAAAGCATTTATGTAAATATCAAAGCTTACAGTTCCCACAGAGATGAATGGGGATAACTCTGGGATGTGAGATTCATTATAGACTCAACAGACTGCCCAGCAAATGCCTAGGGAAAGCCTGGGCATCCTGACATATTGAATGTAATAATATGAATAATAACCATGAAGGAATAATCTACAGTAGTTATACATGGGGAGATCTGTCAGCACGATACAGACGTAAGGTCTCCCTTCTCTGTCCTGGAACTAGAAAGACTTGGCTGATGCAGCTGGGGACATATGTGAAGACAGTTTTTATGGCAGAGAAGAGAATAACAAAAACTAGTAATAATTGGAACTAACTAATATAAACTTATATTTTTTTTAAATAGGCCAGGGGTTCGTAAACTTTACATAAAGGGCCAGAAAATAAATATTTCAACTTTCAGGCTGGATTTCTGTTGCAACTACTCCACTCCGCAAGCTGTAAATATGTAACAAATGCATGTGCACATTCCAGCGAAACTGACTCACAAAGATAGCTGGCCGTGATACTGGGATGTTTCTGGGGTCTTTGCGTGGCTCCTGGTTCCTAACTCCCTCCCAGCGAAGGCTGTAAAAATTAGGGCTTCCCATCCCCCAGGCTGGTCACAGGAACCAATCCTGCCTCAGGTCTTTGTCTTGGAGCTGCCCTTAACGAAATTCTTTGACCTGTCTTGTCTGATTGTGGATCCTAAGACCCTTCTTGTTCCGGAGGGGCTCTGTCCTGTACCCCACAGGGAGGGGTACTGCAGAGAGGAGGGAGGGGAGCTAAAGCTGCAGGCCTTCTGGGCTTCGCTCAGACCTTTCTATCTAGTCATATTTCCATGTGGTGTTTCGGTTTCAGCCAAGCCTGTGCAGATGAGGACTCCACAGAACCTCCAAGGACAGGCTGCAGGCAGGGGCTCCACAGCCCTGACACAAGGAGGTTCCTGGAGAGCGGCATGGCCAGAGAGGGCGTAAGAGCCCTATTCCCAAACCCCAACCGGAAGTCTCATCAACTGCAGCCCTTACAGTGTTCTTTACAATGAACAGAGAGGTATGTTATCTACGTTCTGGCGGCCACTCAAAGAAATTAATTGAACTTGAGCAGGGAGTTCTGGGAACCCTGATTTGTGATGGTTTATCACAGGCATACGTAAAACTCTTGGGCCTTGTGTCTGGCATCTCCCATCAGAAGGGAGAGGGGTAGCTTTGAGAATGAGTCTTCTCGTCTGGGGTCTGACACTGTCTACAGGTATTAGGAAGTAAGCTGAGTGAAATCTCCAGGTCTTACAGCATTAGAACTAAACTGGATTTGAGGCTGGTGTCCTGCTGAAGAGCTGGGGCGTGCTGGTGGGGTCAAAACTCTTTACATTTTTTAAAGTCACTGAAGTCTTCCAGGGTAGCTGTGGTGTGAGGACAAAGGGTAAACAGTCTCTCCTGGCCCACAGCAACTGATTTGCCTCCCGCGCTGTACTAAAGCAACTCATAATACAGAAAGAGAAGACAGAGATGCAAGGAAAGATGCACACATGTATGTTTATATAAATATCCTGAACACACACATGGGTGTACTTCCTAACTGTCTAGAGTCCGGAGATGCCCTCATTGCGATACGCCCACCTACAGCCCAAATGAAATATTGACCACTGAAAAGGTGCCTTGAAAAAAAAAAAAAAAAACACAAAACCCTAAGTCTTCTGAGACAGGGTAACATAAATTTGGGATATCATGGTGCCAAAGTACAGAGAGACTGAGGGGACATCTCAAAAGAACAAATGAGCCACTTCTAATGGCCCAATTTGACAATTGTATAGGGATGTTAACGGATTACGATGCATTAGGCAAAATAATCATCCAGACTGTTAAAAGGGATGCTCTGGCTGCAGAGATGACCCACAGGTTAAGAGCACTGGGTGTTCTTCCAAAGGTCCTGGGTTCAAGTCCCAGCAACCACATGGTGGCTCACAGCCATCTACAATGAGATCTGATGCTCTCTTCTGGCCTGCAGGCACACATGCAGGCAGAATACTGTATACATAATAAATAAATAAATAGTTTTCTAAAAGGGGGGTGACGTTCTGCCTTACCATATGAGATAATCTACCACTAGTAAACTCTAGAAATGATGAAATTAGGGAACTCACCACTTGGTGACTGGGCAAAGCAATGACCTCCTTTAGCAGGGATCAGCCGTGCGTGTGCACTGAGGAGAGATGGGGATTTTACAGAGTCCCACAATTCCTCCCATAGGGTGCTTAAGGAGCACAAAATACCCATAAATTAACTTCACAGTGCAGAAACATGGCAGGTGACGTCTCGGCCGACTGAGTGTGGAGAGACGGCATGCCACGTGGCACTCTGAGAACACAGCCCACTTCCGCTTTACTCTTACCCCAGGAATAGAACCTCCTGTGAGAAACACATGAGCGGAGACAACAGAACCTCATGTGACAAACACATGAGCAGAATCATGCTCTAAAAGTAACTGGCCTGGACTTAAAAAAAAAGTCTTCCAAAACGAGGAAAGCTCACAGCTCCAGGCCGAGGGTCACCGAGGAGAGGGAACAAGGAATTACAACACGGGGCCTGGATGGATGCTCTCTAGCAGCCGTGGGGTCTGCACTGTGGATTGACTGAGAGTACTTGCCCCTGCTTCCTGCTCCTAACGCCTGCACTGAAGCTATTCTGAGTCAGTCCCGGTCTCAGTCAGGAGGCCCCACGGTTCAGGGCAGCAGGCCTGGCTCCAGGGCTGGGAGGGGAGTCCTCCCGACTCCACACATGCATGGTACCCACCCATCCATACAATACGAGAATTAATGAATGAATAAACAAATAAATAAATGTAAAGGGGGAACCGCGCTTCCTATAACCGGATCCCAGGACACAGAAGTTCTAGATCTTTCAGCAGTCCTTTCCTGAACTGGCTGATTGCTACCCCGCTTGGATTCATTTCCCCTGTAAACTGACTTTGGGGCAACCAGCAGGCCCTACACTCTCTTTTAAGAGGAAGGGCTCTTCACTGTTTTACCAAACCTCGGACCGCTGTGTACTTTGTGATGAGAGTCTTTCAGAAGCGGAAACTAGGCATGCAGACAGCACATGGCTAGAAGTTGCTGGAACCAGACGCTTAGCTTGCTTTTCTCTGACTCTGAGCAGAGGAAGAGCCTGGGTGGCAAACGCTGGAAGGCCCAGAATCAGCAAGTCTCCACCAGCATAGGGGGTGGGGGGGAGGGGGGAGAGGATGCTTAACCAATGCGAGAGGAGAAACTTCCAGGAGAAACAGGAGGAAACGCTGCTCTTTGAAAGAGGAGGTAACGGAAGATGACGACTTCTTTTTCCCACAAGGGAGCAGTGGCAGCCAGAACCATACACAGGTGCAAGAGACATTTCTAGACACAGGAACAATGGTCCACGGAGGAGGCGCTGGGCTGGGGGCCTCCCATGACATGGGATCTGCCTGCCACTGAACATGCAGCATGGTGCGCATGCCCAGGAAACCTGGCACTTCAGGGTCAGGGCAAGGCTCGGGTGGGTGCTGGAATAGTTTCTACAGCTTGAAATGAGTCACTCACTGGGGACAACACAGGGTACATCTGGGCCAGTCTGATTTTCCCCTGCTCATTTCTCCCTCCAGAAAAAAAAAAAAAAAAAATCAAAAGATATGACTGAACCAAGTTCAAAGACAGATACCATCTTCTACTTTCCTACAAAGACACTCGTGTTCTTTCTTTTTTCTTAAAGATTTCTTTATTTATTATTTATACAGCATTCTGCCCGTATGTGTGCCTATACACCAAAAAGGGGAGCCAGATCTCACTATGGATGGTTATGAGACACCATGTAGTTCCTGGGAATTGAACTCAGGACCTCTTGAAGAGCAGCCAGTGCTCTTAACCTCTGAGCCCTCTCTCCAACCTCTGTTCTTTCTTTTAATAGGAGATGCAAAGTAATATCTGAGTCATGTGCCCATCAGGCATTATAATAGGGATAGTCAGGCAAATACAAACTTTAAGTAAATTTAACAAATATTTTAAAAATTTCAATCATAAAACTTCAAATATACATATTCACAAATTTTAAATTTATATTTTCTCAACTAAAGAATATATGAAAGTTCTTTATAATCTTCTAAAAAGTTGAAGTAGCTCAGAGAATCAGCCAACAGGTGGTAGTGTGGACAAACCAATGAAAAGTATCTGGGAAAAGACGGTTATAATCAACCTTTCTACCTACTACCCCAAAGGTCTAGATACTCTCTTGGAACATTCCAAAGGGAAAAAGCTACTCCCTGACTCCTTCCTAAATGGCCTTAAAAACCAATAGCTAGAGTGGTTGTAGCCATTTATTCCAGTTTATGTCTAGAACAGCCATCTGACTAAAGGGAACGTGCATCCGGCCAATGGCCCTAACGTAGGCGCTGATAATCCTGTGGCTGAGGGAGCTTGAGGCCAGCCTAGGCTACCTCCCAAGACCCTGGCTACAAACAAACAAACAAACAAACAAACTCTCAATCCCAGCACTTGAGAAGGCAGAGGCAGAAGGATCTCCCTGAGTTTGAGGTCAGCCTGTTCGACAAAGCGAGTCTAGGACAACCAAGGCTACACCGAGAAACCCTTTCTTAAAAAACAAACAAACAAAATATATAAAAACTATTCTCTTAGCAGTCTTGGCCAAATTCATGTTATCTGTGATACACTGACAAGATAAAGGCGATCCACGCAGATATGCCTCCATTTCTTATGGGAGGGAGGCAGGAAGCCCAGTGCTAGACTTAGGACAAGAAAACAAGTCCATCCAACAAGACAGCACGAGAAACCCCAAAAAAGTACCAAGGGGCTGCTCCTCAGGGGGAGCAAGAGATCTGATCAGTCAATTACCTACCAGGGTTTTTAAAATTGTCTTCACAGGCAGGTAGTGTCTGGATGTATCAATTAAAATTCCTCTATGAGCAAACCTCGGGGAATCAGCGATGCTGGATTCGTTGATGGTGAACTAGGAAACAAAATAAAATTTTGACAAGTTTTTGAATGTTTTTTTTTCCTCCAGTTCAACAATGACTACAATTACCTACAAGCACTAGATGAGAATTTAGGGCCAAAAAGTTCACAAACGTTATAGGCTAGATCTATGAGAAAAGAACCTTTCAGAAGTCCAGCTGGGTAGGCTACACCGACAGCAGCGCCTGCCCAACCAGCCTCAGGAAAACAACCGGATACTTACAGCCCCATACAAGTCTTGGTAAATTAACTGGCTAAACGTCTCCAAACCTGGGGGGGAAGAGGAAAAGGTGTTGTTACTTACAAGACAAAAAAAAAAAAAAAAAAAAAGAAATAAAAGTAATGCCCAAATACTTACAGCCACAAGTTCATCCACACCTTCTAAACAAGAGCACTGCTCCAGCAGATGCCAATGTTCCCCTAACCTGAGCGCTCCCTTGGCCTGAGAGCCAGTGAATAAACGCACCTCGCCTCGTTATACCATCCCCTCTGCTTTGCTTATATGCTTAACACCAAAGTGGCTTGATAAGATAGCAATTCCCTAATAAATGTACAGCAGTCAAGGAGAGAACTTTTATGCTAAAGGATTGGTCATTTTAGAGAGTACCTACATTTGCCAGGTGGTGGTAGCCCTTGCCTTTAATCCCAGCATTCGGGAGGCAAATGGTGATCTCTGAGTTCAAGGCCACTACAGACTAAGTTCCAGGACAGTAAGGGCTACACAGAGAAACCCTGTCTCACAAAACCAAAAGAAAAAAAGGTAACTAACTGCACCACTGATCCTATGGATACCAAGGTTGTGTGGCTCCAGGGCACAGACAGTGAGCTCTCCCAGTTCTGCCTGGCGAGGCTACCCCATTTGCCCCACCCAGACACGAGCTTGTGGACCCAGGAGCAGCCAGTCCAAAAGAGGTCTCTAGACTGGAATGTGAGGAGCGACAGGGCTCTAGAAAGCAGTTCACTGAGAACACCTGTCTCGAGGGTGAGCAGGTTTCTCCTTACACCGGGGTTTCTCACTCTCTCAGGATCACCCAGCAGCTTGCTCAGCAGCAGATTTGGGAGGTCCAGAGTGGGGGAAGACAGTTTTGTAGGACATTTCCCCTGAGGTTCAGGTTGGGGCATGTTGGGTTGAAGGAATCTAAGTGCTCAGGCCAGTTTTTCATGGAAAATAATGAAGAGGACCTAAGGTGGAATAGTTTTGCTTTGCTTGATTTTATGAAGCAAAATGTGATAATATTCTACTACTAGAGACAAGGAAACTGCACGGAACTTACCTCTTAATGCTCCCCATACTCTGTTGGCCTTGAGGAAAGCTACAGGTTCTTTGACAAGCAGAGTATCTGTGGGGAAAGTTTGGTGAGCTTCCATTAATTCCAGAACTACGCACAATCTGAGCCTACACACACCGTTGGTACTTTCATTCTTTTCTCTCTCCTCCAGTATGCCTCACTTAGACTCAAATGCCACAGCCGGAACCCCAGAGACCTTGTGTCTCACTTGAGTAAGATCCCGTGCCATAGGCCAGGCAGCTGAGCTGTTCAAGCCAGGCCCCTGGGCATCCCTGAGCAGGCCCCATCTTCTCAGGTCTGAACTGCCAGGTCAGAAAGGCAAAGTTCAGCACTCACACTCTTTATTTACTCAAACTTCCCACTTCCTCCAAGGCTGGCGAGTCCCCTCCACTCCACTCCACTCTCTTCCTATTGTCGTTTGTCCTACCCCCCTCCCCTCCATGGCATCTGAAATCCGCTTTAAGACTTGCTTTCTAGCTTCCTTCACCTCAACTCAGTTTCCTCAATAAGAAGTCCACACCTATCAAGAATGGGACTCCACCCAGGCATAGAAGGACAGCAGGGATGGGCCTGTAATCCCAGCCCTCAGGAGGTAGAGGCATGAGAATCATGGGTTCAAAGCCAGCCTGGGCTATCCAGGAACCCTGTCTCAAAACAAAATACCCCAGGTCCAGTTGGCTGGGCTGGGCCAAAAAGAGCCTTCTCCATCAGTCTTTGGTATCACCCTCTGCCTAGGTCTCATGTGAAGTATTTTTGGGCTGGAGCAAGGCAGCCGCAGAGAGGGTACAGAGGGTGCAGACGCTGAAAGCTAAGGGTGTGTAGTTGCAATTGTTGGCACAGGGAGCGCCCTGGAGACTGGAGTTAAAGATTTAGTACCATATCATCTGGCCTGGCTCGTCACCTTCTACTCCCTCCAGACTACCAGGAGGCAGGCGGCTGCTCTCAGGGAAAAGACGGGTGTCCCTCATGTGACACGCTCAGCTGACGGAATTCTACCAGAACAGCCTTTCCAGTCAGAAGACCGCAGTGCTGAGTGAGCAGAAATGTCAGGCCCAGAGCTGTTTTGCCTCTGCAAGTGCAACTGAAGCAGGCCTTCTTCTTCCCACAACAGCTGATAGTAAAAAGGACCCTGACTCGACTCACGCAGTCGTCCTCAGAAGACTTACCCGTTAACTAGGAAGACCCACAGCCGTACAATTTTAATTTCAAACCCAATCATTAGGTTCGGTAGTGACTCCTCCGCTTGTATGTATGGCGGAATAGGATGGCTTTGACTTTTCAACTGTCCTCTTTGGACCTATTTGCACTGTGAAATGCCTTTGTTTTAGAGGGCATCTATACAGACACCAATAACTAAAATACTCCTCAATCATTACTTGAGATGCCCACCCCGTTCTCTCTACCTCCCCCAAATGAAATATCTATTAGTTCTTTTCCTGGGCATCAACATACATATTTGTGTAATGAAAAAAACAAAACAATATCCGTTATCTCTGAGTTCGAGTATGTTGCTGTATAAAGGGCATCTTCCCCTCTACCACTGTACAACTTCCCTTGCCCCATTTAGCCGTTTGTTTTGGCAAGCTCTGCACGTCTGTCTGTCCTGCAGATTAACTTCCTTCTATCTGTTCAGACAGTCCTCGACCAAGGAGAGCGAGCTTATTTTGCTTCACTCCACCAGTAAGTGTCTTTGGTGTATGTGGCTACCTCTCTAAAAGAGAAAATGGTTTCCTTCTGTTCTCAGGGTATGCCTATCTTTATTTTGAATAGAAAAGGTTGGGGTCTGGATTTTGCATTCAGGATGCTGGCAAGTTTCCTAAAACTTCACTAAAGAAATGCTCTTAAAAGGGCAGAACTGACTTGAATAAAGGCCCCAACTCTTCAGTTTCAGTTCGACAGGTCATCTATATTGCTCACAGTAATAGGCAAAGCTTCCTTGGCAACACAGGGGCCATTTTTTATCTCAGTTCAGATTGCAAAAACTACCCTTCCTATAGTATCGAGGTGCCCACTGCCCACCAAAACCATGTGTCTCTCTCAAGGACAGCTACAGAATTGAAAAGAAATGAAACTGCTTTCCTTAGGAAAATAAGTATGCTGGGCCGGGTGGCCCACACCTTTAATCCTAGAAGAGGCAGGCGGATCTCTGTGAGTTCAAGGCCAGTCTGGTCTACAAAGTGAGTCCAGGACAGTGAAAATCCTATAGGAGATGTTATCTGTGTTGAAGGAGGAACACGGTGCCTAGCCACATGTAGAGGAAGCCGTCTAACGACCGAGGAGGCATTGTTTCTTCTTACTAGGTGACATTTATTCTAATAGCCAATTTCCTCGTCTCTTCCTGGCACTAGTCTATCACAGGTAGAGTCACATTGTGCCTCCTTGATTCCTTGCCACCACTCCACACCGCTGCCAGCCAGCGGGCTCTATTGGGGAGGTGATACCGTTCAGTGTGCAGGCCTGTCCAGTGTGCAAGAAGCTCTAATCTGCCTTCAAAGACAGACGTTAAGGGCTGGAAAGATGGCTCAGCAGTTAAAAAGCGCTCACCGCTTTTCCAGAGAATCTCAATTCAGTTCCCAGCACCCAAGGCTGGTGGCTCACCTGTAATCCAAGCCAAGGGATCCTATGTTCTCTGTCTTCTGTGAATGCCTATGTGCGTAGCCTCAAGATCAGTCTAATACTACCATGGAGTTGTGCAGTACTGCGGCATTAGAAACCATGACACCAAAGAATACTCGATGCTCATAACTGTTCATGATTGTGTAAAAATACAAAAGTCAAAATCCACGTGTACAGAAATGCCCATTTTCTTTCTTTGTTCTTTTTCTTATTTTTGAGATAAGGTTTTATTCCAGCCCAGGCTAGCTTCAATTCACTGCAATCCGCCTGCCTCAGCCTCCCAAATGCCACGCTCACCTTATTCTCATTTTCATATTAATGTTTGTACCCAGGCAAAACATTTGCTGCAAACAACATACACCTGGACAGCTGAGGGCAGCAGAAAACTCCGAGGGCTGGGATGTTGGACAGCTTGATCCTCTGGCCCTCCGCACCTACTGCTGAAGTACAGCTTTTCCACAGTGACTGGTTTTATAACAGGTACTCACAGGACTCATCGGAAGACAAGCTGGGGAAGGCGTCACACTGGGACTCAAGAGTAATTGAGACCTGAAGGTGCTGTAACTGTGGTCCACCTTGGAATTTAGCAGGGCCATGACGCCTCTTAGATAAGTCAAAAGCATACTTGTAGTATCTGTGGGAGAAATCCATTTAAACAATGAACCAAACAGTATATATGTGGTAGTTGTGGACATAAAAAGCAGCTCTCAAATCATCTCGGTCTAAGCAGACTCCTCACGACGCTCCTTAGAACTGTCAAGAGAACTTTCTGAAAATCCTGATGTCTACACCGTCAGATCAAACCTTCTAAGAATGAGAAAGTTCACATGGGAATTCTGAAATCTCTTTCACAGTTCACAGGCACCGGTGCACAGACATACATGTGTGCATAAAAGTGAATGAATATTTTTAAATAGTTTCAATGGCAAATTTTATATGTGTTTTACCATAAATGAAAAGCTTTTAGTTGGGCAGTGGTGGTAAAGGCCTTTGATCTGGAGGCTGAGGCAGGTGAATCTTTGAGTTTGAGGTCAGCCTGGTTGACAGAGTGAGTTCTAGGATAACTAAGGCCACAGAGAACCCTCTCCAAAGAAGATGAAAAAGAAGAAGAGGAAGAAGAACTTTAAAAAATTAGGGCTGGAGAGCTGGCTCACCAGTTAAGAGCACTGGCTGTTCTTCCAGAGGAACGGAGTTCAATTTCCAGCACCCACATGGTGACTCACAACCATCTATGACTGGCCTCCACAGGCACTGCACACAAGTGGAGCACACACATACTGCAGTCAAAACACTCAGGCACAAAAGATAATTCTTATTGGTGTTGTTTATTTTTGAAGACAGGGTATCTCTGTGTAGCCCCGTCCTAGAACTCACTCTTTACATCAGGTGGGCTTTGAACTCAGAAATCTACTTGCCTCTGCCTCCCAAGTGCTGGGATCAAAGGCGTGTGTGTCACCACCTCCCAGCTGTAAAATAATATTTTTAAAACTTAAAAAAGCTCAAGTGGTGCAGCTTTACCTAGCATGGGCAAGGCCCTCCTAGTACTGGGCAGGGGCTGGAGTGGGCTTAAGGGTCAGACAGGGACCACTAACCAGCTTTAAGGCTTTAAGATCTGAGGTCCGAGTTAGGTGCTAGCTAGCCTTTTTTTTTTTTTTTTTTTTTTTTTGAAACAGGAGTTCCAGGCTGGGTGTGGTGGCACACACCTTTGATCTCACAGAAGTTGCTGTGAGTCTGAGGCCAGCCAGGGCTACATATCGGAGAGACACTGTCTCCAACAAAAACAAAACACAAAATAGGACCTACAATTCAGAAGTTTTTCCAGGCTGAAGAAGCAGCCACACATCCAAGAGCCAAACTATCCCTGCAAAAAGCCTTGTTTGTGACTGAGCTTTGGCTCTTCCTGACAGGAGGCCCTGGATTCTGGGCAGCTTGTATCAATGTTCTGACCCATTTGAATCTCCAGGCACTTCCAACCCTGCTGTGCCAGAATTACTAGAATGCTTAAGGGTTGGCTGTCTTTTACAACCAGCTTCCAAACAATGCCGGTGGCATTACTCGTTGCTTCCCACACTGGCCACAAATGAGGTGGCAAATCCTTCAGGTAATTATTACCTGAACTTGTTTTGAGATTGTAATATTGTTTTCAAACCACGTCACAGCTGATGCAAGCCTTAACCTTGCTTGTATCCACTAAAGCAACTCATGCCGCTCAAGCTCCTAGCAAGGCAAAAGGAAAACCCGGCTTAACAGGTTTGAACCCATTAGCAATTCAACTCCAAAAGCTTAGAGCAGGCCTCCAAAACAGGATGACAATATCCTCTCAGTTGTGCAAATTACAAGCAAAGCACTAGCCTTTCTTGCGGCAGAGAACACGCTGTTTCTGCAGCCTCTCCGGCCTCTTCCGCAGAAGCTTAGACACCACAGGGCCTAAAGCACCCATCCTTAAAACTGTTTTGCCTTCCTGGTCAGCTGTTTGGTGTCCTACAGGCAAAATTAAGTTACAGCCGTGCTCACTGGACACAGACAAGATCTGGGAGTGAAAGCAGCTGCAGCAGCTAGTACCAAATAACCGTTCCCGGGGAAGTCCCTCGACAGAGGTCTCACGCTGAGGAGGCAGAGGCACCTTCAGGCGTCACCCTGTGTGACCTGCACTCACAGGCAGAGCTGTGCGTGGGAGGGGTGTCTGCGCGTGGCCTGCACTTTGTGTTCGGAGAGCGGCAGAGTTTGGGCATCTGCAAATGGCAAACTGTGGCAAGGGAAAGGGGTTTAGGGAGCTACGGGAGTGAGAGCGACTGCTCGGAAGAGTAAGTTTCCCATAATGCTCTAATTTAAGGGCTCTTCTCCTTCTTCTTTTCCTTCTAGAGCTGGGGGGACTGCTCAGAGGTTTAGAGCTCTTACTGCCCTTTCAGAGGACCTGGGTTCGGTTCTCAGCATCCGCCACAATTGCATGCCCCCACTGGGGGCTCGCACCAAGATTCCATGCCCTCCGCATCTGCGGGTATCCCCACACACGTGGCAACCCAACTTCACGCAGGCTAGTATACACTTAAAGACAAAGCCATTAGAGATTAAAGACGTCTGAACTGTTGACGCACATGGGGAGGAAGAGCTGGGAGCGAGTCAGCCCTGGGGAGCACCTCAGGCCGTCAAAAGGCCCTGGTCTAAGGCCGGCCGGACAGAAGCACTCACTGGCGGTCCACTTTGGACGATGTCCGGGTCCCTATCTCTGGAGCCATCTCAACGGCCCTTCTGAGGCCAACAAACCAACTCAAGCACTAGCAGCTTCCGCTGCTATCCTGCACCCAGGCTGGGGTCCCTAAGCACCGGGAAGCGGCATGGGCGGGTCAGGGTTTGGACTTCGGTGCGCTCAGGTCAGCCCCGCCGGGCGGTCCTCCCGTGCGCCAGGCTGCCCGGTGCTCCGCCGCCGAGCCCCAGGTCTCCCACCCGCCGGGTGGGGCTGCTCACCGCCGAAACGCCTCCTGCAGCAGCGAGCAGGAGGGGCCCGCGGTGGAATTGACGTCGTGGACGATGTGGAAGTTCTCCGCGGAGATGTACAGCAGCCGCGGGAACATTTCCACCGAGCGCGGCATGGGCCACAGCGCGGGTCGCAGCTGGGCGGGGGCCTGCGCCGCCAGCGCCAGCAGCGCCAGCAGCAGCCCGGGGGCGCGAGGTGGGCACCGCTGCATGGCCGCTCCGCAGGTCTGGCCGGGCAGCGCCTTCCGACCGGCTTACTCGCCCCGGCCGCCGGGGAGAAGGCATCCGTGCCCGGGTCACCGAGTCAGATGACCGAGCTCCCCGCCCCGGCTCCGCCTCCCGGCCCCGAGCGGCCCGGAAATTGGGCTGGCTGGGTGCGGAGGCGGCGGCGCGCCCTGTGGGGGCGCAGTGTCCTGCTCGGATCCCCGAGGAAGTCACCGGCTTGCCCAGACCCCAGAACGCGCACCGGGCCTCACCTGTCTCTTTCTGTACCCCCCCCCCGGAAGTGTTTCTGCTATGAAGTCTGGATGGGTGATGGTCTCTGAATGATAAAACCTCCGGGTCAGAGTTCCCTGGGGTTGACTTTGGAACTGATGGGAAGTTAAAACTTACGTGTGGAAAAACAAAACTTGACAGGGAGAGCATTTAAAACTTCAGAAAGACGAGATGGACCACGCATTACTCTCTCCATCTCCTGTAAGGAAGGTAAGTTGAATTTGCAGCATCTATATGTGTTGTTGAAGCCACCATACGCATAATGACATCACCTTGAATGCTAGTTATCTATTGCTGTGTAACTCTCAAACAAGGTCATGAAGAGACTGTCATGCATGTGACAGTCTCTGTGGCTTAGGAATTCAAAAACTGCAGCTGACCCTGGCTTAGACCCTATGAGGAGACACAGTCACCTTGTCCTTCTTTCCAAAAGTAAATGTGTATAAAGTTGAGTGTGGTCATGCACACCTTTAGTCCCGGACTTGGGAGGCAGAACTTTCATTTTGAAGACAGTTTGTTTTACATAGGGAGTTATAGACCAGCCACAGCTACATAGTGAGGCCCTTTCTCAAAAAAAAAAAAAAGTTATCAAATACTCACTTTGTGTATGTGTGGGTAAGTACAGATAAAGTGACTTTCTTCCTTAAGTAAAGGTCTATGATCTACAAACAAGTTATTTGCTCCCTCCCCAACCCAACACCATGGTAGAATGGGCACAGAATAACCAGTATGGGCATTCTACTTCAAGAAGGAAGCAGGAGGCACCAAGTTGTCTGTAGCAATTTTCAAACCAAGCCAGGCAAAAGTTGGAGGATCCTTGATTAGGATTGAAATTCTGAAGCTCCCATGCCTGGTCAGTTCTGCCTATCAGGTCTTCCATTTTTAATGAAAGCCGTGCCTGTGTGTCTCACTCTTGTTGTGGATATTAAAACATGTTTTGGTTTTGGTCCCAGGTGTGGGATGTGGGACTGATTCAGATGGCCCACAGCAGCAGACTATTTGCCTCCTGCGGGCTATGAGAGGAGCTCTTTGCCAGCTGCAGATAATTTAAATCTGAGGACTCTGGAGAGGGAATAAAGGCAAGAACCCTGAGAGTGTGGAGAAAAGAGAAAGAACAAGGCTGCTCCTGCTTCCCCTTTGCTGCTTCTAGTTGCTGTTGTGAGACAAGAAGATGGAGATCTCCTGAAACAAGGATTAGACTGGCTCCAAGGAACCCGATAACCCTAACCAGCAGGAAGCAGCTAAGAGAACTGTACCCCCTCTCCCACTAACCCTTTCTCCCTACCTGGTGTTGGAAGGAATTGGGGTAAAATAGGGAGAAAAAGACAGAAGTGTAAATAAAAGAGTTTTTTTTTAAAGTACTCTAACACATTCTCCTTTTTACTAGTTGAACTTTGACCATGCAAGGACTTATTAGATTTGTACCTGTATCTTTCAGTTTGAAGTTGTTAGTCTTTCTGTTCTTAAAATACCTTTAAAAACTTTACGGAGGAATAGAGCTGGATCTGACCTAAAAGCCTCTTCCCAGAGGGTTAGCTTTCAATAACACTGCAAGTTATGCAACCTGCCGATGGAGGAAAACAGCCTATCCACCTGTGAAGACTATGAGTCACAACAGTAACCAGCTTGGCAAGATATGCCCCAAGGTGCAATAGTGGCACCTGTGCCTTAGGGATGACCAACAGCCGTCTAATCGGATGTAAGGCCTGCACCTTTCTTGTCCGTGGCTTTGATGACACTGACGGCAACCTCCTAGTTCAAATTACAAACAGAACAATCCAGAGATGGTCAGAGAAAGTTTGCTCACATCAAAGACCTCGGCATGCTTGAAGGAGCCCTCCCTATCCCAACCCCCGCCAACTTCTCAGTGGTCCTTTGGTGACTCCCACCACATTTCTAGGACTGATGACCAGTAGCAGTGACTTACCTGAATCCATGTGTCAGTGACAGCAATGCTGAGATGTGTTTTTTTCCTTTTCCAGTTTGGCTTTGACTTGGCAGTAATTTCTACAGCATGTGTGTTCTGATGAGAATCCTGTTGCAAAATCTTGACCCCCAAGCCTTCTAGTGTATTTTTTCTGTGTCTGTTTCATGTTCATTAAATGTCAGAAAGACTTTTGTTACTTTTTCTTTGTAGCTGCTGTTACTAACATTTCTGTTGCTGTGATACTGTTAGGCCCAGCAAGAGCCTAAATATAAGAAGGTATGAAGAGAACTCAGGAAACTAATCATCCATCGATGCAAAAACGTAAGAGACTCACTCTTCTTAACCATTGCAATGGGGTCACCCCTGCTGATCAGCTAGGAGTGGCACCGGGAGACAAAGAGCTTAGGTTTTTAAAAGACACAAGGCAGGAATCTCCTGGAGTTGACTTCTTGGCAAGTTAGGATTGGATGAAGTGTCTAACTTTTAAAATAATTGGTTAGTTCTGGTCACCCTTAGGTCCAGTCAGCCCTGTCGTAAATATCTGATCTTCAAGTCAGTTTGGAATTTCCTGCCATCCACAGTTAAATGTGGGGGGGTGATTAACTCATCCCATGTCTATTCTGAGGAGTGGGGGTTACAGGCTTTGGATCAAAGGTCAGGAGAAGGATTGGGGCCATTTGGCCCAGTTTCCAAACAAAGCCCATCTCACCGGCACCAGCCCGTGATTTTTTCTCCATTTAGTAGAGATCTCTGCTTGTTCTCTTCCTTATCTCTGCCCTCACAGTTGGCTAATGTCAGGAACTTTTACATTCCTCGGTTCTCTGGAGAAGCACTAAGAGGCTTTAATTAACATGGGCCTAAAACTTGCAAATATAAGTTATAAGGCAATTAAAAGAAACATAGGTTACAAAGTTAGTCTGATTCTTTCAATACAATGCCATGACCAAGGCAACTTAGAGAAGACTTTACTGTGGCTATAGTTCAGAGGAAGAATCTGTAATGGCAAGGGAAGCAGAGAGATCATATTTCTGACAAGCATGAAGCAGGGAGAGTGAAGGAGAAGTAGAAGGAGGCTATGAAGTCTTGGAGCATGCCTCCAGTGATGGACTTCCTCCAGCAGGGCTGCGCGGCCCACGTCTCCCTCAAACTCCAGCAGCTTGAGACCACGTGCTCAAATACGTATGCCTACAGTCTCTCCCGAGAAACGGCAGGTGGGTAGAATGGCGCTTCAGGTGTTGGCCTGGTTTTTCTCCTTGCCCTACCACACTGACCCCTCCGTCTCTGACAGAAATAAACCCCCTACAGTAGTTTGTATAAAATACAAATGAGGTCCTTTCAGTTCCATGTTTAATGCGCTTCGGTGGCTGTTGCCTAGCCGGACCTAGAGTAAAAAACACAGAATCCTTAACCATCTCCACAGTGTGGCCCAGCTTGGCGCTCGCTGGTCTCCCTACCACATCCTTTCTCTCCCCTTCCCTCGTGCTCTGTCCTTGGTGCCCTGGCTTGTTATCTGCATCCACCAAGCTTTTCCTTCCTCACAGCCTGACCAAAACAGCAAAGAAACCAGAGCCCAGTACAAGAAGTAGAGCCCATTGCAACTCTGCACTGAGCATGTATGTACTTATGAAAGCACCTTCTTCCTTTTTTTTTTTTTTTGTTGTTGTTGTTTGTTTTTGGAGACCAAAAACCAAGTGTTGGCTTGGTTCTGGACTCACTTTGTAGACCAGGCTGGCCTCGAAATCACAGAGAGTTCTGCTTGCCTCTGTCTCCCTGAGTGCTGCGATTACAGGCATGGGGAACTCCTTTCTTCATAATCAAAGCTCCATCAGGCTTCTTCAGAACCTCTTCTGGACTTGACCTCCGCTGTGGCCTGCATTCTGCCTGGACCTGCCTAGAAATTCTGTCGGTTACCGAAAATCCCAGCAGGTCTGATGAGCAGAGATTCCTCATCCTGACATCAGATCATTTCCTTGTCCCCCAAATTTGGTTTCTGGTCGCCTTGGTCTGCCTTCAGCCAGATTTCCATTAAGTTGGTTTCTCAAGAGTCCTTCAGCACTGATGTCTCAGTCATTTTTCCTCTCCATCTCCCTTACTGTATGTGGCACTCCAGCTATTTTTGTGGTATTTCAAAGTCTAGGTCAGTCTTTCTTTTCTATTGCAGTGACCTTGGCACTTCCAATAGCCCCGAATAAAATCTTCCGCTTATTTTAGCAAATGTCAAAATAATCGTTTTTCTTTCATTCAATATTGAGACAATATTTGTGATAGGTTGGCTTCAAGGAGGGAAGGACAGAGTGGCATTTGGGAACTTTGCAAAATTTCTGACTCAGAACTATTGTGATTTACCGGCATCCAAGGCTTAGTTACAGAAAACAGAATTTACCACAGCTATTTTAGAAACAAATTCACTGTCGGGAATCGAGTGGTTCATGGAAGCCTTATGACTTGCTCCTGCCAGCTCCACCCCGCATCACAATACATCACCCTGGTTCCCATCTGGACCCACAGAAGGGAAACCCTGTATCCTCTGTCTTTTGAATTCAGGATTCACAGAATCACAGCGGCTGAACAGAAACCAAAGACCCTAACACCCCAGCAGCAAGGGAGCCTGGGAATTGTAGTTTTACGCAGCTGTGCCGACGAGAAAGCGGGGTGAGGGGCTACTGGGTGAACCAATGAACTTCGAGGCCAGGAGGGGTGCTAGCATCCTGCCTGCAAGGAAGCTGGGTCAAGGCACAGCCATAGCAACCGGGAAATTCTTGTAAATACTGTCTCCAGTTATGAAACCCAAAGTTTGCTAAGCGGGTTGTCTCCCTGGCAAAGAAAGGATTTAGAATTAAAACTACTCTGCGATTAGCAAGCTTTTTGCTAAATTAGACACAGAAACCATTTCCACGTCCGTATCTTCTCGGCAGCGTCCCCTGGTGGAAGTCTGCAGGCTCGACAACACTACACTTTCATCTATTGATAAGGCATGTTTTTATAACTCGGATCTTTGTTTGATTAAAGCCTGCTTACACCGAGATGCTACAAAATAAAACCTTACCACCCCCAAAGGAGGCAAAACAGCAAAAACACGCTCCCAAGCTGACAATGGGATAGACGTCACGTTGGTGACTGCATGCCTCCAATCTCTCTTTAAAATGTTCTTCCTTCACCCGTTCTCACCCTCACAATCTAGATATGAGTTTAATGGAGGAAGCTGATCGGGGACTTGGGCGTGTAGCTGCAGAAGGCCTTAATTGCAGGTGTCAACAGACAAGGGACTCAAGTGAGTGGAAATGGAACTAGAGCATAGCTGTCACTCCTGCACGCCCACCTGCCCTGCCCTTACATGAGAGGTCTAGAAAGAGGTTCAAGTCTGTATTCTTGGGCAGAGTGACAGTCTCGGGGTTAGGGGCCCTCAAATCTGCCCCTTGCCAGAGGCGTTCAGCATCATCTACTGTACCGGAAGTTGTGTGGCTGCAAGCATGAGGCTGGATCTGGTTCAGAGACTGGGTGGGACCATTCCTAGGCAGGTGGACCTGGGCTGAATAAAACCTTAGAGAGACAGAGACAGAAAGACAGAAACAGAGAAACAGAGACAGAGAGCAGGAGCAGTGATCCTCTCTGTTCCCTGTGGCTTTGGTTCAGTTCCTGCCCTGACTTCCCTCAACAAAGAACTGAAACACAGAAACTGAAAACAAACCAACCTCAAAGTTGGTTTTGGTCGGAGTGTTCTCTCAGGAAGAGAAAACTGACTAAAGCAAGCACTGACAAGATCTGGAATCTCGCAGGCAAGTCTCCAGCCACACTTCTGAGGGACCGTATGATCTGACAGACTGATTGGGATTTCAGTTCCATGGAATGGCTGGGATGTTGCTGGTCGAAAGAGACGTTACCGTGGGCTAGTTCTAGCCACCTGGAACAGCCTTTCTTGCTCACCTTTGTCAGAACTTACAGCCTACGACTGACAGACAAAAACCGTTGAGAATCTATTAACTTAGAGGTCACTAGCTTCCACCGACCCCAAAACTCAGATGGCCTCTTAGACCTGTATCTCCCCCCATTTTGCTGGGCCTGCTTGTCTGATGTGCCCAACAATGTGTTTTAAACTTGCCTTGACTTGTGGTTTTCTTGGTCTGCAAAACTATCAAACATCACAAACGGCGTCCACGTTGGCACATGGAATTTGGGGTAACCTAAGTCTGTGTTCCCGGGCGGAGGTCACTCAGAATGGCTCCAGAATGAACTGTCTCTTGTTCCCTTTCAGACAAGAGCTGTTGGTTTTGTGTCAACAGCTATTTTGACTAGGTTAGACCATGTCTGTGGGTGGTTATCTTGATTAAGTTAACTGAGGTAGTAAGACCTATGGGAAAGTCTCCCTGGCTTAGGTCCTGGACTACATAAAAGCAGGAAGACAGCTGAGCTGGAATATTCTTTGCTTTCTTCTTCCTAGGGGTAAAATGTGACCCATTGTGTCAAATTCCTGATGCCTTGACTTTGAATGAAAAAGGAGGACATGACTGTAGGCTTACTTTTTATCTATTTTATTGGGGTTCTTATATTTCTTCCTCTCTTCCAACCCTTAACCACCCTAATACCTTTCAACCCTCAAGAGTAAGTAGGAGAAAAAGAAATTTAGAGGGGAGAAGGGACATGATTCTCTTTAGCTATTTCCTGCTAGTTAGGGTTCTTGGGTTCCTTGGGGCAAATTCAATCTTCGTTTCAGGATGTCTCCAACTTCTTCTAGTCAAACTGCATCAACAGCAACCAGGAGCAGAGTGGGGAGCAGCAGCCTTCTTTCTCAGCTCCTCCAATCTCTCTCCAGAGTCCCCAGAATTAAGCTATTTACAGCTGGCAAAGGTCACACACCGCTCTCAGCTCGAAGGAGACAAACAGTCTGCTGCCGTGGACAGTCTGGATCAACCCCATACCCCACACCTGGGATTAAAACAAAAACATGTTTACATAATGTAACTGAGTTTTCAGACACACTCAAACTTCCACTACACATGACTGCTCCTAGGTATAGTTAGGGAAATGGTTTTATTGTAGCTATGAGAGAGAAAACAGAGGTATCTGGAAGGATCCAGACGGAACTGGGCCAGCAGATCCATGAGAGGAGTAGGGGAGAGATCAAGAGAGAGAGTGAGAGCAGGGCAGGGGACAAGTACCAAGAAAGATCGAGGAGCAGAGCCAGCCAGAAGCCAAGAGACCAAGAAAGCATTAGCCAAAATGGTTGAGCTGTATAGGGATCAGGAGCTGGGGGAGAGAATCCCAGCCCCTGGACTGGAGCGGCTCAGGGTAAAGGGTCGGGTGGGAAGCAGTGAGACGAGCCACAGGTACTGAGTGAGACCTAGCAGAGTTTCCCCCCATAGCCAACTGTACTCTCCATTTTCAAGACAAAGCAAACCCCGCCCCCTTACCTGCTCTTGTCAGGGTATTTTACCATAGCAACAGGAAAGTAAATAAGACAGTCTCATATATATATATATATATGAGTGTGTGTGTATACATATATATATATATACACAATGTATATATATGTATATATATATATATATATTGGCTTGTGTCAAATGCCACAGACTGGGCGAGGAAGAAGAGGCACATCTTTCTCGAAACCAGAGCATTTATTTTGTGACTGACTGAAATCCTCAGGAGGAGCCGGATGCTCCAACAGCTGCCCTCTTGGATTTAGGTGTTGTTCCTGCACAGAATCTGAACCTGAATCTGTCTAAATCTGAGACAGACAAGTTTTAGGTGCCTCATCGGCCCAGTCCCGGTAGCGTTTCGTCCCTTAGCCCTGGCTCTCCAGTTATACTTCTTCCTGCACTTGGCAAGATAGCCACGTTTGCCAAGGTCGACTTCTGGAGGTGGGAGGAGGTCTCAGAGCCACAGCGGCAGCTCAACGTGTGTGTCTTATTGCGACATTTTCCAAAGAATGACGTTCCTTTCATCATCTTGCTTCTGCCGAGGAAGTCCAAGGAGGCACATCTGACTGGCTGTGACTGTTCACTATATACCGTGAGGCTAGAGGAGGCTGGGGCTAGGGGCACCATCTGAGAGCGAGCATTGCCCAGACTGGGGCCTAGACTGGCCAGAACATCTTTGGAAACAAACCACCCAGACCCGAGCAGCTGGGGTCCCAGGGTGTGTCAAAGAAGCAGCTGGAGCCTACAGTAAAGAGTTACCACTTCCTGTTTTCATCAAGACGCCCTGGGAGAGCAAGAAACTATATTCTTAGCATGCATCAAGGAACCCTTTTTGGAAGGGAGACCGAGCTGTTCCAGCAAGCGCTTCTTCTGTGGGAACTCAGCTGACTTCAGCCTCACCCCGCCGGGCTCACCATGGCAACTGCGAAGACAATACCATGGGTCTAACATATAAGAGCCAGCAGGGGCGGGGCAGAGACATTTTGGGGCTTTTGTGTTGTTCCTTTATTTTAAATAGCTTTATTGATTGTAACCAACACACACGGAACCACATATGTTTAAAGTACACAGGTGGTTAAGTTTGGAGCTGTGGCCACAATCAGGATAATGGGCAGAGCCACACCCATTTTTTTCTCTCCAGACTCTTTTCTTTTTTAAAAATGTGTGTGTGTGTGTGTGTGTGTGTGTGTGGTGGTGTGGCATGCATGTGGAGGCCAGAGGTCAATGTTGGTTGTCTTCCTCAATTGCTCTCCATCTTGTTTTTTGTTTGTTTCTGAGACAGGGTTGTCCCAAACTCTGAGGGTGACTGCTGATCATCTTGCCGCCACTTCGTAAGTTTTAGGATTACAGGTGTGAGCCACCATGCCTGTTACTTACATTCTTTCTCTTATCTATCTATCTATCTATCTATCTATCTATCTATCTATCTATCTATCTATCTATTTGTGTGTGTGTGTGTGTGTGTGTGTGTGTGTGTGTGTGTTTTCGAGACAGGGTTTCTCTATGTAGCCTTGGCTGTCCTGGACTCACTTTGTAGACCAGGATGGCTGCAAACTCACAGAGATCCTCCTGCCTCTGCCTCCTGAGTGCTGGGATCACAGGTGTGTGACACCGCACCCAGATCACCCTTGTATTTTTTGAGACAGGGTCCTTCATCTACTGGCTTGGCTGGCTAACCAGGAACCCCCGCCCCCTGCCCAGGATCCTCCTGTCTCTGCCTCCCTAGCGCTGGCTTTATAAAATGCATGCTGTCACACCTGCCCTTTTTCAGGGTCCGGGGCATGGAACCCAGCCCTTGTTCAGGAACAGAGCCAGCTCTCCACCTCTGGAGGTTGTCTTCTGACTCTTCCCTGTCTCCACCTCCCATCATTCTGCTCGCTGTCTACCTCCACACTCCTGTCCAGACAACTTCTTATCTGCCTGCTGTCACTATTGGCTAGAGTGTATTTTCTAGAATTAAATAGAAATATAATCATACAGTGTCCTCACTGGGGGTCTGGCTCTTTCACTGGGCATGCTTGAGACCTCGTCACGCTGTATCGTGTCTCAGTTGCACACTCTGGTTGACTGCTGAGTAGCATTTCAGTACACAGAGTATTCTGATACATCAGCAGTTTGTCCCATTTCCAATGTTGCTAGTACTCCAGAGGTTCAGCAGATGGGGGTGACATGTGGGTAAGATGACTGAGGAGGCACTTTCCACAGACCTGGATCACTTTGTGGGTGCTGCTGTTTTGGCAGTGCGGTGCCCCATTACAGTTACTGTCTCACCATCAGTGTCTCTGTATAGAGTGGTTTCTTCTTAACCACAGAGGAAGCAATCCAAGACTGCAGTGTGTTGCAGGATATCTGATCCCATTGTGAACCCCAAAACTGTGAACTCTAAACCCTGTTTATTGTTTGGTGTGGTTGAGCCCTATTATATACCTTTAATCCAAGAACTTTCTATTTATTGTAAACAGGTGATTATGGTGTGGCTCAGCCCTAGCACACACCTTTAGTCCAAGAGCCTTCTCTACACAGGATTTAATAAAGTTAATCCTAGGTCAAGAGGTAGAACAAGAAACCAGGTGACAGAGATTAAAGAGAGGGGAGGACTTTGAGTTGAGGGGTATTTAAGATAGTGTGGAGAAACAGAGAAGTATAAGGCACTTTTTTGAGCTTTGGCTCTTTAGCAGCTTTAGTTCTCTCTATCTCTGGCTTTTTGAGTCATTTGGGCTTTGCGCTAGCAAGGCTTTGGCCTTTGTTTTATTTGTTTGTTTGTTTGTTTGTTTATTTATTTATTTAATTTTTTGCCTTTTTCTTCTTGGCTGTCAGATGAGCTAGTAAGCTTTTTGGGTTTTTTCCATCTGGACCTGAGCTGAGAAGAAAGGTCAGCTGGTTACTTTCTCTGCCTTTCTGAGCTAGCAGGTTTTCACCCCAGCATTGGATTTCTGAGTCTTTATTGGTAAAATAGAATGGTTGGGATTTTTTATTTTTTAAAACAACAGTAGTAGGTGCCAGAAACCCCCAATACATTAAACCGTATATATACTACTTTTTAATGTGTATTTTACATATGAATATATACATATGTATAACATACCAATTATGAGAAATTTTGGTTATAAATTAAATGTGGTAAGAGTAATAGTAACATGGATAAACCAGAGTATCAGAATTATACATTATAGATAAAATTTATCTAAAGCACAGAAGTTGTTTATTTCTGAAATAGTCCATTCAGAATTTTCAGACAGCAGTTGATCATAAGATGCTGAAACCACAGGCAGTGAAACTGTGGCTAAGTGAGGACCATTATACAGCTCAGCGCTCACAATGGCAGAGCTGTGTCCTAGTTTCACATTCCTCTTGGTAGTGTATGTGTGGGTTCTTGTTAGGCTCCTGGCTGCTGCGCTCTGCACCTTCTGCCATCTTCTTGTTCCTTCCTAGTCCCTTGAGTCTGCGTCCTCAGTATCCAGGCAGACTGTGATGCTCACTGTCCATGCTGGTCTGAGGCCTTGACCTTCCTCTTTGTCCTGCTGATGCTTAGGTCACGTTACTTGCCTGATCCCTGTCTCTGCCCTCAGGCTTCTTGGCAGCCTCATCCTCAGCTCTGATCATCAGTATTGTAGTCATCATGAGGTGGATTTGAGAAGAGACAAAGAGATTGACAACACAGAACTGACAGCCTCAATACAGACCTGTCAGATATAAGAAGTTAATGTATGCCAGAGGAGGCATCACAGATCATGGAAGAGAGAGCTTGCCAATAAATGGCATAGGAACAATTGATGAGCTCCTTGGGAAAAAAATCAATTTAGATGATTATCTCAGCCTCCTCCAAATTAATTCCAGATTTATTGACGAGGTAAGTTAAAAAGAAAAAAAAAAAAACCCAGAGGGAATGACTAGGGAATGTATTTTAAGTCACTGGGAGAAGGAGGGCTCTCTCCTTAGCTTGGATTTTCATGATGTTCATAATGGGGGGTGGAGATCAATAGTTAAAAAACATCTGGGGCTGGAGAGGTGGCTAAGCTCATAATAAATAAAATAAAATAAAATAATTTGTTCAACTTCAGTACATTAAAAAAGCAACCCAAATAAAAGCAAACTCTGAGTTTAAAAAAAAGTGACAAGTACAGTCAGTGAGGGAGTGATTTATCTACTATAAAGTACTCTTCAGACAACAGGCATTCTATAGAAAGATTGGCGTAGGACGTCGGTCCCCATGAGGGAATGTAGTGGATAACAAGCATGTGGACAATTGTCCAGCTTTGCTTGCTGCCCTGAAATATTCATGCATCTAGGGGTTGAAGTGCAGTACTTTGGAGAGTCTTCACTGAGAAAGGCAGTGAAAGGGCAGCAAGGGGGCTCTGTTGGAAGAGTGCTGGCTTGGCGTGCGTTACACCCTGGGCTTGAGCCTCAGCTCTGCTGAAACCAGGCATGATGATGCATAACTGTGATTTTAATACTCAGGAGGTGGGGGGGGGCAGAAGTTCATGGCTCTCACTGGCTAGGTGTCAAGTTAGAGCCTAGCTTGGGTTTACATGAGAAACTGTTTCAAGAAGAAAGGAAGGAAGGAAGGAAGGGAGGGAGGGAGGGAGGGAGGGAGGGAGGAAGGAAGGAAGGAAGGAAGGAAGGAAGGAAGGAAGGAAGGAAGGAAGGAAAGCCTCTGCCAACTGAGGTGCCCACAGGAGGGGGCACTGGGACTCTGAGAAGCCAGCAGTTTAACAGCCACACAATGTACTATTACTATTAATGCCAGCATCTCACACCCCTCTGGCAGCCTGTAAGGTAGGTAGGGCTGGTCTTATTTGACAATTGGGGAAACAGGCTCAGACAGATATTGAGACAGCATAAGAGTAAGCATTTGACTACCCCAGGCCACCTATTTCCCACCCAGCCAGGCAGCCTCTTGAATGTTTCCTCAGCAAACAAACAGGTCACTTTGGGCTGAGGAGATGACTTGGTAGGTAAAGGGCTTGTCTTGCAGGTGTGAGCGCAGGTCCTAGAACCCACTGAAAAAGCCAGGTGTGATGGCAGGCACCTATACACCCAGTGCTGGGAGGAGCAGACACGGGCCCCTGGGGATCGCTGGCCACCCAGCAGAGCCTGCCTCTTGAGCTATTAAAGACCCTGTTTCAAAAATCAAAAATGGTGGCTCCAGAGGAGCAATGTCTGAGATTCATCTCCAGCTTTCACATGCACCTGTGTGCTAACATAGAGACAGACAGACACAGGCAAAACAACAACAACAACAAAAAAAAACCCACAACAAAAACATACACATAGAGAAACAGACACTAGACACATAGACACAGATACATACATAGAGAAACACACAGAGATGAAGACAAATACACATCACACGATACCTTCTCCCCCCAAACACACAGCAGGCATGTTCTGCCTCTGTGGCCTGAATCGCACAGGACTTTTCTTGAGGCCATCCGAGTTACCACCTACAAGAAAACAGTGAGGACCAAGAAGAGGGAGGAGAACCAATTTAAAAGACAGAGTACTGAACAAAGAAGTAACAGCCTGGCCCTGAAAAAGAGGTGTGTGCCTGTGGTTTTCCTTAGGAGCTCCCTGGTCCCCATCAGGTGGTCTAACCTCCTAATGGATCACTACCAAGGCATTACAGACTCGTCTCTTTGTGGGAATAAGCTTGGCTGCCTGTCCCCTTGGGGTTCCTTTGTCCTCTCCCAATCTTGTCCCTTGTGGTTGGTGACTGTTGTCTAAACCCAGTGATAATTTATGTTAATATAATCCATTTTAAATGTGATGGGGTCGGGGAGGCCTTGGCTCAGCACCCTAATCAGGAATCCATGCTTTGAGATGATTAGTGGGCCTCTGAAGTGCCCTAATCAGGAACACACACACTCCAGAAGTGCCATTTGGATACTGTTTTTGAAATCTAGCAACAGATTCATTAACCACACAAGGAATGACTGGGGAGGAGCCATGCAGCCTGAAACATGGCTGACTGAAAAGACTGTGCGTGCCTGTGAGAGCAGTGAGCTCAGAAACGCACGTGGCTTCTAGACATTCAGTTGAACCTGAGCCTTTAGTGTCCTGACCCAACTTGAAATTGACTAACCATGAGTCAGAATATTGTCCCACTGGGGATCTGTCCCTCAGACTATTGGGCCGCCTGAGAGATGGATCCTTCCCCGAATTCACAAGAATGGACTGTATTGTGCTGGAAATCCTTTGTTAATAACCTGGCGCATTGGCAGAATGTGGTCTTGACTCGTTTCTGAGACCTGGTAGCAAGGCAGTTGGGGAGAGTCTGTATGGACCCTGCTGGCTGTCATGCTAGAGGCCACCAGCACTCACAACAGCAAGAGCAGCAATAGGACGAACAAACAAACAAATAAGGGAAGGAAGGAAGGAAAAGAAAGGAAGAAAGAAAGAAAGAAAGAGAGAGAGAGAGAGAAAGAAAGAAAGAAAAGCATCACTAAAGCTCACACTTTCGGACATGGTCAGTATGTGGCCCCTTTAGCCTAAGAGCAAATTCCCACTGGCCCAGGAGCTTTTCATATACAAGCGTGTGAAGCAGAGCTGCTAACTACAGGGAAGTTAAGGGGGAAGGTTCCATTCTGCCCTCAAATCCCTCCCTCCTGCTTGAGGCAGGCTGATTGACAGGTACAGAGAACTGACCTCAGTGAGGTGCCTTCTAATTAGCAGCAGTGGCTGTGGCTGCCAGAGCCAGCTCTGCTAATGCCCCTGGGGCTGCCACTCTGCGAGCAGGCAGGCCATTAGAGCTCTGAGTGCTGAGAGTGCGAGCAGGAGGGGGTACCTCGCTGGGGCGGGAGTGGGGAAGAGGCACCTGATCCCGCTGTCTTTATGAGGACAAGATTTCTGCGAGGGGGAACTCACCAGTTTGCAGACAATAGGAGTCCAGCCCTAGCTGACCGCCATTTTCAATGTCACTGGCAACTTGACCTACTCTTATGAAAATTGCCCCAATTATATGTACACACATTTGCATGTGAAATGCAACTAAGTGCTCATCTAAGAGGCAATTTCTGTAGATGAAGCTGGGAGTTACTAGAAGGGGGTGTTTTGCCCTTCGTTGGGGTTATTTGTGACCCTGCGAGATGACAGCCATCCTCAAGCATCGCCTTGTGGCCTGTTGTGAATTACTTGTCTTCCAAATGCTTCCTATGGCTCACAGACAAGCCCCCCTTAAAGTAAATGGGCTTCAATCACCAGTTTCAACAATTCTCCTGTCTCCAAGTAATAAAACATCTGGGAAATTGGGCTAAATGGATAAAACAGCTCTTGGTAATAAGTATCTGGCATCCATACAACTCTGTACAATTCACTTTTTAATGACCAGATGTGGGGCTTCTGTGTTATGAAAAGCAGAGGCATGTGTAGCCATGCTTTTTATTACCTGTAAGATGCAGCGTCTATTAACGGCTCTCAGGAGAGATGTTCTCCCAATGACTGAGAATTGTTGATGTGTAGGTTTACAAACTTGAAAAGTAAGCTAGCCGCTCAGAAAATTGCGGATATAATTTAAACAGTCGTTAAATTGGACACTTTAAGGAAACTGGCTTCAGAAAAAGCACTCGGCCCATAAATTTTTCCTCTGTCCTTGTGAGTGCTCCATGGACCCTTTGATCTCGCAGCCGTTTATGTGCTCCCCTGTCTTCTGTGATATTTACAGCTTTAGGAAGAAATGATTTCGTCAAACTTGCTATTCGCTTCTTCCCAGTTTCTCATTAAGAGAGCTTAGCTGGGACCCCACCTGCACAGACCCCATTTTTATGGTCCTTTTTGGTTTCCAAGAAGATGTTTTAAACATATGTATATGTGTGCATGAGTGTCTGTGTATGATTGGAGATCCCTAGAATGCTCTTCATTGGACTGTTCATTTTACTAATCTCCACATACGGGTATATATGTATATACGCATATAGAGTATGTATGTACATAGTTTTCATTTTCTTTATATGTGTGTGTGTGAACATGTATTTAGAAAGTCTGGGAAACAGAGCCAAGTAAATTTACAAACCACCCATAAAGCTGGGTATGATGGTAGATGCTGCCTGGGCTACACGTGGAGACCTTATCTCAAAACAAACAAACAAACAAACAAACAAACAAACAAACAAGGGGCTGCAGTGGTGTCTCAGTGGTCGAGAACACCTGGAACTCCTGAGAGGACCTGAGCTGGGTTCCCGGGACCCACACAGCAGCCAGCAACTGCTTCTAATTCCAGTTCCGGGAAATCTGACACCCTCTTTTGTTTTCTTCAGGCTCACGGAGGAATACAGTACACACACACACACACACACACACACACACGTTTTCTCCTCTCTCTAAAATCACAGTCTTTCTCTCACAAAGTTGAATAAATCACCTGTCCTCCCACTTAGACCCCATGAACATTTTCCCTTCCGTGAAACAGTCCTTTAAGGCATAAGTTTGAATGGGTTCATATTTATTGACCACTTTTTCAGTTTGGGATTTTTCAAATTTTCAGGAGTTTTCAGCATCTTTTGGTCGCTCTCTGATTCTCTTCTCCATGTCAGGCTACTGGATCAAAGGCGACAGCTCTGGCTGCTGGGATTTCGTACCTAGGCACGCCCATCCTTCCAAGGCGAGGGTGCGAGCCCAGGTTTTCCTGCAGGCTCTCCAAGTCCTTGGGTCAGTATCAGTGCCCTAGACTTTTCTTGATAAATCACTTTGTTTCCCTGGTTTGCTATTTGCCTTTGAGCTTGCTTGATGAGCTGGAACAGTTTACTTCTTTTGCCAGAGTTGCTTTCCTTCCTTTTGACCTCCCCTCCAGCTCATCTCCCTTCACACTTGTGCTCTGAGGCCTGAAACTTAATTTCCCAGGCTTGGTGGCAGCCCCTTTACCTGCTCAGCATCTCACGGGTCTTTTTGGTTTTAAGCTTCCCCAGCTTCAGACCGTATCATCGATTTTTCCCAACATTCCCCCCCCCCCGATTTATTTTTATATTTATCACGCATCTTTGCAGAACTGATTTTGGCCCAAAATAGGCAACAGGAGGATGCAACTTAGGATTTTCTGAAAGGCTAATATATCACCCCAGCACCATTTATTCAATAGTCCTGCTTCAAATGACCCATCTTTAAAACATAAAAAGCAGGGTGCCGCTATTTCTTCATCTAGGTCTGCTTTCTATGTGCTTGCTTTCATAGCTAATTTGCTGGTAGAATTTCACCATTTCTTAGTCCTCTTCTTATGCCTGAAAACCGAATTTTTTGAGTTTTCATGATTGCAGACTACAGCTCTGCCTAACTTTGAAGCCACTGGCTCCGCCCCCTCATCCCATTATTTAATATAGAAATAAATCCACTAATTTATCTAACCTTTGTCCTTAGCATACTCATTATATTTCTTTTAAAAATTAAATTTATTTATTTATCTCTGTGTGTGTACCACATTGCGAGTATGGAATTCAAAGAACAAAAGTTTGGGAATTGGTTCTCTCCTTCTATCATGGAGGTCCAGGAATCAAACTGAAGTCATCAGCTCAGCAGGAAGTGCCTTTACCCATTGAGGCATCTTGCTGACCCTGACTCATTTCATACAATATAATATAAATCTCTATTGTGTAAGCATCTCCTGTCTTAAACTGGAGAGGTGTCGGACTGCTCTCAGCTGGAACAGGTCATTTATTTAGACAGCTGACTGTAGGCCTATAACCGATGGCTGTGTGCGTCCTAGGGCCTTAGCCCCCACAGTAGTGAAGCTAAACACTTAAAGCGTCTATTTTATCTTTAATTTTTCCAGACAGGGTCTCACTATGTAGCTCAGGCTGACCTCGAGCACGTGCTCATTCTCCAGTCTTAAGTATTGGGGTTCCACGCATGGGCCACCCTGTCTCTGCTTGGTGCTACGGTTTGTGGCCATGGTCCCAGCTGCTCAGAAGACAAAGGCGAGAGAGGGTCTTCGGGCTAAGAGTTCGAGGGTAGCATGGGAAATACATGGGGAGGACTTATTTCTTAAACAGGAGTGGGATGAGTACTCACTGGGTTAAATATTGCAGATCAGCTTGAGGAGCCAAAAACATACAGTGACTCGGAGAGCTGGGAGGTGGGCCACCACAGGCCTGGGTGGCAGCTCACTTTGCACTTGTGACAACTTACGGTCTGGGGGATGGTCAAGTTCTGTAGCCTTTTGCTTCTTCAGCAGGAACGTGAGATTTGTTTCTGTTCTAGGAGCAAGGTCGGCTAATACATTTGGAAAGACATTCCACCTCCGTGATAATCACATGTGTTAATTAATACAGGAATGGATGATCGTGATCAACTTAGGAATAAACCGATGGTTTGAAATGCTTGCTCTGGGTAAAGGTGTGGCACGTTGACACTCTTAAGAAGTAGACGGCACCCTGGTTTGGGGCAGTGCTTTTGCATTGCTTTGGACCAGGGCTTCTAGCTCCAGCACTTTTCCTAGAGGAACTTCATCACATGAAGATCTACGACATGGAGACAAAGACAGAGTGGCTGGAGGGGCAAATCTCACCACAGAGTGGAGGGTTCCGTTGGTAGACTTCATAAGGACAGAATTTATTCAGACTTTTTTCACATGATGTGGATGTGGAAAATGCCCACAAGCTAAGAAGCATCTCAGAGAATAGCAAATTAAACAAATTATACCATGCAATCACAAAAGTGACAGGAGAAGCAGCCTACTATTCTGATATAATATCCACGTAATAATGCTAGGTGACAAAAACAAACAAACTAAATCAGGAATGATTGTGCTATCATGTCTTTGTAAGTGTGTAACAAAGCACTAAGAGACAAGCATGGGGCCAAGGCTGTCTTTCCTCTTCTCTCCTTTGCTTGTGTTTCTAGTTTTCTTGAAATGGGTACACATCAGTTTTATACTCAACTAAGAGTAAATCTACTTCTAAAAACTATTTTATGTGTATGGGTGTTGTGCTTTGCATATATGTCCCTGTACCACATGTACTCCTGGTATATGATGAGGTCAGAGGAGAGTGTTGGGCCCCTTAGAACTGGAGTTACAGATGGTTGTGAGCCGCCATGTGGATGCTAGGAATTGAACCCGAGCCCTCTTAACCACCAAGCCAACCGCTTAGCTCCACAGTAAATCTATCATATAAATTCTCTCACATGGATTAAATGGATTAGACGGGGTCCTTGTGGGAAAACCTGAGTTTTGTGAACTACAAAGCATTTTATGTGTGTAAGGTGTAGTCGTTACTGCTTGAGACTTCTGCTTGATTCAAATATCGGGGTAAGTGAGCTAGGAAGGCCCGTTTACGAGAAATTCTGCAAAGCAGGCGCTGCATGACAGGAGCGCTCTTTTGTTGCTTTGTGGGCCTAAATTAAAAAAATAAAAACAAACAAACAAAAAAACCCTAGAACTCAGTTTCAAAATATGTCATGACTTTCAGAAGAAAGATAAACTTCTTTTAAGGGGGCCAGTGGGATGGTGCAGCTGTTAAGGGTGTCTGCCACCACGCCTGTGGGCATGAGTTCCAGTCCCCAGAATCTGGCAGAAGGAAGGAATCCATTCCTGCAACTTGTCTTCTCACCTCCACACGTGAGCTATTGCATTTGTGCATACTTGTGCAAGAGTACACGCACATGCACACACACTATCTTTTCAGAGAGACAGGGTCTCACTATGTAACTCTGGCTGGCCTGGAATTCACAGAGATCCTCCAAATGCTGAGATTAAAGTTAAGTGCCACCAAGTCCAGCTAAATAAATTTGGTAGATGTAAAAATATACATATTTAAAAATGACACTTGTATGGGGAACAGTGTGATCTTTCTGTCTGCCTCTGCCTTTTTTTTTTTCCTTTTTTTTAGGTAGGGTCTCTCTGTGTAGCCCTGGCTGTCCTGGAACTCTCTCTGTAGACCAGGGTATTCTCAAACTTACAAAGATCCTTCTTCTTCTGCCTCCAGAGTGCTGGGATTAAAGGCATGTGCCAGCACTGCCTGACTCAGTGTGACATTTCAAGTCGTTGCAATGTTCATTTCCTCAGACATCATTTCATTTCATCAAAACATTCAAAATCCAGTCTTTTCAGCTTCCCCGTGTTGTGCTGGACACTGACATGAAATGTGCATTCCAGGCAAAGCCTTATGCCAGTGTTATATCTGGAGGCTTCTCTCCCTTCCTTCTGCTCTTGCTTCCTCCTTCCCTCCATCCTTCTATTCCTCCTTCCCTCCCTCCCTCCATCTTTTTTTCCTATTCTCCTTTTTGCTAAGGAGAGAACCCAAGGTTTTGTGAATGCTAGGCAAGCACTCCTCCCTGGGCTACATACATCGTTAGCCCTTGGCTCCCCCGACCCCCACACAAGGTTAGTCTCCTGTCCATATCCAGGCTACCCTCAAACTCCCAATCCTCCTGCCTCTGCCTCCCACGGGTGGGATTAGAGGCATATGGCTCTATAGCTTTCCTTATTCCTGAATTTCTTGTCATTTCTAAGTGTCTCTTGATTTTTCCCATTCTCATTTTCATTCAGAACATAACTGTTGGGGTCAAAGGTTGAGGGTTTCAGTTCGTGTTCAGTTTCCAGAATGGTACAAAGGTGCAATCCATGCTTAGTTGTGAGTAAAGCGGACTTGTGCCACAGCTCTGGGTTTGTCTTCCTGGGAGCCAGAGCAGGACATCTTAGAGATGCCCAGTAATACCAACACTGAAGGACGGCTGGGCCTCCTAGCCTGTGTGAAGGCTAGAGACCGTGAGATGTGGTTTTTTGCAGGTGGTTGACCTCTCTGAAGGGATGCTGGCTGTGCCTGGCCATTTCCCCATTCCCCAGCTGCCTTTCTGTCCCCCACTTTCCTGCTTTCCATTGACTTTTGCTAGCCTATCACTAATTTTTCTTAGCATGGCTGTAATTGCTTCTTTGACTTATGTTCCCTTCAAATTGGAATCTATGAGCTCCCAAGGAGCCTCTTTGATGGAATCTCTGAGTTCTAAGATTAAAAACAAAACAAAACAAAACAAAACCAACAACAACAAAACAAACAAACAAACAAATACTTCCTGAGGTTTCTTTAATGATGCTTACCAGATCTCAAAGCAAATGTATTCGTGCACAATTATTCAGAATGGAAAGGCATTTTCTTGAAATCTGAGTTCTGTCTTAGGTCACCATCAGCTGCTTCCGGGGAAGCACAGACACAATCAATGGTGCTTAAGTACACACGTTTTGCTTTTTCTTCTATCCTACTAACTCTGGTTTGATTGAGTTGCTTAATGGCATCACGGCTAGTGTCTCTCTGTGACTTGCTTGTCTTGTTCTTTGTAGTTATAGCTAGTTGGTACAGCATTAAATACCACAGTGTATATGTGAGGTGGAAAGGGCTCTTGGGGTCCCCAGAACAGCTGGCAGGCTTCTTTCTCATTTCCTTCCCAGTATCAAACTTGGTTCTGCTGCTACTCTTAGCTAAAGGAGCGGCTGGAAATCAGCTACATTGTAACAGGTCGAAACAGTTGGTTTAGAAGATCAATCACAGTTCATTATTCAGGGCTGAATGAATTGATCAGGGTCCATCAAGATGTGGCCCTCAAGGAGGGCCTTGACATGAGGGCTTTAACTCCTTTCGTAAAGGCTTCTCTGCATTCTCCCTTTTAAAACAAAGATTAAGGCTTGCCATTGCCTCAGAAATGTGGTATCCTTATCAAAATTTTAAAGTTTAAATTCAATTAGTCTCACCAAAATTCAATTTCCTGGCTTGTGGGAGAAACATTTGTGTTTAGTTGATAACAAGGGCTGCGTAGGCTCCTAGTGTTAGCTGTTGGCTGACTGAAAAAGGAGAAAGAATTTAGTAAAACGTTTTTTGTTTTGTTTTGTTTTGTTTTTTCCCATGAAGGAAGGAGCTGCGTTGACTCACCAGCTCTGTCACACACACCTTTTTCTTTGAACATTCTACTTTCTCTCCACACTGTGATCTGTTATCAGTTTTGGTCCCAAGCTGTCACCCCTCTTGGAATCATGAGAACAATAAGAGAATCCTGTACTCATTCATCGTGACAGAGGCTTTGGCCAGGAGGAACAGAGAAACTTGACATTCTGATTTTCAGCCTTTGGAGGCTGGAGGTTAGAGATTAAACAAAATAAAACAAAACAAAAACAAAAAGGAGGCCAGAGAGAAGTCTCAACAGGCAAAGGTGCTTTGGTGCCTGGTGCCCTGGGGGAAGAAGAGAACCAAGTTCTGCAAGTTGACCTCTGACCTCCACAACCATGCTATGCACAGGGCCCGGCCCCTCAACTGTGTTAGGTACTTTCCTCTTGCTGCAATAAAACACTATGACCAAGGCGACTTTAGGAAAAGAGAGTTTATTTTGGTTTATGGTTCGAGACTGATAAGAGTCCACTGTGACAGAGCAGAGGCACAGAAGCATGAAGCAGGCTTGTTGGCAACAGTAGGAAGTTGAACACTTACAGCTCAGCCTTGAGCACGAAGAGAGCTTCCCCTCTTGGAAGCAGGCAGAGCTGTTTACTCTCAGACCCTGCACTCAGCAACAACTTCCTCCAGCCAGGTTATCTAAACCTCCTGAAACCGAGCCACCAAAGGACCAAGTGTTCAAATACCCAAGACTGTGGGGGACAGTCCTCATTCAAATCAACACACTCACACACACTCATAAGGATGGATGGAGAGATAGATGGATAGATAGATGGATAGAGATAGAAAAGTAGGTAGAAAGATAGATAAGTAGACAGATAGAAATTTGTAATTTTTAAAGAAATGAGGAGGAGGGAAGATATGATAAAGAGGAGTTACATAGTCATGTCTTTTCTGGGACCATGCAGGGTTTTCCTGCAACTTGTGAGATGGATCTTTTCACTCCTCTTATGGTTTACGTTCCATCATCGTCATGAACATTGTCACCTGTCACGGCACGGAACAGTGTGTTGCTTATCATACAGGCAGGATTTAAATGAAGTTAGAAGTTTTCTGGGGTCACTTGGGCAGTCATCTTAGATCCAACCAGTGCTAGGCAGCCCCCCCCCGAGGGTCTTCTGACAGCTAGGAATTCTGTCCTCAAAGACAAGTAAGACTTTGGTAGGCATTCAGCTAGGTCACTCAGGCAGTGCTTGAGGTGACAGATCTCAGCGACTCTCACTGCTTTGTGCCCACCTGCTCCTTTCTATTTTAAGTTTCCTCATGACCAAAACCTCACTTCACTTTGTGATCCCTTTGAATTCAGAATTGCCCAGGGCTTCCCTGCAACCATTTTTTGCGACAGTCCTCAGGCAGATGTTCCGTGGTCTCCTTCCAGATGAGCCTTCCACCCACCCTATGCTAGGATTGTATATGTCAAGGTTAATGTGTGCTCAGGTCTGACCGTGGTCTGCTGCGTTGCCTGAGAAGTCAAGCATCGGACACTCTGTCCCCAGGTTTGACGTGATCCTTCTGCGGCCTTAGGCAGGGAACTTGATTTGGTTGAAACATTACATTCTCCCTGGGAAATATCTTAAAGTATATTGGTATTTACTGGTGCAAATGTCACTTAAGTACTAAAGCCATGCTTCCTTCTGCTCTAAAGGCTTCCTTTCCTTGACATAAGCTTTTAAATGTGATATAAAGAATAATAAAAATCAAAGTGAAACTGGAAAAAGGAGCTACCCATTGCATTAAATTGAAATAACTCCATATTGTCCCTTGACATGGAGGTATCCTCAGAATTAGCCAAAATTGTGAGCTCAGAGAGCATGACACCCAAAATTTCTCCTACTTCTGATGCCA
Organism: Meriones unguiculatus; assembly: GCF_030254825.1. Taxonomy (NCBI): domain Eukaryota; kingdom Metazoa; phylum Chordata; class Mammalia; order Rodentia; family Muridae; genus Meriones; species Meriones unguiculatus. Next base: position 70,127,939 of record NC_083354.1, read on the forward strand.
ACTCCAAGCTTGGAGGCTACCCTCTATTCATGAATTGGCTACACCTTCTGATACTCATCCAAAGCTATTAAACTCCTATCTATAAGGATACAATCAGCCAGAGAAAGACAGCTGCAACAGGCAGAGTCTAGAAGGCTCTGAAGTGATCTTTCATAGTGCTGAGGCCACAGCTTTCTGTCACTGATGTGTTACATTACACAGGAATGATTATCAAAGAAGAAGCTTCACCCAAACCTTAGTGTTCAGGGTCCCATTTTATAGACTTGATTGTTTGTTCCGTCTCAGTAATCCAGGATGGCCCAGATTCGATGCTAAAGCCCCATCTTAAATCACTTGGTCAGTCTCTCTCACTGGCCAGCTCCCACCCTACGCTGTGGTGGTTCCAGGCCCTGCCTCTAAAAGAAGCTGAGGGCGAAGGCCAGGCCTCTCTCTAAGCGATTCCAACTTCCTAGCTGCACAGGTTCCTTTGGACTCCTGATTGACATGGATGGTGGTCCTCCAGGAAGGGGTGCTCCCTGAGACGCAGCGCGGCCCTCCAGGAGCTGGCAATTTGCCAGGCAGTGCTGCTATCCAAACACAGGTATCTGGGCTCCATTCTCTTTCTTTCCAGACATGCCCCGAGGATGCTACCAGGGAGCTCTGATAAAGTCCCCAGTGCTGTGGTTCTCACAGCTCAGAGACAGCATGGTGTTCCCCAGCCAGAGGTTCTGGGGCCCTTTATTCTGGGGCTTAAAGACAGCTGACATCTCTGGAAGTCAATTATGTGCTATCAACCAGATGTGTGAGCACCTGCCCTGGAGGTTTGGGGAACACCGCTGTAGTGAGACCACGTAGTTTGATTTGAAACTGAACAGAGAAGCCTGGACTTTATACACACAGAGAGGGGAGAGGCTGGGGCAGAGGACGCCTGACAGCCTGGGAGGCCAGGGCAATAGTGAGCAGCCAAATATGGAATACAGAGGTTCGTTACAAAGCATCAGGGGTTTATCCTAGAACATGACTAATCAGAAGGCTGAGCTGCAGCAGGGCTGGTAGAGGCTGCACGAAGCCCTGGGTTTGATACCTAGCACCCCGCAAAGCTGGGAATGGCCACAAATCCCCGTCATCCTAGCTCCTGGGAGATGGAGACAGGATTCAACTTACAAGGTGGCATTCTGGAGAAAAACCAGGCAGAGTGAAGGCAGGAGGAACAGGCTTGTTAGCGCAGAGCCCAGGCTGATCAGAGGACATTGAAGGAGAGGCTTGGAAAAGCGAGCAAGCAAGCAGGCCAGCCAGCCTGACCGTGTGGTGATTTTGGAAAAGCGTGGTACACAGGCAGTTCTCTAGAGCACAGTGTTTGGTATAGAGGGCCAACAATGACAACCGTATGGCCAGAGATGATGAGGAGGCTATATAAATAGGGCCTCAAGGGTAGACGTGACTTGTGACTTGTTAGTTTATGAGACAGGCACAACCCCCCCCCACGCATGTACGCACGCACACATGAATGCACACACAAACGAGTACTATTTAATTCTCAGCCTTGAAAGCCTGTTCTGCCTCACATCCCTGCTGCTGTGTTGACAGAAGAAACTGCTCAGGGGCAGCTGAGAGACTGAAAAGATTCATAGTAGGAGGGCTATGCCGTGGCGAGGAAAGGAACGAAATCAGAAGGCACTAGGATGGTTTGGGCAGTAGCACCAGCAGGAGGGAAGATGGCAGAAGCCTGCATTGAGGTAGTCCATGCCTCGCCTTGTGCTGCAGCCCCAGGAGGCTGGTTAGGTTAAGCTACAGGGCTTTATGGAGCTGAGTTTGTGTTTCTTTTGGGTCTGCTGAGACTAGCCCTCTGGGGCCCCCACTTTCCTCAGGTTTCGCTTCTGCTAAGTGTCCTTGATGTGATTGATGAATTAGGTATTGAATAGCCTTCTCTAGTTAACTCTGAATATTTTCTTTTCCTTGAAGAATTTTTCAAAATGCCCTGGTTTCCTTTTTTACTTAGACTATTTATATAACAGGTAACTTCAGCCAGAGTCTCAGATTTGCTGTTGACAGCTGGGAGAGCTCAGGCCCATCACCAGCTCTTTCTAAATGCTGGTGTTCTTATCCATAAATGGAGATCATTTTGAGAAAATTCTGCATTTTTTGAGATTAAGTAATATTGTATATGTGAAAAAATAAAACAAATGACAGTCATTATTGTAATGGAGTTAAAACCATTACCAGTTTGGAGTATAACATGCTGACTAAGAACATCTAGAAGCTGTATTTTTAATTAAACTTATTGTGTGTGTGTATGTGTGTGTGTGTGTGTGTGTGTGCGCGCCATGATGGTATATGTGTAAGCCAAAGGACAATCCTTGGGGTTGGTAGGGGTCAAACTCGGTCAGGTTTAGTGGCAACAGTCTTTACTAACAGAGATGAACTGTCTCAGCAGCCTTAGGAATCATTAAAATGAATAACTCAGCACAACAGCACATTAGTTGGGCACACATGTGAGTAGTGGTTCTTTTTTAAATAGTATTTATTTGTATATGTGTGAGAGAGAGACAGAGAAAGGCAGAGACAGAGAGACAAACACACAAAGAAAGAGACAGACAGATAGACAGACACACACACATACACACACGCGCACAGAGCTTATATGTATATGTATGTATGGGGAGGCCAGAACAGAGTATTGGATACAGAGTCACAGTTCTGAGCAGGACCCTCAGCCTGTCACGTGGGTATGGGGGGCCAAACATCAGTCCTCATGATTGCTCAGCAAACACTCTATTTTATTATTATTCTCTTGCTTTTGAGATTATAGTACAACTACTTCATTTCTCCCTTCCTTTTCCTCCCTCCAAACCCTCCCACCACCCTTTTCCTGCCCACTTTCAAATCCGTGTCCTCTTTATTCGTTAACTGTTAGCAATCAGCTCGAGCCCCTGAACTCTTGACCTACCCGCCCCTGGTAGGTCCTTCTAATTGGGAAGGACAATGTGTAAGCCTTAGAGCAAAGTAAATATGATCAAATACTATTTCCCTTTCACATTTCAGATATGTGGCCTTGAGAAAAAGAACCTCTCTTATTAATAATCAAAATGATTTTTCCCAAATTATAACACATACCATCACCTAGTGTTTTTAAAAGGCATAACCCCAAAAATATACGCTAGTATAGCACACATACCCATAAAAGACTTAATTTTGTATGAAGAGATTTTTAGATAATAACATATAAAGCAATAACAATAATCATGGTTAAGATGTTGGCTTTATTGTGAAAAGGTGACTCCGTTCCTTTAAATTACACTGTGTTATTTTTTTCACAGTCCTTTGCATTTAATAATAATTCAGATAACTAGGGTGAAGAGTGACTGCTGATTGATTCTAACTGATTCTATTTGCTTCACCATAAGGCAGGCAAATTTTTATAGGCTCTTCGAAACCAACTCTCTTCAAAATGGAAAGGGAAAAAAAGTTTAACGCTTTAAGAGTTATCCTAGATGGGTGCAGTGGTGCACTCCCAGCACTCAGGGAGGCAGATGTAGGCGATTGCTGTGAGTTCCAGGCCAGCCTGGTCTGCAAAGCCAAGGCTGCCCAGGACAGCCAGGCTACGCAAAGAAACCCTGTCTCAGACAAACAAAACAAAACAAAACAATAACAAGCAAGCAAGCAAGCAAGCAAACAACAAACACCAAAAGAATTATCCTCGTGTTCTTCCTGATACCAGAATATTCCTAAAAGCTGGATTTTCTTACCACAGCCCTTACGGTGCCTGCCACCAGCAACCAGGCTGTCTTGTATCCTTATCTTAACAGACGGCTGGTGGGAAGGGGCGCCTTCCAACCAAGAGCCCTTCATGCTCCATTCCCAGGGCCTTGCTTCAGCCCACAGGATGCCTACCATCCCCCATGCTCTAAGCACTGCTCTGAACACGTGGGTCCAGGCCAGACCTCAGGCTCCAGATCGCTGGAGTCGACTGTGCTCATTTTTCTCCAGATTCAGTGTCACTGAACTAGATGGTCAGTTGCTCAACTGTCATAGTCCACAGCTCCTGCACCTGCAGGTTTGTGAGATCCCTGGACCTCAGCCCACTGCCAGTTCAGACCATCCTCATGTCTATCCTTGGATTCTGAGCCAGCCCCTGGGCCTGACTGAGCGCCCCTCGTGCTTAACCTATTCGAGGCTTGCGTGGCTTCGTGCCATGTGTGCCCGTTCCTCTCCTGCACATTAAACTCCTGTCTTATACCCAGCTCACATATCAACACCTTCCCAGGAAGCCCTTCCAAGGGAATCTACCAGCCTCTTACAAAGCAAGGACTGTGTCTACTGAAGGGCTTCCCTTGTTTCTAAGGGGCAGGGTCCCAGGGTTCGAAGGGTTGGGCAATGTCCATGTGTGGTTCTGTGGTACAGCAGGCTTCTGTGATACCTTAGCCTACCAAGGCTCCTTGCTCAGGCGTAGTCTGCAGACCAGCAGCCCTAACAACCGCAGGGAGCTTGATGGAAATGCAAACTGTCTTCTCCAACCCTGGACCTCCTGAATCTGCTGCTGAGCAAGTTCCTGGGTGATCCTGAGAGAGTGAGAAACCCCGGTGTAAGGAGAAACCTGCTCACCCTCGAGACAGGTGTTCTCAGTGAACTGCTTTCTAGAGCCCTGTCGCTCCTCACATTCCAGTCTAGAGACCTCTTTTGGACTGGTTGCTCCTGGGTCCACAAGCTCGTGTCTGGGTGGGGCAAATGGGGTAGCCTCGCTAGGCAGAACTGGGAGAGCTCACTGTCTGTGCCCTGGAGCCACACAACCTTGGTATCCATAGGATCAATGGTGAAGCTAACTTTTTTCTTTTGGTTTTGTGAGACAGGCTTTCTCTGTGCAGCCTTGGTTTTCCTGGAACTCACACTGTAGAGCAGGCTGGCCTCATACTCAGAGACCACCACCTGCCTCTGCTTCCCAAGCGCTGGGATTAAAGGTGTGTGCCACCACCTCTGGCTCAGAGTTATTTTCTGATACACAGAAAAATGAGGTTTTGGGAACAAGAGTGGCTTTATGACTAGAAGGCGCTGTGACTGCTGAGAATGACTGCAGTGACCTGGAGAGGTTGGAATGTTGCCAGTCCAGGGCTAATTGCTCTATCTTTGGCTAGCTTTAGCCCCCGAACAGCCATGCCCTGCTCCTTTGTGTCAGAACATTCTGTGATTAATAGGCCACTAGCTTCCTCCTACATAAAAGCTAAGAATGTCATCAGATAGGCGTCAGAGGCCATTAGATAAGCTCCCTTCGTTGTCCTGTATTTACCTTTCTGACGCACCCACCAATGCGTTTTAAACATGCTTTGATTTATGACTTCCTTTGTTTTGTAAAACTATAAAACTTAACTGCTCACATGTTGGAACATGGAATTTGGGGTAACCCAAATCTGTGTTCCAGGGCCATGGTCACTCAAAAAATGGCTCCATAATAAACTCTCTCTTCGTCCCTTTAAGATGAGAGCTGTGTTTCTCGTCAACAAGAAGGTAATGAACTAGAACACGTCTGCAACTAGTTTCCAGGCCTGAACTGTGGTTGACCTCCCTCACCAGACACATAGTCATTCAGGGAATGTGTAACATTCATTGGCTTTTGGCTTCTGTGGTGTTCATTATCAACACGGTATATAATTCCACCATGTTAATGGAAGCAATTAAAATATGATCCATTTGTAATTATCAGGGCTTGAAGGGACCACTTTCAGCCAAAATTACCCACATTAGCCTCACAACAGCTATGGCAAAAAGCTGTCGAAATGTGCGCAGTTGAGCAGAGTGTCCATTGCCATTTATTATTGTTGTGTGTGGAGGGGTACTTTGAATGCATGTACATCTATAAACCATGTGCTTGTCTGGTGCCCTTGGAAGCTAGGAAAGGTCATCCAGTTCCCAGAAGTGGCATTACAGACAGCTGTGAGCTATGGTGTGGGTGCTGGTGCTCGATCCTGGGGCATCTGGAAGAGCAGCCTGCACTCTTAACCGATGAGCCATCTCTCCAGCCTGATATTTACTATTTTAAAATTGTGATCCTTTGAAGTTAGGTCCTTGGAAGCCCTGAAACTTTGGCTCTCTGGCTCCTGATGATCCAACTGTTTAAGTGTTGTGCATGGTCAGACCATACCCCTGTCATGTCACCTTGGCCAGCATGGAAAGCTGTCCCTTCTACTTGCATTACTTTTACACAGTAATTTTGTAGTGTTTTGATCTTCCCTAAGTTATCAAGGAAGGCAAACCGAGGCACACATTTTTTGTTTTCTGCTTGTTTGCTTCGGGGAGTCCTAACAGTTGCTCATTGTCTTGTTTAAAGAACTGAATTGTCCTAAAATCTCAGTGTGTGAATGGCTGTGGCAGCTTCAGTTTCAACCTGCAGCTGCAGCTGCAGCCGTACATACTCAAAGCACTCAAGAACGCGGACCCAACCTAAGCAAAAATGGAGGCGAAGCGTGGAATCCCCTAACGGGCTCATATGAAGCTTCCACAAGCTGGCGGATTAGGAGTTCATAACAGTAGTTATGCTCTGTGGTAGAAAAATATAAAAATTTAAATACTTTATAGTCCATGTGCTGAGCCTCCAACTACCAGGACCTTGCACAGTATAAATGCTTTTGCTGCTTTTGCAGAATGTCAGAAAAAAAAAAATCTATTTCAGTATCTGTCGACTGGGAATGTTCATAAAAGCAACAGTCCTCCATGTCCCCAGAAGGATATGCTTGCTCGTGGCTCACAAACACAGCTTGTAGATCAGATGGCCTGGGTCTGAGCTGGGCCTGGTGGCCTGTAACTGTGAACCCAGCACTTGGAAGGCAAGGCCTGCCTGGGATCTAGAAGCCCTGTTTCAAAAAACACCCAACTCAGGAGACAGGGCAAAGTGCTCAAGCGGGAGGACCGGATTTGGGGACCACCGAATCCATGCAATGGAGGATGTGCAACCCAGCCCTAGGGCTATGGATTAGGGGAGTGTGGCGGAAACACAGACCCTTGGAGCTCGTTACCCAGACAGCCTGGCCAAGCCAAAGAGCTCCAGCTTCAGTGAGAGGCTCTGTCTTAAAAAAGAAGGTGGAGAACAGTAGAGGAAGGGGTTGGATGTCGACCTCTGACCTCCACATGCTGTGCACATGTGTCCCTGCAAGCACATGCTCACACATACCCAAGGAACAGCAACAAAGAAAGCCCATAGTGTGGATTCTGCCTTCTACTGTTCGGCAAGGTCAAAGTCATGCTTACCCCGGTTTCTTCATCTCCAGAATAGATACAGGGTCTCACTATGTAATCTAGGCTGGCCTTCAACTCACAATCCCTAGGCCTTATCCTTTGTTGCCAGGACCACAGGCACGAGCCGTGGCATCCATTTGCTATCTGATTACTGGGCATCCTCTCTCCACAGCTAGGCATAGCCCGATGCTGCTTTTTAGCTGTATTCTGGTTTGTTTGGCATAAGGGTAGCTTTATGCAGAGTTCTCAATAGACTTAGTTGCCCAGGCCCAGGCTGGGTGCTGGAATTAATACTGCCCCTCCCCATCACGTGGACCTCTCCACCTGCTAGATACGTTCCAGCTTTCCATTACCCAAGCTTTATCATTTCTTGCAACAAGGGATACAGACCAATTAATCACCAAGGAGCAGAAATAAATTACGTCAGCCTTTGGGTGATTTAACACACCTTATCACGGAGATGCTGGTTAGTTTATGTTCAGCATGGCTTGCTCTTCAAAGCAGAGTCAGGTTCTTTATTCAGGTTCATTCACTGTGTAGATCAACAGTTACTCCCCTTCTTGCCAGGATTTTCTTGTAAGTGAATTTTCTGAATGTGATCCTAACAGTGAAACTCTGATTAAGTAAACATATTCTGGAGATGAGGTTTTCCAAGCAACACAAGGGAAGTCGTTTGGGTTTAGCCCAACACAAAAATTGACTTAAAATGTTTTCTTAGACTTTCTTGCCTCAGTCAAACAAGGGCAGAGCAAGGAGCACAGCTTCAAGGCCAAAGGAAGGACCATTCCTCTGCTAACCTATTTATTCAACAGCCTACACTTATTTTTTATGTTGCTACTATGTTTTGGTCTGAGGCCTAGACACAGTGGAGTGAAGGAAGATACTGAATGGAGGCAAAGCAAGAAATAGATAGCTCAGGCTTCAACAAATCCACTTGGCAAATACGTGGTCCCAGATAGGACCTTGTATTCCTCAAACCTAGTTTCTGTTGGTGACAAGACCAACAGAACACAGTAGCAATCAGACTCACATTTCCAAGGATATTTGAGGATCACAAGGTATGAAAACTCTGTAAACTTTCTGTAAATAGCTACTTCCTGCCGTGCCCAAAACCCTTACATTGATTTTTGAGAATGAGTGCACACGGCCAAAGCATTCTGTCATGTGGCTGCTCCTGCGCTGACTCCATCATGATACCAGTCTTCCACTTATTTTGTTTTATTTTGGTTTCTGAGACAGGGTTTCTCTGTGTAACAACAGCCTGGCTGTTGGAACTCAATATGTAGACCAAGCTGGCCTTGACCTCACAGAGATCCACCTGCCTCTGCCTCCCGAGTGCTGGGTTTAAAGGCCTGCACTACCACACACAGCTTAACATTTCCACATGTTTATTTTATGTGTATGAATACCTGTCTGCATGTACGGAAGTGCACCCAAAGAATGCAGAAGAGGGCATCAGGTCACTGGACCTGGAGCTACAGCTGGGTGTGAGTTGGTCCTCTGCAAAAGCAGCAAGTTCTCTGGAGCGCGCACTCGCCTCTGCAGCCTTGGTGTATACATGCAGAGACAAGAGGAAAGGAGCTGTCCCTTGACCTGCTTCTCCCTCTCCTAAAGGGCATAGGCAACAGATCCTGCTTTCTATAATTCAGCTTTTGTATTAATGTTGCCCTGCTCCTCCTAACTAACTTAGGAGATATTGATTCTTTGCTTAGGTAGACATCATGCTTTTTGAAGGAAGCTCCAACAGAGACTCCGTCCTCAAAAGGTCAGTGTGGGAACAATGTTTTCATAATCATCCAAGTGGGTTGGCTTCTAGGCAACTGAACTTTTACTGTGTTTGGCATCTTCAAAGAGTGGAATGCACCTCAGTGTGCTCAGGGGACCTCTGCCTACCCACTGACAAGGTCTTTCACATCTGTAAACTATTGTCTAATATAAGGACTTCAAACTTTTGCATAATCTGTATACGTTGGGTTTAAAACAATGTCACAATTGCTGGATTCAGCCAAGAAGTTAAAAGCTCCCTTTGTTTTCTATTGCATTTTCTCTCTAGATTCTTCCAGGACACATGAGCTCCCCTGGGCCTTTGGGTTGCAGACACCAAAGAGGGAAGATGTTTCTCTCACTACTTGGGGCTTGGTCATAGCAAGGGAAACAGGGCCTCATCCTATAGCTGGGAAACTCTGTCTAAACTAAATTTGAGAGAGCAGTTTTATGAAGACATTCCTGTGTGTTGATGCACCAGTCTCTAGTGGGCACAGTGTGCCAGAATGAAAACATGATCTGGTGAAATGTTTACTCAACTATGGAGAAAGGGTAAAGTGGGTTTAAAAAACAGCATAATTTTAGTCAATTGATTGCAGCTTCTCACTTGTCACACTGTTATCAGAGCTGTCAACAGGGGCAAAGTAAATCAAGCAGTTTCAAACCCCTTTGTGTGACAGAGAGAAAGAGAGAGAGAGAGAGCGAGAGCGAGAGAGAGAGAGAGAGAGAGAGAGAGAGAGAGAGATGGAGGTGGTGAAGCTAGCACTCCAGGGGGCAGGAGACCATTTCACTGGGCAGAAAAGTGGAGGGGGCAGTATAGGTTTAGTGGTTAAGAAGTCAACTCTGGTGTGATGAGAACCACATCAGCTCTGGATCACTTGACCAGATCTTAGTCCTTTAGGGATAATGTGGGGGATTAAATGAGATAGATAAACACAGTAATACACATAATAAGTATAAAAACAAGAGAGGCTCATCATTGTTATTGATCCCAACTCTATCGCTGTAGACACACTGGTCCCTCAAGACAATACACTCAGCCCTGCGTTTTAGAGGTCGAAGTAGCCAGCTGTCTGGGAACTGTTTTGCCCTCTGCTTGCCTGTTTCTAGGCCACTGGATCATTATAGGACTGGCCATTCTTGCAGACTGACTGGATCCCTGGTTCCCTTTGCTTATCTGGACACTGAACACCGGGTGCTTAAAGTAACCCACAAGAATTTGTAGAGCGTGTTCACGTTTCTCTTTTCTGTAGGATGGTTTTGAGTGTTGTCAGACCCTTTGGTGATTGCATCTTTATTGCAGTCAGCAGAGGGCACTGTTGCTTTATATACTTCCTCCCAGAGGCTCCAGGTAGGCCCAGGAATGGTCTATTGCTGGCTTTGTTGAGGTTGCCAATGTCATTTCTTAGGTGACTAGTGGGTATGGGAAAGAGGAAGAGATTTGATTTGTAATTAAACATATGTAAAAATTTTGGATGTGACAACTCGAATTTTATTAAGCCTTGGAAACTTACATATGGAATTTTAAAAAGAGACAAACTTGTCAAAGAAAATGAATTCGGATGAAATCCATTAAAGTTCTACCAAGGAAAGCAAGCACTATCTGAAAAATCGGGGTGCACCTTGGTGTTCCCTCAAGTTTTCAGCATTTTAGGCATCCCAGAAATGATGTAGAATGAATTAGTGGAGTTTGAGGGAAAGCCAGGACTGTTTCTTCGCAGTTAACCTCCGAGATTATGTTATGAAAACTCATACAGCTGTGACTGTGAAAGGCTGGTACAATTATTTTTAATAGCTATTTCTGTAAAGCTTTTTTTTTCCTGAAAGCAGTTTCTTAGGATGCGCAGAGAAATTTATGAACACCTCTTTCTGTTACACACGTTCACACTCACATCCATATTTGCGCTCATCGCCTTGCCTATGTTGCGCTTTTCACTTGACGAGCATGTAGCGCAATTATCAACACTGCTCCCTTTTCATCTGATTTACGGTAACTTCAGCCTTCTGTCTGAGGCATACGGCACTGTTGAGTAAAGTCTATGCTCACAGACTGCTATAAAATCATTTAAATATTCATTCAGAGGTGCAAGCTCTTGGACCACAAAGGTCCCTTCTTCTGGTCCCTTCTTCATGCTGAGACCTGCTCGGAGACTTGGCATCCCGCCCTGGAAGCACAACACCCAGGCCAAACAAAACCTTCATTTTTCATTGCTTGGAACAACGGTCGATTCTTAAATGCAATTACTTAGAACAAATTAGGAGTTTAGTCCAGGAGCCTTGGGGCACTAAAAAGATTATGGAAAACAGGAGGGAAAATGGTTCAAGATTCCCCTAGGCTGTGTAAGGTCACAGCCTATGGACGCCTGGTGTGATCCTGATAGAGCCTGGAAACTCTTATCACACACACCCTATAGAGCTTCGGGGCAGGAGGAAGAAAGAGAGGCACCTGGACCCCATTTTTGCTCTGTTTTGGCTAGGCTACATTCTTTCAAATACAGCTAGCTGCTTCATTTTAAAGAATGTGTTTTAAAAATAATTTTCTTTGCATCAGCTTCTTTTTTAAAGCAGCAGAGAGGAAAGAGCAATTTCTCTATCATCAGTTATAGACTGATGGTTCCAGTACAAAACAGGGAAACAGCATCAACAAAAGACAAAGACGAGCAGACTTGTACTGCAGATGCACTTTCCTTCCTGACAATAAAAGGCCCGGGACCAAGGCTTCAGACGCTGAGTGGACAGCTCAGGCGCTGAGTGTGAGATCAGCATGCACAAGTTCTGTGTTCAATCTCTGGCACTACAAACCTAAACTAATCCCCTTCCCACGAGTTGAGAGAGCACATTCAAGGATGTAGGTGTCCCTTCACTATGTGAAGATGTGGAAAGAAGGATTTCCAGAAGCATTCAAGTCCCTTGCCTGTACTGAGGAAGGTTACTTGGGGGATATGTCAGAGATTACAGGAAATCCATTCTCTGTAAACAAGTTCCTATCAAAGCCGCATAAAAGCAGCTCACAGAGTGCTCAGTGTTAACATGTCATGGTTCATGTCTTACATATATGCCAGTTTATTGAATCTGTAAAACAATCTTCCAGGCAGGTACTCCCACCCTCTGTGTTATAGCAGAGGAACCGGAACCACTGACTTTACAGCGCCAGTCCCCAACACTCCCTGGGAAATGCAAGCATAGGAATTCAAGCTTTGTTCTCAAGTTTCTGCCCTTGACCGCCTAACAGCTAAACACTGGAACTGAAATGCCGAGGGTCGTTTATCTGAGTGGTGGTCCACAGTTTTCTTTTTCATTTCTGTAGTCTCCACATTTTAATCATGCATTACTTTTGTCATCAGAGAAAACGGTAAATGGTAAAACAAAATAAAACAACAACAATAAAAACCTGCTTTAAAATTCTGCCCCCTAAACCTTACACCCTACACCAGACTGTGCAGACCACTGTCCTGAAGGGCCCAGAGCAGAAGTAACATAACTGACTGGATTAGAATTATCCTAAGAATAGATGACTCACTCACCCCGCCTCTTGAGTCCTTGGGAGCAGCCAACAAACCACTTTCCCCCCTGAAATGTCCCTGGAAGCTGGCTAAGGTGAGACAGTCTGAAAGGAAGAATGCATTTCCCACCGGTAACAGCCCCAACAGAGGAGGCCGATAAGAACTAAGTAAACTTTCCCATGAAGCTCTCTACTAGAAAACCGTAAGACGAAAGGCAACCGTGTCCGTGTACAGTAGTATGAGTAACTGCAATTTGAAAATTAAAAAAAAAATCACACCGTAACCAATTTAATTCACAAGATATAAGGTGGCACCCACAATGCACCTTAAACAGCTAAAGTGTTAAAGTAAGACCGAACCAATTTCAGCAGCCCCAAGACCTTCTATATTTAGCACAAGTCCTTAACACAAATGATAATTTCTTAAAGAGCATAAATGCAGACGAAAACACAAAGACCAGACTGACAACTGAGGCCTCTTGTTCTCCCTGGAAAGCTCTGTGATTACTGACCTACTGTGTTCTGGGACCTACTCAGTGCTGATGATTTATCTTTTCTTTCTAGTTAATAAGTACCCCAGTTAGTCTCTCCTTTTGAAATGAGAAGACTACTGACAGTTTTTAGGTTCTGTCTCTAGGTTTCTTTTTCTGTAGGTGAGGTGATGAAGGGGGCCTGTGCTAAGCCGTCAGGTCCTCTGTTGGGAATGAAGGACCCATCCTCACAGTTGCCTGGTGGCCCTGGGCCTCCTTCAGAGCCTCTGCTAAGGAAGTAGCAAGGGCTGCAGTCCCTCCTCTAGTCTGACTGCCTTTATCATGTGACGGAGGTAGACTTCACAAGCTTTGTTATCTCTTCCTAATGGGGAAAACTTCGTGTGGGTGACGTCGGCCTCACCGGTCCCCCCCAGGGTTGGAGTCCCATCCCTATCTCTCCCTTCCTCTCCACATTTGCGTGACCGGGAGACAGCGTCCCTGGCTGGATGTCCAGAAGAAAAGCAGGGATTCTGAGTGTCTCTTACTTCTGTTGCTGGTGTTACTATTGCTACTGATGGTGTTGTTGGGGGTGGGGTTAGGAATACGAGGTGTGAGCAGCTTGTATCACTGCATCTTCAGTGAGGCGGAGAGAGGTGAACGCTGGTGGTCAGCTCGGCCCCTCCCAATTTATTCAGCCTCAAACCAGGACCCCAAGTGATGTCACTGTCTCCATTCAAGGTCTCCTCAACTGAAACTCTCTGAAAATACCCTCTGGGACATGCTCTGAGGTCTATCTCTCCTAGGTGACTTTAAATGCAGTCTGGTTGACAATAAAGATGAGTCATCACAGCCTTGGTAGGCATTTGGCTCTCCACCATGTTGACTGTGCTGGGCATGGTTCTCAGGGCCCATGTAGCAAATAACACAAGGAAGAAGGGCTATCCCGTCTCCCTCACACAGCCTGAGGAAGGGACGCAAAGAGTGGAGGACCCTTCTGGAATCCCAGCAGGGGGCATGTCTGAATTTGGGCAAGGCTTTGGGAACCTGCAAGAGGCAGGGTGGCAGCTGCTGGGCCCAGTTTGGTCTAATCCCTTGAGCTGTCCAGTCCCTGGTACCGTGGTTGTATGGTGTTAATTAAATCATTCTCATTAATTCAGTCCGAGTGCAAATTAGGAATGAATGAAGATAGATTAGGTTTGAAGGCAGCTAACACATTTAACCCCATGCTGCTGATTTTGCAGCCTAACAAAATAACATTGTTAAGGAAGATAACAAGGCCAAAGCCTTGGGCACATTTTTTTTTTTTTTAACAGCATTCAAAAATAAAACAAAATAAAAAAACCCCTGGTTTGTGTTCTAAGACAGGCAAAGACAGTTTCCCGGGAGCCCGCAGGCCCAACCTAACTAACATCCGGAACCAAGCTCTGGCTGTGTATAAAGCAGCACATTTCCGGAGATTGTTCCTGCTCAGCTATTGGCTGTCTGTTGTGGTCCAGGCTAATCGCGATCCTGTGCAGCTTCCTTCCTGTGCACGCACAGGACTCACCTTTGCTTCCTGTACGCAAGGTGATAAGAATGACTTTTGCCAAAAAAAAAAAAAAAAAAAAAAGAATGACTTTTGCCATTGGCCAAGAGATGCCATAAAAATGACACAGTTTGAGTTTCTGTGATCATAAATCCACTAACCTGGAAACCACTCCCAGCCTTGAGAAAGGCGTTAGAAACTGGCCAGCAGTCTAAAGAGTTTTCAGACCCTGGCTCAAGCCAACCACTGCAGTTGGAAGGCCATGAGAAACACATGCTTTTCTAAAATGTTATGTTTAGTTCCTGTGTCTTTCAGCATTTTCCAGTTTGTATAACCTACATACACAAATTCCATCACCCTGTGTGGCTTATCATCCAGCAGCAGATGAAGGAATGTATACCATCACTGAGTTCATTTCAGGGTTTTGCAGGCTGCAATTTTGTTTTCTCGATTGGAAGGAAGCACGGGAAACGGCAACATGAGGTAGAGAAGACACACCAGCGGGTAACAGCAGGACTTATCATTCTTTCAGCCCTGCTTGCCTTGCCAAGCTCTCCACAGAGAGAAGCCAGCTTCACTGTTTCCTCGGTTGTGGACACTGCAACTTCCAGATGGTAAATGTAATATTAACAGTCGCCTGCCCTTTGCCAGGTGGCTTCTCCCAGCAAAATCCCCAGCCAAGCAGCTCAAGTATCTACACATACGCCTAGGCGGCAGCAGTTCAAGGTGGCTGTGGGAGGAAGAAAGGCACAGTTTTTGTAAAAATAAATAAATAAATAAATAAAATAAAAAGTGTTAACTTTATAATAATAGAGCATTGCCCCCCTGGAACACACTTACGGTTGGTCCCTCGCCACCCCCACTCCCCCAGCCCCCGCCCCGCCAAAAAACAACAACCGTATTTGTGTTTGATCCAGACCCGGATAGATGAAAACAGAAAGGAAAGGGGCCAGGTAGAGCACGGAAGTCAGCCATGGTGCCTCCCAAATCTGGCCACAGGATGTAGAAACGTGCTTTTAAAGTCGTGTGTGGCTCCATTCCCTCTCTTTTCAGCGCGCATCTCTGCTGTGTACAGTTTCCACTCTCTTGTTTTCTTCCGGTTGTAGCGTTCTCTCCTTGGGCACTAAATTCTGCCTGGCTGGCTCCTTGCTGCCCTCGGGCCCTCTGCACCTGGTTCTTACCTTGAATCCGTCGAGCTTTTCTGGCTTTGTAAAGCAAAATGGAGCCAAGATTCTGTATCAAAAAAAAACTAAAATAGGAAACAGATTCTTCAAGGCTGCAGCGCGGCTGACGAGTTAATGCTAAGGAAGGACTTAAGAGGGCACTGTCTTTCTTTGCGACGAGCAGAATTTATCAGCCAGGGAACAGCAAAGAAAGCCAGCAGCGGGGCTGGGATAAAGAACCCACCGTACTGGTTTCAGCAGCCTGTGGTCTCAGGAAGCGCCATGTGGCGTCTCCTTAGGCGGTTTAAACCATTGTTTCGCCCGGTGTTTCAAGGAAGCGCGGGGGAAGAGGGAGGACAGGGCAGATTCGACCTAGGGAGCCCTCACAGGGCTGGCTGGGCCACTATGGGGGGTGCAAGGACTTCCGCCACGCCATTCACATCGCCGAGACCTCACATTCCTCACCTGTGCAATAAGGGTTTGGACCAACAATCCCTACAGTTCGTCCCTAGATTCTGTCTCAAATGCAGAATAAAAGCTGACTCCAAGTGACAGTTCAGCTGCCAGCCAAAAGACCAGCCCCATGGCCAAAAAAATGTCAGAAGTGGGAGTCATAAATAGTGGTAGCCACGTGAATTTATTTTTTAGGATAGAGTTCCTTTTTTTTCCCTAAGCTCTCGAGACTTCTAAGTGTGTGTGGCTGGGCTATTTCTCGACTGAACTCCAAACCCCACCAACCTAGAACACCCAGGAGAGGTCAGGTCTCGAAGGTGTCTGAGACGCGCCCGGGAGGAAGCGACAGGACTGCTCCTTGGAGGAGTTTGCTTTGAATCTAGCGGCCCTGGCGATTGGTTACGAAACACGTGGGCCGGCCGGGCTGTGCCGGGGTTGCTGCGGCTCCAGCTCCGCGTGGGGCAGAGTCCGGCCGCGGGTTCTTCACTGGCTTGGGGCGGGGAGGGAAGACACCCAGCAGGCGCCTGGACCAGGAGGCTGGCCCCGGGCCAGCAAGTAACCTTGTGTCCACTTGCGCAATCTGCAGTGCCCCCAAGGTCCAGCCTTGAGCTTCTCCCCTTGCTTCCGCGGGAGCTGGCTTCTGCCTGCCGCTGGGGTGTCCAGCCCAGTGAGTGGCTGTGTGGCTGTGTGTGCCCCAGCTTGGTCGCGGCCACTCTACCGAGCATCCCGTGGGTCCCGGCACCCCTGAGCGCAGGACAGCGCCCGGGGCTGCTTTC
This sequence comes from Meriones unguiculatus, assembly GCF_030254825.1. Classification (NCBI taxonomy): domain Eukaryota; kingdom Metazoa; phylum Chordata; class Mammalia; order Rodentia; family Muridae; genus Meriones; species Meriones unguiculatus. Next base: position 70,144,795 of record NC_083354.1, read on the forward strand.
CCCCGCGGTGGGCGCTCCACCCCGCGAGCTAGCCTAGCCTCGGGCTGACCCAGAAAGGCAAAGACCCTCGGAACCCTTCCAACTTATTCTCTCCGCTGTCCCCGGGGGCCGCAGCTGCCCGTGGCTGAGCGAGGGCGCCCGCTTTGTCTCTGTGCACTCCCCGCCCCTTCCCCCAGCTTCCTTTCCCTAGAACTCCCCAGGCAGCTCCCCCCACCCCCCAGCTCCTCCCGCCCCTGCCCCCTCCGTGGACGCGCTTCCTCTCCCTCCCCTCCCCCGCCCCCCGCTCCCGCGCGTCTCTTTGCATACGCGCCCCCTCCCGGGCGGGCGCGCAACTTATAGCCCGGCGCGCGGCGGCCCCGGCGCAGTCTGCTCCTTCAGCCTCGAAGGCGGCGGCGCGGCTGAGGCGCTGCAGAGCCCCGGAGCCGACGCCAGGCGGCCGCCAGAGCTCACGCCGCAGCCTCGCGCCCTCCCCCAGCGCGCAGCCCGCCTTCCTCCGCGGCGCGGCCGCCGCAGGCTCACTCTCCCCGGGCTGGGCGCGCGCCGGGCCGGGGCGCCAGGTCCGCATCCGCAGGTCCGGAGGCCGGGGCGAGCCAGCCCGGCAGGTAGCTGCTACCCGGGGCACCGTCGTCTCCCTCCCCGGCGATCGCCGCCGCTTCCTGGGACAGACACGCCCGCCCGTCGTCGGCTCCCCGCGGGTGACCGAGGCCAGAACCCTCGCCGGTTGTGTCGCGGAGGCCAGTGGCCACCACTGTAAGTCTCCCCTGCAGCCCAGACCTGTTGCGGGCGCCGAGGTCTCGGGGCGGATCGGCCGCGGGCTGGGATTGCGAGCACCGAGCCGGCGCCACCGGCCACCCTGCCGGTGGCTTAAGCCTGGGAGCTGCTCTCCAGGCTGGAGCACGGGAGCGCTAGGAGAACGACCGCCCTCCCTCTGAGGTGGAACGCCCGGGCAAGTCTCCCGGAGTGCGAGGAGCCCAGTTGGGGATAATAAATGTGGCCCTGGCTCTCTACAGCCTCCAGACAGCCCAGCCCGTGGGATCCGCTCCCCTTGGTGCGGCGTTGCCGGCTCTGGGGCGGGGGGGGGGGGGACGGCGGGGGCCACAGGCGGACCTCCTCAGGCGAGCACTTGACTGCAGCCAAATGAATGAAAACTGGTTCCTGAAAAACTAGTTTCTTCTCCTGCAAGCTGTGCCTTTTGGAGTGACATTATTAATTTCAAAGGCTAGGGATTGGTGGGCGGGGTGGAGATGAAACAGTGAACTTGGTCGTGTAATTTGGTGTCGCCCTCACTGGCATGTCCAGCGTGTTAAGTAGCGTTGCAAATGTTGTAGGGGGCTGTGTGGCGAGGGGCTATTTTTGTAAACATCCTTATAGAGTCGTTGCATTGTTGTCAGTAATGTGAGTGCCTGAGGACATCTGCCTGGTTTCTTTTCTCGTGGGATTGAGATCAGGCTTAACACTGGGGGGCGGGGGCGGGGGGAGACGGAGGTGCTCTTCAGTGTGGGGTCATACAGCCTGCGCAAGCAGCAGTAAGTGAACCGAAGTTACCGAGCTGGGAGCCCTTTTGATGTTCGCGGTAATAGCAGTCTTTTTCTCTGCCTTCTTTGTAGCCGCAAGTAAAGTATATGCGTGCATTTTCTTGGTCATTTCCTTAGCATGCAGGTTTATGTCTCTGGGGGCTTAAAAATGTTACAAAGAATGATTAATTTTTTAAAGGTGATGTTTAGTTACTGTACAAATTGTTTCTGTGGATATTTTGCTGTTTGCATAATTCTAAACCAGAAGGCAAGTTGTTTTAATCATCCATGGTTGCAAGGTGTGAAAATGTGACAGGGACACTCCTTTCCAGCGGGATGGTATCCCAGATGACAAGGAGAGAATCTTCCGGATTTCTGGGGAGACCTCGAAAATACGCAGCGTAAACACAGGACACTGGAGTATTGCAGTCTTGTATCCTAAGGTCTTGTAGACAAACTGTTTGGGTGTTTTACACCGGCATGCAGCTCCTGTTACTGGACCTGTTCCCCCGCCCAGTGGGATCCCCGCTCAGCCTGCTTGCACTTAGATGCTTGTGTTCCGAGGAGGAGGCAGCTTCCTGAGACCAGACAATCATTTAGATGTTTAGGCTTAAAGTCCTCCTCAAAATAAGTCAGACCAAACGCGTTCATTTAGACAGCACTCACAGTGTGTAAAGCTGCCAGAGTCCAAGTGCACGAGAGTCTGAATTCTTTTTTAATAATTTATTTAATGTTATGTGCTTTAGTGTGAAGGTGTCGGATCTCTTGAAACTAGAGTTACAGACAGTTGTGAGCTGCCACGTGTGCCCTGGGCATTGAACCCGGGTCCTTTGGAAGGGCAGACAGTGACCACTGAGCCATCCCCCCAGCCCCGAGTCTGAGCTCTTTATAAGCTTGGTGTGCTCACAGAGGGTGCTCCAGTGGGTCATGCTTCAGAACTTTCCACATTGGGTTAATATGAACTGGGAGAGAGAAACTTGGCTTGAGGTGGGGCTGATGCTTGGGCCCTACCCCTAGACAGTTCTGGGTGCTTTGCACAGGCTTTGTAAGGTTGGGGCTTTGTAACTTTGATGCTTACTTGTTTCTATTTGGCCTTGTTTACCCATCATGAAAAGTAACATTCCAAAACCAGAGGAAAAACAAGTTACATCACCTGAAGATATGGCCTGCTGTCAAAGGCATGTCAGACACCTACCTTTGTTATTTTTCTGTGCCAACTTTCACAGCTGGTGTGTGTGTGTTGGGGGGGGGATTGCAGTTATAACTTATGACTCTGGTAAGTCATTTACATTTGTGAATAATTCCTGGAGTATAAATAAAAATGCATATCTGAAGGACTAAAGGAAAACAGTGGGTTTTGGCTAAGCTCTGGCTGTTTGCATCAGAAAAGATACAGTAGCCAACTAAAAGTATCCTCCTGGCATAAACAGCCTCCTCTGGAATCCTGAGAGGGGCAGGTTCCCTCTGGAATGCTGAGAGGGGCAGGTTCTTAAGGCTTTATACTCTTAGAGCAGTGGAGGTGCTGTCAGAAGGAGGAGTTAATTCCATTTTTCAAGGTGGACATTTTCTACATTATTGTCCCCTACTTTTCTTAGAGCAGATACCCAAAAGTGATAGCATCATATTCCACTGATGCTAATTTTGATATCTAGGAAAGCTTTATAGTTAGCCCTACATGAACAATGGCTGTTAAAATACACATAGGTACATGAATGAAACACACACACACACACACACACACACACACACGCACGCCCCTGGGTGCTTTCCATTTCCATAAAGCAGCGTTTGCAGCTTGAACTCCCGATAATGGAGGTGCAGTATCTGCAGGTACATAACAGTCCTGGTGCCGGAGTGTTTAATCGAGGAGGTGGGTGGGTGCACCCTTTGTTCCTGTGGTTTTCCAGGAATTGGTATAGAGCAGGAAGAACAGACAAACGGCACGAGCTGCCTACTCCAGATACTCTTCCTTTTATGTGCCAGTTCATTCTGGAAGCCGTCCAGGTTCAGAAGGATGGGAGGTAATTGTGGCCTGAATCTATCCTGTGCTTTCGCTGAGGCCAGCTGATCAGTGTATGGAAATGTTTACATTCTGGTGCATTTAGCGCTCTATAGTGGTAGGGCTGTCTAGTTAGAGACTGCTTCTTCTTGAACCGTGGAGTCCAAGCCTGACCACTTCAGAAGTTGGATAGCCATATGTACGCAGTGGTTGGATCTTACCAAAGGAATTCTTAATAGAATTTCTAATTAGTAGGTGTTTGTTTTACACGTGGCTTTATGGCGCAGAGGGCTTTCAAGCGTTTTCAGTGGCTGGTATGGCCTGGCTGGTATGGGAGGCTGAGATCGGCTTCCCTCAGCTTCTGCTGACTTACCTTCTCAAGAACCTCCCTATCCTGAACGCTGCCCGTCAGTCAGGTCTTCCAGAGTAAACCCGCCAGGCTCCGGGTCCCAACCGTGTTTGGTTCAAGAAGCTCAACAGTATGGCAGGGGCTGTCTTTCCTCCCAGATAGTCCCCTCTGGCTTTGTTCTGGAGCTGCAGTAGGCTCCTCGGAACAAACAGCAGGCAGCAGGACCAACAACAAGGCTCTGTTTTCTTTGTCTTAAGTGATTGTTGCTTTTGTGCTGCTGCTGAGCACATCAAGAGCGCAGTGTTCAGTGGTTTGTTTTTGTTTTCTTTTAGGAGTTGAAACAAAATGTCAGTCAGTGTTCATGAGAACCGCAAGTCCAGGGCCAGCAGTGGCTCCATCAACATCTACCTGTTCCACAAGTCCTCCTATGCGGACAGTGTCCTCACTCACTTGAACCTTCTGCGTCAGCAGCGGCTCTTCACAGATGTCCTTCTCCATGCGGGAAACAGGACCTTCCCCTGCCACCGGGCGGTGCTGGCCGCGTGCAGCCGCTACTTCGAAGCCATGTTCAGTGGTGGCCTGAAAGAGAGCCAGGACAGTGAGGTCAACTTCGACAATTCCATCCACCCAGAAGTCTTAGAGCTGCTTCTCGACTATGCGTATTCCTCCCGGGTCATCATCAACGAAGAAAATGCCGAGTCGCTCCTGGAGGCCGGTGACATGCTGGAGTTCCAGGACATCAGAGATGCGTGTGCAGAATTTCTGGAGAAGAACCTGCATCCCACCAACTGCCTGGGTATGCTGCTGCTGTCTGATGCCCACCAGTGTACCAAGCTGTATGAACTCTCCTGGAGAATGTGTCTCAGCAACTTCCAGACCATCCGGAAGAACGAAGACTTCCTCCAGTTGCCCCAGGACATGGTGGTGCAGCTCCTGTCCAGCGAAGAACTGGAGACGGAAGACGAAAGGCTCGTGTATGAGTCTGCGATGAACTGGATTAGCTACGACCTGAAGAAGCGCTACTGTTACCTCCCGGAACTGTTGCAGACAGTGAGGCTGGCCCTCCTTCCCGCCATCTATCTCATGGAGAACGTGGCAATGGAGGAGCTCATCACCAAGCAGAGAAAGAGCAAGGAGATCGTGGAAGAGGCCATCCGATGCAAACTGAAAATCTTACAGAACGATGGCGTGGTTACCAGCCTCTGCGCCCGCCCTCGGAAAACCGGCCATGCCCTCTTCCTCCTGGGAGGGCAGACTTTCATGTGTGACAAACTGTACTTGGTGGACCAGAAGGCTAAAGAAATCATCCCCAAGGCCGACATTCCCAGCCCGAGGAAAGAGTTCAGTGCGTGTGCGATTGGCTGCAAAGTGTATATCACCGGGGGGCGGGGATCGGAAAACGGCGTCTCCAAAGACGTCTGGGTTTATGACACCCTGCATGAGGAGTGGTCCAAGGCTGCCCCCATGCTGGTGGCCAGGTTTGGCCACGGGTCGGCTGAACTGAAGCACTGCCTGTATGTGGTCGGTGGGCACACAGCTGCAACTGGCTGCCTTCCAGCCTCTCCCTCAGTCTCTCTAAAGCAAGTAGAACATTATGATCCCACAACCAACAAATGGACCATGGTAGCCCCTCTCCGAGAAGGCGTCAGCAACGCTGCTGTCGTGAGCGCCAAACTCAAGCTGTTTGCTTTCGGAGGTACCAGTGTGAGCCATGACAAGCTTCCCAAGGTCCAGTGTTACGATCAGTGTGAGAACAGGTGGACGGTACCGGCCACCTGTCCCCAGCCCTGGCGTTACACAGCGGCAGCTGTGCTGGGGAACCAGATTTTCATCATGGGTGGAGATACAGAGTTCTCTGCCTGCTCTGCTTACAAATTCAATAGTGAGACTTACCAGTGGACCAAGGTGGGAGACGTGACAGCCAAGCGCATGAGTTGCCATGCCGTGGCCTCCGGGAACAAGCTTTACGTCGTTGGCGGCTACTTCGGCATTCAGCGCTGCAAGACTTTGGACTGTTACGATCCAACTTTAGATGTGTGGAACAGCATAACCACAGTCCCGTACTCACTGATCCCTACCGCGTTCGTCAGCACCTGGAAACACCTGCCTTCCTAATGCAGAGCATCCTGAAGAAAGCACGCATGAGGTAAGAAGCTAGGTGTGAGCAGCCTGAGTTCGGAGGATGCAGAGTGAGGTGTGCTGCTTACAGAAACTGTAAATGAAACGCACCCCAACAACATAATGCTTGTGTTGGTCGCCACTGCAAACCCCTGTTTAACACTAACTAGTGATTCTCATCCCAGAACCTCAAAATCTCCCAAAGAGAGTTTCAGAAACTGCCCGTTCTAGAGACATTATTTTATTTGGTTGGGGGATGGAGGGAGGAACCCAAACATCAGTACTTCAAAGAAAGGTTTCCAGCGATACACGTATTTAGCCAGGTAGGGAACCCCAGGCTTCCGTTAGTAATTCCAGCTAGTGCTTGTGAAATACTCGCCGTGTTCCTGGAGCAGGACCATGTGTGTCCTTCAAGCATCCTTTCGATGTTCAGAGCAAGCCCTGGGATGCCACTGCTAATCTCCCTACACAGATCAACAAATCTGATGCCTGTGGAGTCTGACTTGTAAAGGGCCCAAAGTCACAGACCTCACTCAACAAGTGGTCAAGGTAGTCAAGAAAGCCACCAGGCCAGTCTGACTCCAGAGCACTGACTCCTGAGTATGCAGTCAAGCCGCTGCCTGATAAACTTGAACTTCATAGTGGTATCATTCCAGGAACATTGACTTGATATTCCAATTCCCCTTCTTCAAACCTTTCTGTGCTTAATAGGGTTTAAAAAAAAACACTGTTCAAAGATTTTCCTAGTTTATTGACTCTAGAGTTGTGTATTTGCTTTTTTAAGATGCCCTCCCTCAAAATATACCCATCCCCTTAGAAGCATGTATTAACTTTGGAGCATAATCTTGGTTGTTCTTGTGGAAGGTGGTGTCTTGTGTAGCTATATCCAGCCCTAACTTCACCCTTTCAGAGTTAATCAGTCAACCTGACCCTATTGTTAGGACCAACAAAAGTTGTATCCTCTGCCATATAGCTGAGTACATAATGGTTGTCGGTGTACAGAAGAGTGTATTATTCTCTTGGATCCAGTGATTAATCAGCCTGCCCGTTGGTGCCACATGTGGCTCCCATGAAACATCTTCAGGCCTGGCCCACAGATTGCCTCAGCATATGTGTCTCAGTTAGGTTCCTGTAGGTGTCATAAACACCATGACCAAAAGCAGTATGGGGGAGGAAAAGGTTTATTTCATCTTACATGTTATCAGGTCGCAGTCCATCACTGAGAGAAGCCAAGGCGAGAACTCGAGGCAGGAACCTGGAGGCAGGGGCTGAAGCAGAAGCCGTAGAGGGTGCTTCTCACTGGCTTGCTCCCTTAGCTTGCTTGCTCAGCCTGATTGCTCATACATCCCAGGACCACCTGCCCAGAGATGGCACCGCCCACAGCCGCCTGGGCCCTCCCACACCCATCGTCAATGCAGAAACTGTCGGAAGGCCTGCCTTCAGGTGGTGTTAACTGAGGTTCCTCCTCTCCAGTGACTCCAGCTTTTGTCGAGTTGACAAAACAAAACAACACTAAAAAACAAAACGCAACCAAAACTGGCTTAACAGGGCCTAGGGATGCGCCAATTTGTTTGGGGAGTACTGGCTCACTATTAACCGTAAGGAAGGAAGATGATGCCACCGTGGAAGAACAGGAAAGAGGGGACTCCACAGTGGATGTAAGCTAAACAGGCTGTTTACCCTTTTTGCCTTTCTTTTCCACTTTTAATAGCTCACTTACAAGCACAGTTCATCATTATTCTTTTCAGCCCTTTGGCTGTCCTCCCGCAGCCTGTCGCAGCCAGCAGGGCCACGTTCCCTGGGCATGAGATCCCTCCAGAAGAGCAGCAACAGGCAGAAACCTTCAGGGAGCCAGCTTCTAACAGCAGCCCACACCAAACTGGTTTGTGCAGCCTCGCTGGCATCTCAGTAATCCAGAATAAACAAATGTTCAGCAAGTGGTTATTTCACTTGAGATACGGGTGCATGACTCAACTCTCAGGCAGTTCGGAAGAGCATCATCGTAGGCAAAAAGCGCTAATTAACAGACCGGGAATTAAGAGTTAGTCCTGGACTGACTGTGTGCAGGAGAGCTGGAGAAATTGCCGGGGATGGTGGCAGCATGTCAGAAGTGGCCCGTGGGAATGTGGGAAGTGAGGAAGTGGAGGTGAGGCAAGCAGAGGGATTGCACGTAGTCTCTGGTCCTCGTTTTAGATCTTTCTGGACTCAAGATGGCTCTTTTGCTAAGGAGTGAGTTCAACCACAATAACCAGAAAACTGTCCCAATTCAGACAGGTGGGTGGTGAGAACACCTGTCTAGCCCAAAGCCAGTTTTATATTTCAGGCTTCTCCTGCAGTGAGACCTTGCTCTGATCTGGCTGAGGTTCGCTCTGTGTGTTCTGGGGACATTCAGTTCCTTCGAATATCAGCTGTTTGTCATTCCTATTCTTCAGTCCTGGTTCCCCTTTCCAGCCCGGAGTGAATGTGTTAAGGTATTTGAACCTCATCAGTTGCTTCCGGTCCCTGGGAAACAGCAGAGTGCTGGGTTATGTATGAAACAGCATTCTTCACCCTTGGTACTATAGACAGAAGAGTCAAGCACATAAAAATTGATCTTGATCAGACCAGCGTGCTGCTTTCAGAGGGTGACATGAGCCGCTGATCAAAGCCACTCTTCTAGTTTTCGACAGGAAGAACGGCGGGTTAGATTTCTAAAGCTTACTGTACATAAGGTGGTGTTAAAAACGTTTACAGCCGGGTGGAATGGTACTCAGACCGCTCCTGGGTGTCAGCACTGATCCCCAGCCTGAGTCCTGTGCTCTCCAGATGCTGGTGGGAGCTGAATTCATCTGGTCCTGAAAGACACCTTCCCTGTCAGAAAACTCACCCATCAAGGAGATGGTAACTGTCCCCTGCTGCTCAGTCTCGAGGACAAAAGGGAAACTACTGTGATTCTTTTGCCGTTTTGTGGTGTCTTGTGGTCTCCGTCTGACAGGATGTGGGCTCCCTTTGCTTTGTTTCTTCTCTGAGAACCGTCCCCCCTTCTTTCTGTGCGAGTATGCCATGCGTGAGGTGGTGTTAGGTATGTCAAGACACATTCTCTTGGCCTAATGTGGATATGCAGGTTGCAGGGAGGTGGGTCAGGCATGACAGTGAAGGCTGAAGAATGTCTTGAAGGCTTGAATCACTGTTAGACAATAGCCAAAAGAAACAACCAGCAGCTGACTCTCACTTCTGAACACACACAAGCCAAAGAGAAGAATTTAATGCAATTAATGACTGGTCCTGCGAAAACTCCCTCTGTCCCCGCGGGGAGATACAGCGCCAGCGAGTGGTTCGGAGATGCATAGTTGAGATCAGTGGGCTGGGGGGGGGCATCTCCTTTTTTTGACCCCCTCATGATTATGTCACAGTAATTCTCTCCAAACTTTGGAAACAGAAGATGGCAACTTGTAATAGCGTCAGCATGTGCAGGCTTGAATTCGAACAAGGTGGTTTTGGACACCATTGTTTTGTGGGCTGACCATCATCCTGTTAGCTGCTTGCCGCATGTGTACACTTCTTGTTGAACCTGTGCAGACCTTCAGGAGTGATAGTGCACTTGCCCTGAGTCTAAATTTGTCTAAACTGTGTGCTTATTACAGCAAATGTCCTAAACCATGACATATCTCAAATCCTTCATACCTTTTCTTTTCTTTTTTCTCCTGTTTTAGCTCTCTGACGCATGGTGAGATGATAGGAGGGTTCTGCTTTGGAGAAGGCAAGTTGAATGAAGAGAAAGAAAACCAGGAGAAGCTGCTACAAGACTCCTGGAATTCCATCAGCACCTTGTGAACACTCCTAAGTGGACATGAAGGAGGGGGTGGGGGAGGGTTTTTTTTTTCTCAATGCAAGTAGCACATGGTTTAAATATGAATGACTGAACCTGTGATCTAGTCCTTGTCTGGTAATTGTGGATTAATGTCAGCGTTAATCAGCCCCTCAAAGGGAGAGAAAAGCTGGGCTTTTCCCTTGCTGTACCTCATTCAGCATTTGATTTCCATGGCTCCACCATTTATGTGCCAGATTTGAAATGGTTGTCAGCTTCCTCTGAAGACTGAGCTTGAAGCCTCCATGCCAGCTGCTACTGGAGCTGCAAAGCCACGCAAGGGTCAGGAGGGAAGCTGGCCTTGCTGACTGAGGAGTGGGAATCCCAGGACTCTCTGCTCATCTCGAAGGGGTTTGGGTCCCCAGGAACGTCTGTGAACAATGGGGACATTGTTGGTAGCTGTTTGGTAGATGCTGTTTGCTATTTATAAGTGACTTTAAACCTTCTCTTGGCTGTTAAGAAATGTGTTCTAGATTTAGCTATTTATTGTTTGCGGCCTGCATACTGAAACAGTGCTTACGTTGTCTTCACGTGTATGGGCGTGTGTGGATGGTCGTATGTTTTGCACATTTTGTAGTTGTTGATGTGCTTTGCTGCACACAGGAAAATAAATGAAAACTTTGGGGCTATAATTTGGAGGATAAGTAGAGGGCGGGTGGGGGAGGGGGCATTTTTGAGATGTCAGGACAGAGACAGATTCCAAGACAGAAACTTAAATTCCATCCCAAAGGCAGAGAAGCCATGAAGTCACCGAGCCCACACTTTCCTGAGGTCTCATGGTCACGCTGATGGCAGGTCTCACAGGAGCTGGGGACAGCCCTGCCCTCCTTTCTCCTCTCTGTCTGATTTACCTAACTTTGGTCTCGGCTACTGACACTTGGAAAGGACCAAATTACTTTAGAGTATTTCCCCCATTCGTGTAATATCCTGAAAGCCTGGGCACTTCCAGAGTGTTCTGTACATAGGGCAGAGGTGAAGACACTGTCCAAAGCTTATTTATTTATCTATTTATTTACCATAGGTGAATAAGGACACCGATGGGGAAAAACCGAAGTGAGGCTGGTGTAAACAAGGTCACCGACCACACTGTTGGCCTGCAGGTGGCTTTCCGACCTTGATTGAGAAAGGCTCACAGTTCTCCCAGGAAAACATCCATTTCGATACAATGTCAACTTCAGTGTTCCCCGTCAGAGACATGTTGAAAGAGCTCTTTGGTAGACAGAAGTGATGTATCTGGTCACACAATGCCAAAGTTTGTAAGCGGTGGCCTGTGGAGAGGTTTTGCGGTCCTGTGGGGATCAGTTGTGAATACATTCTTTGCTCCTCCAAGTGTTTGCTTACTAAGCGTGCAGTGGTAGGTGTTAGTCTGCCCTCCGTGGGCTTCTCCAGTTGTCTGGGGAAGACCAGAGCTTGCAACTCTGCCTGCTTTCATCCGTATTTCTCACAGTGCTGTATTAAAAAAAAAAAAAAAATAGGATTTAAGACAGATACCTACCTTTACATTGTGAGTGTGTTTGCCTTGTCTAATGACAGATAATTCCTTAACATTTCTCTCCAGTAGTTCTTTAGGCTAATTGTACATGTCTATCTGTGCCATGAGGAAGTGGACCGTACGTAGTTGGATCAAAATAAAACAAATGAGCCATTGGACCGAAAACATGGCAGACTGTCCCGGCAGGCAGTTTCTGGTCCCTAGATGTATTCTAAGTGTCTGATTGTACCCTGGTGGCATGGTCAGTGTCGTGTAGCTGCCCCAACTCCATAGTTTAGGATGCAAATCTGTCTCAAGATGTGCGCGTCACTGCTGCTGCTGAGAGCAGGGAGGATTTTCTGCAGCTGTTTCAAAGTTGTGGCCTGCCCTTGAGTCCTCTATTAATTACTGTGTGAGCCAGAGGGAGCTGGGCCACAAGGGTGGGCCCCCGCCAGCAGGGGGACTTTCTGGACTCCCGCTCTTCCAATTGATGTAGGCATTTGGGCTTGCTGCTTGACCATTCTCACCCTGTGAAACGCCCCACACTTTGAAGCAAATACAATTCCCAGCACAGCGCACACAAAAACCCAGCCTAAGACAGGGGAGGGGCTCCTCATTTTGTGAGCTGGTTGCCGTAGAAACGGATAACAAAGGGCAGCCTTCCACTTGTGGTATAATGGTGGAGCCTCTTTTCTCAGGCTTGACACCTGTCTGAGGAAGAGTGATTAGAGCCGCATAATGCCCCTCTCTTGGCTATTGAGTGTGTGGTTCACTACCAAACCCGGTAGAAGTTAGAAAACGTTCGTGCTCGTATGCTCTTGTTTGCTACTACTACATTTTTGAGGTTTTGTAAAACTGTTATTTTTTTTTCACGATGTGAAACTGAAGGTCAATAAATTATTAGAGATTTTCTCTTCATTGTGTGAGTTTTTATTGCCACCAATGTAATCTTAAGTACTTTCATCAAAATGAAGGATATCTCAGTGTTTCCTAGACGCTTCGTTCCACCATTTAGCACCTGTTTTATGAAAGGAGTTTTGCGCATAAAAAAGTCTGTGGCTCTTGTCTCTCTCTCTCCTTTCCCCCCTCCTCTCTCATTCTCTCTCACTCTCTAGCCCTAGCCGCCTTGTAAACTCTCAAATGTAGACAAGGCTGACCTTGAACCCTGTTCCTTCTGTCTCTGCCCGTGCGTGCTGGAGTCCACCAGCACTCTGTAAGCAAAGCATCATTTCTGTGTCCCTCCTAAGCTGAAGTGCACGGCGCACTCTTTATCTTAGAATCTCCACCCTCTGGTGGAGCCCTGCCCTCCCTATTTGCTGGCACCGAAGCCCAGCTGAAGTTTGAGGAGTGAGTCAGTCTCTGAAAGGGGACAGAAAACCCTGTGACCTGCAGACACCCTTGGCTGCTTCTGAGCTGACAGCTGGCCCTGGGTGAAGCCAGATGAAGCCTCCTGCTCTCACTTCACAGTGGCTTCATGTCACACTGATGCCCCTTTATCACTTGGGCCAGGTCCCCGGTTGTTCCCGTGTGCAGAGCAATGTTGGGCACAGTTTTCCCTGACCAGAAGCCAAATGCTACCTAATTGAGACTCTAGGAGTCTCACGGGCATTGCTGGACTTTGACCAAGGTGCCAGCAGGGGCCTTGGGTTGGTTCCATGCTGGGTGAGGCTGGGGTACAGCCAAGCATTAGGGAACAAATGTCCGAGTCTTCAGATTCCAAAGGCACAGTGTGTAGGGCCCACGGAGACTCGGTGGTTAGCACAAGTATGACAACAGATGACAGGGAGGCGGGAAAGTTGGCACAAGTTGATGTGTGAAACTTGGAAGAGCAGAGAATAATTGCTATGGAGACTGTTACGGACAGAACTTGAAAATTGTGTGGGTGAGCGTGTGTGTGTACAAGCCTCCAATGTGCATGTGTGTATGCATGTGTCGGGAAGCCAAAGGGCAACCTCAGGTGGTATTTGTCCACAGGTGGCGTCCACTTCTTTTTTCAGATTGGCTCTTCCTGGTCTGGGGCTGGCTCCCTGGGCAATGCTGGCTGTTTGGTGAGTTCCAGGGTCCACCTGTCACTGCCTCTTCTGTTCTGGGACTACAAGCATGTGCTACTCTACCTGGCCTTGGAGCAGGCTCTGGGGCCAGAACTCTACCTACGGAGCCATGTCCCCAGCCCTGGACACACTTTTTTTTGGTGTAACTCAGGTGGGGACACCTGGACTGTACCTCAGGTGGAGACACATGGGCTATACTTTGGGTGGGGACACAGACTGTACCTCAGGTGGGGACACCTGGACTGTACCTCAGGTGGGGACACCTGGACTGTGCCTCAGGTGGCACCTGTAGACTATACCTCAGCTGGGACATGTGGACTGTGCCTCAGGTGTGGACACTGGGACTGTACCTCAGTTGGGGACACATGGACAGGTGAAGAAGCTTCATCTTACTAGTATTTCACCTTCAGACGTCAGGATCAGCTCAAATGCAACAGTTTCAACAACTCCAGGCTGCACGGCAGAAGTCTGGCCAGGGGTGAAATGCGTGGGGCCTGGAACATCGCCACTGCGGGCTGTCAGGAATCTGACGTCCTTCTCTCTACTTTGTCTCCCTGGGCGTGGACCTTAGTTCTCATGCTCACAGAATGGCAGCTATAGCTCAGAATCATCTGCTTTCTGGGGAGTCAGAGTGGAACTAAAGAGGCGTGTTCCTGAGGCAGTGTTCTCTTTTTCTTAGGGTAGTAATAGTTTGCCTAATAGGCTCACAGGGAACACTCACCTTTAATCTCTTGGTAAGAAATGACCAAGATTAATGGCTAGGGAGAGACACCCTATGAGCCAATTGCACTTCCTGATTTCCTCGGTTAGGGGAAAAGAGACTTGGCGACGGATGGGCTCAGGTTCCCCGTTGTGGTGGGTGTGGTTGCCTCTCCCAGTGAGTAGGCAGCTGTGAAGCACAGCTCTGCTGATTCTGCCAGTGCTGAGCTTGGCAGCCACTGAGCCACGGCAGACTCACATCCACGCACAGTCCTCTCGGGGTCTCTTGGCCTTGGTTCCTCCATCCTGCCGTAAGCGCGGCCAGCGGTTGCAAACAGCAGAGCTACAGTGTAATGACTGAGACAAGCGCCAAGCTCGCGCTGGCACATAGTACGTTCTCAGTAATTTGTCGCTGTGTGTCACACTTGGGAGAAATACGCGAGCACATCTCAGTGTGACTGTTAGCCTGGCTGGTGGTGTGAAGGTCTGCTTTCCGGTTGCCTCATTCGTCCTCACGGCTACCCTCTGAGCAGCGGCTGTGATCGCCCCCCCCCCCCCCCGAGAGATTATACAACTTGTCCAGTGGAATGGGGCACTGGAATGGGGCACTGGATTTCCAGGCGGCTCTCCGCACCGTCCTATAGGCCCAGGGATGTAGAAGGAGATGACTCATGGGGCTGGGTCTAATAGTGGAGCTCGAGGCTTGAATGAGCTTCACTGTCCGGAAGACTGGACTTGGTGAGATGATCAAGGAGCCCAGCAGCTGCTGAGCCTGCCTGGCGAGAGGACAGAGGAAGCAAATGGAAGGTGTCTGCCATGTCTCAAAAGAATCCTGGTAATGAATGCCCAAAGACAAGGTTGCAGAGAGAGACAGCGAGATAGGTAGATAGACAGATAGATAGATAGATAGACAGACAGACAGATAGATGATAGATAGAGTAAATGGGCACCCTAGGAGGGTGATGTGTGTGCTTGGTAATATGCTAAGTCAGCTTATTTGCAAGCAGTCTTGGAGGAAGTCAGATCACAATGTCTAGCAACCGATCTGGAAAACCAAATAACCCCCCAAAAAAGTAGCCTCAAATGGGGCTGGAGAGACAGCTTGGCTGGTAAAGGCTTTGGTGCACAAGCATGAGGACTTGAGTTCAATCCCCTGTACTCAGGGAGGGGATACCAGATGCGCTGGCCGGCGCAGGGGAGGCGGAGGCAGGAGGATCCGTGGGGCTGGCTGGTCACCAGCCTGTCATATTCGGCAGCACCGGGCTTGTCAGAGGTGCAGCTTAAAAGCCAGGATGAGCGCTCACGAGGAATTACACCTGTGATTTTTCTCTAGTGCACGCACATGTGCCCGCCCCCCCCAGAGAGGGAGACAGAGAGCCTCAGATGGCCAGTTCTTGATTAATATCTGACAGTTTCCAAAGTTTTCATCCTTCAGATAAAAAAAAAAGCCAACTGTACATTCCCACCCAATCACCACCACAGGATGCTGGCGTCTGCTGGGCCCCCCTGCTGCCTCCCAAAGCTGCCCGCTCCATTCAGCCCCCGCCTTCCCTTCCCCCACAATAAAGCCTTCCCACTCGGCTTCCTTTGAGTTTGTGCCAGTGACAGTGGCCTGCTCCCTGGCTGTGTGT
The DNA here is from genome assembly GCF_030254825.1 of Meriones unguiculatus. Taxonomy (NCBI): domain Eukaryota; kingdom Metazoa; phylum Chordata; class Mammalia; order Rodentia; family Muridae; genus Meriones; species Meriones unguiculatus. Next base: position 70,160,474 of record NC_083354.1, read on the forward strand.
GACAGCTCTGAATGAGCGTGGTTGCTTGTTCTCATCTCACTGGCTGTTTTTTTTTGTTTTGTTTTTTGTTTTTTCTGTAGACAAATGTTTGTTCATTAAAGTAAGTAAATATCTCAATAGACGGGTTCCCAGAAAAGGCGTGAGGACCAAATTGTGGGTCCTGGACACGCTAAGGCATTCAGAGGCTGCTGCTGCTGTCCTGAATGTCTGGGTGTATGAAGTGTACACAGTCTTCCTGTATGAGAAAAATGGATCTTGAGTTAATGGGGTTGAGAGGAGGGCATCTGGCCTGGCACAGGGAGAGCAGCTGCTTTGTTTGGGAGTGTTTTTGAATAAAGTGCGAACACAAATAAGTTTTACAGCCGCATTCATGGTGTGCTTGAATGTATGAATAAATGCAGAAACTTAGCAGCTAATTCCTGGTCTTGCCTGTCGAAAATCTTAAGTGCTTTGCCTGTCTGACACGTACTCAGACTTAGCCATCTGTCCCACACTTGAGTTCAATCAGAGACAATGAATTTCAAAGCTCTGTCACTTGTCTGACATTGGAAAACTCTAGCTTCACGACCTGACTAGAGGGTGGAGGGGTTCTACACTGCAGCATGACTGATTAAAAGCAATTTCACTAAGTAAATGATAAATCTACCATAAATCCTCCATACTCGCGCCCGGCTCTGCTTACAGCCCAGCTTGCTTTGTGAGTCTTCAGAAACCAAAGGAGACAAAGTTTCTGTCTTGCTCTCTAGTGCCGTTTCCTTGGCAACCATAATCTTTATCTGGGCAGAGATGAGTGGCCGCGGGTGGGTAGGCACAGCTGGAATTTCAGCCAGGCTTCCACTGAACCTTCGCTGTGTTATCACATGATTTGTTTTACTCCGAGATTTTACAATATTTTGGGAGGTGGACTGACTAGCTGAGACCCACTCCTCACTCTCCCGGGATGTGTTAATATTGTGACCACAGAGGTGAGCCCAGTCTCTTGGTAGACATGATGAAGCAAGGCGCCGAGAGCATCATCTGCCCCTCTGAGACTGCATTGATGTGCGGCCAGCTTTAGCCACCCTGTCCACTAGCCACCCTTGATACTCTGCTGAGGGGAACCGTTTTGAGAGGACCTAGGAATTTCGAAATGATTGATCTATTTGAAGGGTAGAAAGAGAGAGATGGAAGAAGAGCAGAAGAGAGCTTGGGGGTATGTGTCTGTGGGTGGTAGTTCTCTTAAAAGCCTTTTCAGATAGAGTCCACTATTCAAGAGGCGTCAGCCAGCACCCTTGTTCAAAGTGGAAACAGCGACACTGTGTGTGGGGACAGCTAGCCAATCTGCAGACAGTATCTCAGTAAAGGGGTTCACAGAAATGAAGTGTCTGTGAGCCAGGTCATTCTGGAGGTAGAAAGGGGTGAGAGCAGGGCTCAGGTACCAAGGCTGGCCCAGAGACATATAAGAATGAAGACTTGTGGGTAAGGAACAGAATGAGAAGGATGAAATTGTATGAGATCCGTTGTGGCTGGGGAGGAGAAGGGAACAGAAACTTTGGGGAACTCTTCTGAATGACACACAGTGGTGGCGGCATGGTGGCATGCTTGTCCAAACCTATAGAGCACAAGCCCCAAGAGCTGGACCCGGTGTGCCCTGAGGACTGTGAATGATGGTGATAGCCCCGGTTTTCACAGATGTAGGGTGTAACAGATGCACCACTGTGGGACCAGGTGTCTATAGAGAACAGGGTAAGGTGGAAACTGGCTTTTAGGGAACTCTGTACTTTCACTCCATGTTGCTGCAAACCTAACTGTTCTGAAGAGAAATCCGCTAAACATCCCAGATAGATAGATAGATAGATAGATAGATAGATAGATAGATAGACAAAAAACAAACAAATAAATAAATGACCCCAAACTAAAATACCATGAAAATATGGAACTAAAAAAGAGTCTTGCAGATGTTTGGCATGACTTGTTTGATGCAGTCAAGTATGATGTGTGTGTATCAATTTCCTTGCAAGCACGCCATGTCCAGGCAAGAGGAAGCTCTCCCTGTGCCTTTGTAAAACTTGCAGTTGGTCTTCCACCTAAGATCGTAGAACCTCTAGTGTGGAATGAGGCTCTTTTACGTTCTAGCGAACCTCGGGGTAGCTGGAGGTGAAAGACCAAAAGATAAGCAGCGATCGTTAACACTATGTAGAGTAGGCGCGATATAGCAAGAGCTACCTCGCTGCATTCTTTCCCGCCTTCCGGTTCCGGGTGGGTACGTGACTTGGCTCACAATCTGCCTTCCCGCCTTCCCTGTTCTGGGTACGTAACTTAACTACGGCTTTGTTCAAACCACCCAATCAGAACCCTGTAACTGCTTCTCGCTTCTGTAACCGCGCCTCCTGCTCCCGAGCCCTATAAAAACCCGTCACCCCAACTGAGAGGCGCGCAAGTCCTCCGATAGGCCTGGTCGCCCCGGGTACCCGTGTATCAAAATAAACCTCTTGCGGCTTGCATCCGAAGGCTGGTCTCGCTGTTCCTTGGGAAGCGGGGTCTCCCCGTCTAGATAGGCTCCTGGGAGTCTTTCAGAGGTGCCTGGGTAGTTTCAGGAAGACTGAGGCAGGGTGGGAGGGTTGGGACCTTCCCCCTGATATGTGGGAAGCAAGGATGTTGCAGGTGAGGTTGAGGAGCAGTGGCCAACATGACATCAATCATAACCGTAAAAACCCCAAACACTGGGTTCAGAAGGGCTTCAGGACCCCAAATCAGGTCAGCACCAGTGGAAGCTCAAGAAATAGAGCCACGAGCTGGGGTCAGGAGCACAGTCTTTGCCTAGACTCTGCAGAGCCCTGGAGAAAAAGAAAGCAGAGGACACCAAGTCCTGGAGGCTAAGGAGGAGTCCAGCCAGCGTTCAGAGCATCTCTGTCAGAACCCACTCTCAGCACAGTGCTCCTGACGTGGCCTGTGTGGGAGCATGGGCACTCCAGGGCGAGTGCTGACCCAGAATGCTCCTGCACTGTTTTTCTCTCACTGTGTTCAGTGCTCAACATTTAGTTGATATACTTTGATGCTCCACTGTAGATGTTTGCTTGGGGCAGAAAGCAACTGCTATGGATTTGTGCGACTGTTTGTATATGCCTAGAAATCCATTTCTTCGTTTGTTTGGTTGGTAAGAGAATATGGCCCAAAACAATCAAGGAATCACTGCTGGTGCTAATTGGGATGAACAGTGGCTCTTTCCAAGAGTTCTGCTCAAGTTGTTAGTTCTCTTGGAATGTGCTGGCCAGTACTGTTCAAATATTCAGTGAAGAAGCCCCCCCCCCCTTTTCTTTGGTCAACTTGACATAAATCTAGATGTCTCTGGGAAGAGGAAACTGCTACTGAGAAAATTGTTCCATTAGATTGGTCCATAGGCAAGTCTGTGAAACATTTTCTGATAGGGGAGTGCTCAGTCCACCGTGGGTAGTGCCAGACCTGGGGAGGTGGTCCTCGGTTGTGTAAAGCCTCAGGGTGAGCAAGCCAGGAAGGGCAAGCCAGTAAGTAGTACTCTCCTATGCCCAGCCCCACCCCCAACTCCAGGTTCCAGCCTTGGGTGTCACTTTGCAATGGCTACAACTGTATCTGCAATTAAACCCTTTCCTCCCAGAATTGTTTCGTTATGGTGTTTTATCACCACAATAGAAAAGTAGCTATGACATGAGGGCTCTGTGGGGGACAGGAGGATGGGTTGCCCAACACAGGCACAGAGACAGGGTGCAGGCACCCTTTTGCATCGAGCAAACTGGAGAGACGCAGAGAGAGAGAGAGAGAGAGAGAGAGAGAAAGAGAGAGAGAGAGAGAGAAAGACAGAGAGAGAGAGAGAGAAAGAGAGAAGGCTGAGGCAGGATAGGCTCCAGGTATAACAGCCTTTGTAGCAGTTCAGTGACACTCATAGCTTCTCTACCTTACCTGAGCCATGTCCAAAGGCAGAGAAGTTCTGAAGATCCTGGGTGGCCCCTGCTGGCCAGCTACCATTCAGTGTGTGTCCTCGATCTTAGCAGATCTTCCCCTGCTAAGACCCAGGGGAAGGCTCGCACTGTTCTTTGCTTCTGCAGATACTTGCAGTTGTTAGTACAGGGTCAGAGCAGAAGGCAGCACCCTGCAGTGGGGCCTGGCAGCTGTAATTGCACCCAGTGCATAGGGACCAGGCATCTGCCCTCTCTATAACTGTAAAAGTCGTTTTTATTTTCTCAGATAATGAGATAAGGTGAGAGCTGTACTCAAGCTTTAATAATACATGGTTTGGGCTACATGCAGAACATTTCTCTTTGACTATCTCTAGGCCTAGGCCTGGAAGCTTCTAGCCTAAATACAATGTAATCTGCAAGCTTAGACCTCAAAGGTTTCAGCTTCCAGCCTCCATCTACTAGCCTGGACCTGGAATGTTTTCAGCCTCTGAGACTTTTTGCTGAATATGCTCACCCTTTCTAGTTCTTTCTGAACTCAAGCTGACTGAGTCTAACTGGCTTTTCTCAGCTTCTCACTGAATTGCTCTGCTTGGAAAAACTGCCTCTGAACTCCACAAACTGAACTATACAAACTCAACTGAACTTTACCTAACTGTATTGTACTCCAGAACTCTACTGTGCTGTCTCCAGGAACCCCTGCCCTCTCTGTGCGCTGTTCTTAAGTAGCCTCTCTTTCCTGTTCTGTCTGTTCTCGTGAGAGTTGGGCATGTCCTATCTCTGACTCATTTTGTTAATCTTTCTCTGCCCCTCAGTTAGCTGTCATTGTTGGGATTAAAGGTGTGTTCTCAGCTTCAACCCTGAATACTAAGGGTGTTGCTGGATTAAAATTCCTCTACATAGTACTTTTCCAACACTGTCACAAAAAAACACCTGGTAGAAGTGAACTAAGAGAGACAAGGTTTACTTTTTTGGCTCATAGACAGGTGTGTACAGCTCAATAGAAAACTGCAAACTTACTTAAAACATAAGATTTTTAAAAATGTGTGTGTGTGTGTGTGTGTGTGTGTGTGTGTGATTACATGATTCTAGAGCGTGGTTTTGTGAATGACAACATTCTGTTGAAATGTCGGGCAGACCATGGGACCCATCACAGTGCAGAAAGCATGCAGACTGCTTGACCTGTTACAGAGCAGGAGTAGGAAACAGCTGGTGACTCCATGGTGGAGCAGGAAGCAGAGACGGGACTTGAAACAGGGCCTTGCTATAACTCCACCCTTAGTGACCTTTGCCTACTTGCCATCCCCATGCCCCACCCCCTTCTTTAGTTCCAGAGTCTGCCCAAACAGTGCTGTTAGCTGGGAACCAAGTACTCAAGTACTCAAAATAAGCCCGCAGAGGACATTCCAGTTTCTAACCATAACACCCTCCGTGGAGGGCCAGAAGAGGGGGAATCAGGAAAAAGGGAGCTTCGCCCATCTTCTCTCTCAGGCTTAGCTCTCACACAGATGTTTCTGTTCACAGGTGCACTAGAAGTTGTCGGAGTCTGTGCTGAGCAAAGACTAAAGCTTTCTGGACAGAGAAAGTGGAGAAGAAGAAGCAAGTGTAGTTGGTCCTGCCCGACAGGGCCCCTATAGGGTAAGTATCTGCAGTCTCAAGATTGTTTTTCACTTTGCAGAGCTCAGTGTTCTGCAAACTCTTTTCATGTTGGCCGGCATTCTTTCTTCTTCACATGCTACTTTATTATTGTTGTTAATGTTATTTTGAGAGAGTCTCATGTAGCCCAGACTGGCTTTCAGTATAGCCAAGAATGACCTTGATCTCTGGCTCCTCCTGCCTCTGCCTCCCAAGTGCTCGATGACATAGGTGCACCCCTATGCCTGTCTCTGTTTCTCCATTTAAACCTCTTCCTATGCCATTTGGTCTTGCCAGCTGCTTCGTGGTAGACACTAACTCTGAAGGGCTACAACTGAAGCCTGAGGCTGAAGTCACAACACCCAATAACCTCAGTCTGGGGCCTTAGGGTTCTTATCTGAGTGGGACATGTGTGGATTAGGTAAGAGAGAGGTGTAGAAGGGGTTGGACCCAGTTGGAATATTTCTTTCTATAGGAATTCTTGATTTTCTCATTTATATTTGAGGGGATGGCTAAAGATATCTATCTACAGATAAATGTATCTATCACTTATTTATTTACATATTTATTTGGTGTTTGTGTGTATGTGGTTGCTTGTGGATACATGTGCCTGCGTGTGTAGAGGTCAGAAGCCAGCCTCAGGCATGAGTCTTTGCCTTCCACTTCGTTTGAGATACAGCTCTTGTCCACTACTGCACTGGACAGGTACCTGTCCTGATGAGCCTGGGATCCTCCTGTCTCCGCTGCCCATCCTGATGTGGGAGCACAAGGTTATAGATGAGCATGACTGCGTCTGGTCTTATGGGGCTTCTGAGGCTCTGACGCCCCATATCTCCACCCGTGTGCAGCGAACACTTTACCCAGGGAGCCATCTCTGCAGGCCTGGGGAGACTGTTTAAAAAAAAGAAACGTCTAGCATTTGGCACCGTCCGCCTGATAGAAGGATTTGATTGCTCTGTTCGCAACTAAGCTGCAATTCGAGCAGGATTTTCAGAGCACCTCGGCCCCTAACAGCTCGTAAAAACCTGGCAGCAATTTTAGAATGCATAGCATCTGCTTATTTCATTTTGTTACCAGTCACCTGGGCAAACCCTCTTCCTAACTCTGTCCCATAAACGAGCTAACATCCAATCAGAACACAGAGAGAAGCAGCAGCAGTCATTCAGTGACAACCTATGACAAAGCTTGAGAGGGAATGACACTTTTCCATGTTAACAGGCCCAAACCATTATATGTTTTTTTGTGTGGCCAAGCTGGGCTATTTGCTACTGATGTCTTCCCAGCTGTAACAGGGGAATCGCTGAGAAGCTCATCTCAGTTACTTTGAGAGGAAACGTCTCTTTTTATCTAGGGGTTTGCAGTAAAAGGATTTGGTAGTCATTTACTGGGCCTTTAAACACACCTTTTTCTCTTCCCTCCCCCCACCCCCCGACAGAGTCTCGCTAAGTGGCTTGAGCTTGTTTGGAACCGCTGAACCCTCTGCTGCCTCAGCATCCGGAGTGTTAGGATTACAGGTGTATTCCACTGCAGTTTCTCTCCTCCCGTTTAAAACAGCTATCATGTTACCCATGAAAAACATGCTGATTGAAAGGCATTTTGCAAAAATGCATTTGCAAGGATCTTCCTGCTCTGGGGGCCATAGAAGCTTCTGTCCGCCCTCTCCATTTCATCAAATATCCTAACCCCTGCCAGGAGTCTTTCTTCATGGTCAGCTCTCTCTCTGTCTCTCTGTCTGTCTCTCTCTCTCTGTCTGTCTCTCTCTCTGTCTGTCTCTGTCTCTCTGTCTCTCTGTCTCTCTGTCTCTCTCTCTCTCTCTCGTATGTGTGTACAGTAGGTTGTTCTTCAAGTACTGTCCTTTAAAACGTTTGCCATGTCATCTGGAACCTGATAGGCTAGGCGAGGCCAATGAGCCGTAGGGGTTCTTAGGCTTGCTAGGCAAGCATTTTGCCCATCAAGCCACCTCTCCAGCTCCAGTTTTTTCTTTCTTATAGAGTTTCTAAATTGGGAGACAGGAAGATCAAAAGCTTAGGGCCAATCTGGGCTATACTAAATCAAGCCAAACTGAGGCAAGCCCAGGGTTTTTAAAGATGCCTAAAGAAGCGCGGTTTCTGGTTCCATCCGGAAGGACGGACAGGAGGAATGGCCCTGGCACTGCAGCCCTGAGCCTGTTTTTCTGGGGGCATGAAATGACTGAGCACAGTGTGAATCAGGTCTGACCTGGTCTGAGGTGGAATCCTGCCTTAGGTCACCTTCTGCTTCAGTTCTCTGAGCTGGTGCTTGCCAAAGCTCTGTTTACTCCAAACACAAAGATCTCTGAACATGGTAAGACTGGCTGCTGTCAGGGTTATAGCTGACCTTGAATCCTGACTCTAGGCCCAGAGCTTAATTTTATGTTATGATAAAATTCCTTAAAAGACCTAGGCAGGGGGAAAAAGAAGCCACATTAGCCTCAGAAGCAGAAAAAGGCTGGGGTACCCTCCCTGTTCTCACAAAGCTATTGTAACTTGAGACTTATTGATTGACTTCCACTATATACCTGTTCCTCCGATTGAAATGTGAAAGAGAGATGAAGTTAAAACTGAGCAATCTGCTGGTCTCCACCCAAATGAAATATTACTGGGGAACTAAAATAGACAGCCTGGTGCAAATTTTTCCCCAGAATTTGACTGAAGGAGGAGTGACAGATGATGAAGAAAAAGTTATCTGAACCCAAAAAGAAGTTGACTGGATCATTTTCTTGCTTCAGTCCCATAAATATACTTTCAATCTTCTTTTTAACCAAAATTAAACTTAGTAACTTGGGCTGTTCCTTTATAATGAGGTGCATAAAACTGCATTGATTTAAATAGTAATAGCACTCACTCAACTTGCCATTTCCCTTGACAGCTGAAGTTTCAAATAAGAATGTTTCCTAAGAAACTTGAGATAGTTTTTGGTGGAGAGTTTTTGGCCTTTACATACCACTTAGGGCCTAAGGGTTCACAGAAATGAGTTAAAAGACCAAATGCAAAATGATGAAAGCATGCCAGCTTGCCAACAGAGGGTCCCTCTTCTTCCTCTTTTTCCTCCTCCCTCCCATTCATTTGTGTGTTTGTATGGGTATGAGTATGTGCACACATGTGTGTGCACACCTGTGCATTTGAGAAGGCCAGAAAAGGTAATTTCTCTGAGCTGGGGTCACAGGCCTCTGTGGGATGCCCACCTGTTAGTGGGTGTCATGGGCGCCAAGATCTGAACTCTGGTCTTCAGGATTGCTAAGCACTCTTAACTGCTGAGCCAGTTTTCGGGTTCATAGGAGTTAATTTTTCTTAAGCCACTGTGACTTTTAAAAATCACCTGTAATCCTATCGAGCAAGAGGCTGAGGCAGGAGGATGAAAAGTGCCCAGTTAGTATGAGTTACATATCAAGACCCTGTTTAAGGCGGGTCCTTTGCTAAACCTTTATGTCTAATGGCGCTTTGGAAGTCTGCATGCGTATATGTTTTTGAATTCTTAGAACAGCAGAAGGACTTTACTGAGCAGGACAAGAAGGTGTCCCCAAGAGTGCAGAAAAGAGCGAGGAGATGGAATTTCTCTTCTAGACTTCCCTTCGGTTCAGCCGTGTCCCGTGTTCATGATCAGACTGTTCACATTTGTGCAAATGAATGTGTGGGTGGTGGGTGGCATTGAAGGGTGCCTCAGCTATTTAGAATTCAGAGTCCTTTCTCGAGCAGCTGGGGTTGGAGGTTTGTTTGTTTTATTTTGTTTTGTTTTGTCTTTTCTATATATGACAGAGCTTGAACTGGAGTTTCGGACTAGCTGTTCATGGTCCAAAGACTGCAGAGTCCTGACTTAAGTGAGCGTGTCACTAAAGTATGTTAGTAATGATATTCTGTCCTTCCGTTCTCCTTATTCTGGACCAAGACAGACTAGAAGTGGGCTTTTTTTGTTCTAACACGTTTGTGTTTGTTTGTTTGTTTAAGTCTGCCCTGTCTGTCTCTTATTTGCGGGGAGGAGAATTTCATTATTATTAACGACATCATCTACCATGGGGCTATGTGTTAGTTAGCTCTCTGCTGATGTCACAAATACCCGAGACAGCCAAATTAAAAGGAGGGGTCTCTATGACTCACAGTTCCAGACTTTCCTTCCATGGTTATTTGGATTTAGTGGTGCATGTTTTCAGATAGGGCTTTACTACGCGGCGAAGGCTGGCCCCAACGCTGCCATCCCCTTGCCTCCAACTCCCATCTGCTGTGATTACGAGGGTGCGCCAGAATGCTTGACGCAGCTTTGGGGCTGTGTGGCCTGTGGTGGGACAGAACACGTGTGGCACTGTTTGGGGAGCTTGTGGACTCTTCAGGGAGTAGGGCCCAGCTGGGGTAGGTGGGTCACTGGGAGGTGAGCCCTGAAGTCATAGGGCTGACATCACCGCATCTGGCCTGACTGTTTTCTGACTGCCAGTTCCATGTAACCCGGAACCTAATGCTCCTGTGGCTTCAGCCTCACACAATTCTTCTCGCCACTGTGGACACGATGAAACAAAGCCTTCCTTCTGTGAGTTGCTTATTTCAGGCATTGTGTCATAGTGAGGAGAAAGTGGCTGATACAATAGCTGGGGAGTAGCTGAAAGACCATGGATGAGTGAGGTCCCCTTGTCCTCTTCAAGGGCAGGTGCTCAGTGACCTACTTTTCTGATATTATATCCACAGACTGAACACAGACCCTTTACAGCATGAGCATTTGTGAGGGGGGCCTTTATTCAAACTACAGCAGGCTGGATCTGTAGTCTTCATGTGCTCGAAGTAGTTGCCATAGTTATCTTCCGCTGTCAGCGATATGAACCATGGTCACCTGGGAAGAGGGAACCTCACTTATGAACTAGCCTCCATCAGATTCACCTGGGCATGCCCGTGAGTCATTCTCTTGATCCCCAATGAACCTAGGAGTGCCTGGCTCTCTGTGGGCTGTGCAATACAGGAGTCGAGCAGGCCAGAGGTAGCTACAGTCCGTGGCCTTCCCCTGTGGTTTCTGCTTCAGTTCCCGCCTCAGCGTGCCTTCTTGCATGCCTCCCCTACACAGTTTAGGGGTTGCCTTAACTAGAGGGAGGGGGAATGAGGAGGAGATGGGTCAGGTAATCTCTGGAGGGGAGAAGACTCGGGTCGAAGCCATCTGGGAGGAGGAAACTCTGACCAGTGGCTTGTGCACACACTGGTGTTAGCTAAAGGCCAACCATTTGTTAAATCCATTACAGGACCAGGAGAAGGTTTTGTCATTCCTCTGAACTTGGTCTGGGGACGACCTTGCCATTTCCATGCATCTGAGGCAATGGGGTTCTTGACATGGCTACTCTCGTGTCAGTAATAAACATTCATGACTGTATTCAATCCCCACAGCTTGGCTTCCCACAAAGTTGGACTGTAACTTGCAAGCCAAACAAAGCCCTTCCTCCCCAGGTGTTCCTTTTATTCTTTTTCTTTCAGTGTTTTTCCACAGCAAAAGAAAATGAACCAGGACAGGAATTCTGAACATGGAGCTGAAGAAGTCACTGCTCTTCCAGACGACCTAGATTCAATTTCCAGAACCCACGTGATGGCTCACAACCACTTGTATTAGCACAAGTCCCAGGGACTATGACTTCTCTCTTCTTGATCTGCATACATATATGTGGTATGTGGACATACATGCAGGCAAAATAGTCATGCATTTAAAGTAAATAAATAAACAACTAAGTAAATACCATGTTAAAAGAAATTATGATCGTACTTTTGGTGTCCACCTTAGTACTGCCTAATGTATGAGGCTGGGGACATAGCTCAGTGGAGAGTACTTGTCTAGCATAAGTGAAGTTCTATATAAAAAGAGGCTTGTGTGTTAAATCTAAGACATAAGATTTACCTGAAACGCAGAATACCACTTTCCACAGAAAAAGTATTAAGTGGATAAAATTCCTATGCCTGCCCCCAAAGTTTTGTGGCCTGAATGGACCTGATTTGATAAAAATTGGTTGCTGAGCATGAATATGATTATGGGTAGAACAAGGAGAATCAATTATACCATGTGAAACTTGCCTCTTTAACTAATAAGATGTTGAATTCTTTCAATGTGGCCATTTTTTCTCATTTTGTTTCTTTTTCTCCTGAAGGAAGAGGAGACGTGTTGTAAATATTAGGAAGAAAATGTTCACTCCATCCAAGGCTTCCTTTCATGTACTCAGCTGATGCACACAAATAGAAACAGCCTCTATTTGCTGATCACCAACTGCTTACATCCCTTACTCCAAGATGCCCAACACACATTGCATTCACTTCTAACTGCCTTCTTTGGCTTTTTATTCCAGTCTAGGGACTTCAGGCATATTTGAGCTGAGTCACCAATTACACTCAGTGGTTTGGCTGTGAACAGAACTTCTCACACAATCTTTTAGAAGCAGATTTTATAGAAGTGGAGTCTGTTGACCAATTGCTCAGCCCTCCAAGCCATGTTTCTTGAAGTCACTGCATCAAATCAGGTGCATGATTGAATTTGTAGACTTGGTTCTGCTGAATTTCTCATGGCAATCAACATGATCTCCAGGAAGTAAGGTAGCCAATAGATCGCTATTGCAACAGGTATCAGAGCAGGTATGTGATCAGGCAGCATGCCAACTGGTGACCCACTTTTCTCAGTAAGAAGACAGCGTGCACAGCACTTCCTCGGGTGGACTGGAAGCAATGTGCTCAGCCTTCCCGTCTGTAAAAGCAACACTGAGGGTTTCATAACAGCTATCTTTGAACAACAAAGGGTAAGATCAACAAGTACATATACTGTTTGTTCTTCAATCTATTCCTAGCAACCGAGGAAGAGATTGCCGACATTGTTTCCTGATGATAGGAGTGTTGAGGGGTGAAAGCATTCCCTTTTTGGTCCCACGCTTGCTTTCTCAGGGCTTTTTATGTTGAGTAGACACTAAGCTGAGAGTGTGAGGGAAAGGCATTGCTGCTGTAGTGGGGGTACCTGCCTGCTCTAATTGCTCTAGTTTGTAACTCCACACAGCCACACTGCGGAAAGCAGAGCCTGCACAATCCCACAGTGACTTTCCTTCTAGGTTGTCTCTGTTACTGAGGAGCATCATGGCATTGGCCCTCACCACACCCCTGGGAGGAACAAAGAGCGAAAACTCTGACTGTCATTTCTGTAGAGCAGACATTATGGAAGCCATGCATGCTGTGTTTGTCAGATTCTGTAATACTCAGACGACCAGGAAGCAGTAGGGCAGTGCTAAGGAGCTGGGCTCAACTTCAGGGACTCAGCTCTGTTGGATGTCCCGTGACATTGCAGCTGACAGTCAGTCAGCTTGAATGGAGACACAACGCCAGGTGAATAAACCTCACCCTAGCTTTATTGAGCATAAAAAGGCACTTTGATGGCATGAAGAGAAATGAAAGCAGCTTCAAAGGGTTTACAAGTGCTGGATTATAGCAGCAGAAAACAGGAACATTACTCATTGAATACTGTGGTGTGAGTATAAAATATCCTTTATAGGCTCATGTAGTTGAAAACACTTGATCCCTAGCTGCTAGGGCTGATTGGGAGGGTTGTGGAACATTTAGGAGGTAGAGTCTTGGTGGAGGAAGTGAGTCACTGAAGCTGGCCTTGAGATGTAACAATTAGTTTTAAATATTAATTCAGCATACAACCCAGGTTCACCAGATAAGAGAGTTTTAATTGAGGAATTGTCTATATCAGGTTGGCTAGTCCTCATGTCTGTGGGGGATTGTCTTGATTGTTGATTGATGTAGACAGACTTAGCCCATTTCGGGTGGTACCATTCCCTAGGTTGGCCCTGAAATATTATGGTGGTTTGAATAAGGAATGTTTCCCTTAAGCTCAGGTATTTGAACACTTGGCCCCATTTGGTGGCACTGTTTGGGAGGTTATGAATTGGTTTGATCCTGAGGAAGTATGTCACTGGGTGCAGCTGTTGAGAGTTTTTAGCTAATCCTGCTTCCAGTTTGATTTCTTGTCTTTATGTTTGTGGTTGAAGAAATAATATCTCAATTTCTGGCTTCTGCCACCATATCTGCATCTTGCTGTCATGTCTTATCTGACATGATGGACTCTCATCTCTTAGGAACTGTAAGCCAAATTAAACCTTTTCTTCCATAAATTTGCTTTTACTCACAGTGTTTTATCACAGCAATAGAAAAGTAACTAATGCAAATATGCTAGAGAGAAGAAAGCTAGCTTAGCATAACAACAAACAAGCAGGCAGCACTGGTGCGAGTGTTTCTCTCTGCTCTTTATTATCTGCTCAAACCCCTGCCTTGGCTTCCTCGAAATGATGGAGTATAATGTGGAATTGCAAGCAGAGTAAGACTTTTCTTCCCTAATTTACTTGTGATTGTGCTATTCTATTACAACAAGAAAAACAAAACAAACAAACAAAAAAACCGAACCTAGAACAAGGACCCCTTCTATTTCCTGTCTCCTCATTGCTTCCTTATTGCTGAACCAATGTGTCCCATGCTGTTGGCATGGTGCCTTCTCCTTCATGATGGGTCCCTTCTTAAACTGAAAGGCCAAACAAACCCTTCCTCCCTGGAATCACTTTGTGTCAGGTATGGCCTTGCTTCTCCTCTATTGTTCTGTGGCTCAACCAGTACGCTCTCTCCCTTATACACAGAGTACACACATATGCAGAAGCATACGCACCCATGCACCACACTTTCAGATGGGTACCCTCACACCGCAACAATGCCCTGGCTTTGTGGATCTTTTCCAGCAGACAGTTCAAGGAAAATTGTAATCTGTGATATTATGTATAGAAGAACTCTACACTTTCTGAAATTTTCAAAGGGCAAAGCGCCTGTAACCAATCCAGCTTATTATCTTCTTCGGCATTTACTATCTCTCCAAGAGAGTTTACAGATCCACGTGGACCTTCCGCCATGGTGCCCAGGTTTTGCAGTCTCCTGCCTGAGAAGCACTGCCCTCTGGGCACATGTGCGAGCTTCAGCTGGCTGTAGCACACACGGCAATTACTTCCCTGGAGATGCGTTGTGCAGTGGGCGGATGATCTGGGGGAGAAAAGTGCTGATGTGCTCTGAAACAGTACAGGACCACTTATTTTATGCAAGTTCATGCAAAAACAGTTGCATAAGGTATTATTTTGAGTCTTGGCTGATGTCAGCATCTAGCAGAAGCATATTCTTACCCTAAAGGAGAGAATCTTACAGTAAAGGAACCCTAAACTCTTTAGCTCAGAAGTTCTCAACCTGAGGGCCCCTCTGGAGATATATAGCTAGATCGATCTATCTATCTATCTATCTATCTATCTATCTATCTATCTATCTATCTATCTATCTATCTATGTCCTACTATCAGATCTTTACATTATGATTCATAATAGTAGCAAAATTACAGTTACAAAGTAACAACAAAAATAATTTGTTGACTGGGGGGTCACCACATTAGGAAGGTTGAGAACCGCTGGTTTAGCTGGTCCTGCGGTTCTCAATGCCCCATTAAAGCTGGTTCTTCTTTTTGTTGCACATCTTTTGTAATTCCTCCCTTTATTACCCTAAGTTAACATTGTTTCGTACTATTATTCATAATTGTAAGTAAATAAATAAACACATCATAACTGTCTTATCTGTATCACACACCTGGTTCTCCAGAGCCGAGAATCTGAGATGGGATCATCGGACATGCTTTCAGCCCGATTCCATCGATTGACAGGGAGGCCTAGAGAGGGGGTGATCTGGTAGCCCTGTGTAATCGGAACCTCATGATCCCCCAGTGAGCTGTCAGTGGGGCAGAGACAGGGCCATGACCTTGGACTAACATTCCTCTTGAGAAAGGAGCAATTTGGGAGGAGGAGGACACTCTCGCCAGGCCTGAGGTGCACACTCCCAGCCTCTGGGGAAAGTCGGGATCTGTGTGACATACACAGGACCCAGAGCTAAAAGCACCTGTGGTTTTTGTTTGTTTGTTTATTTGTTTGAGACAGAGTTTCTCTGTGTATCCCTGGCTGTCCTGGACTCACTCTGTAGATCAGACTGGCCTCGAACAGAGATCCATCTGCCTCTGCCTCCTGGGATTAAAGGCCTGTGCCACCACTGCACGGCTAGCACTTGTGTTTTTGACAGGACTAAACTAGATGTTTGAAATTTTGTGCTACAACTATTTATAATGAATTAGTCTGGGCTTACAAGAGGCAAAACCGCTCCACTGAATGTTGTCAGCTCTATGTTTTACATTTTGAAGCAAGGGCTAAGTAAATCTATTTCTGTCCGTGCGTGGCAGGGCAGTTACTGCTATGAAGGCAGATGGACACTGTCCTCAGCCGGTCAACGGTGGTGATTCTTGGCAAAGTGGCTAATAAAGTGAGAAGTGTGGCTAATTCTGGCTAAAATAAGGATTTAGACCCAGTGTTTACAAACACATGCACACGTCTCCACGTCCACAGTTGTGGAGATGTACTTTGTGCTTGCATGACAAGCAGAGAAGAGACATTAAACCCAGATCCTTGCAGCAGCTTTTCCTCCGGCATGATTGCCTGGGCAGAATGAGGAAGTTCTGAGAGGGGGACTGAATTTTGCTGGGTGTTTACTGTTTCTGGTCCCACTCATTCATGTCTAATGCTGCCTCCCAATCTGGTGGCATTCAAAATCACTCCCACAGATCTTTTGTACTTTGCCAGGGGCCGATTCCCCTCCCTCCGAGACCTGAGCTAAACAACCCTTCTCTTCCACTTAATTCATCTTTGGAAAAAAATTATTTTCTCAAGATTTCTTGAAGCAACTGGTGTGAAGTCATTGTTTCAATGGAGTATTGAGACCACAAGGAGCCTGTGGGGCCACATGGTCAGGAACAAAACTCCATCTGGGACCCACAGTCTTGAGCACCTGCCTGGATGGCTTTCCCATAACGTCTGGGGATGTAGCTCTCCAGTGTTTGACCTCATATTGTCAGGTCCACAAAGGGCTTTGCTGATGACTAAGCAGCTTTAGGTTCGGACTGTATGCTGCCTGCCTGGCTGCTTCCTGGTTCTTGCTGGGGCAAAACTACTCAGCCTCCACATCCTGAGAAATCTGCATTCCGAAGAGTTGATGCTAAAAGGATGGGCATGTTTATCTGCACATCTAAATGACACACACATATCAGGAGAGACAGAAGACTTCAGGGAGAAATGAGTCTGTGAGACATACTTAAACAGAAGCAGGGGAAATGGCTGCTTTCTTGTGAGCCACATAGTGGGCACAGGGTCTGTGCCTTCCTTCACTTCCCCAAACACAGGGAAAGTAACCGCCAGCAAGGAATGATGAGGAATGTCACAACCAAGTGGGTGGAGTTAGAGAAGGGGAGAGATTGATCCCTAAACAGATTTGAAATATAAGGCATCAGCGATTTGAAACCCAGCCAAAACCAAAACAAAACGAACCCTCACCCTTTTAATATAGATGACGACACAGAGAATATTTTATGCTAATTCATAGCTTAGGGTTTGATCTTAGAGATCTGGTGCAGGCAAATTGTCTGCGTAAGGGATCACAGGACTCCGGGATGGCTGCCCCCACCCTGGAGTAATTTGAATTCACAAGAGTCAATACGACGGAGATGGGAGGGCTTTGTTTGCACACCTGAATCCCAGACAGACCACTGCTCGTCTTTGTGCGTGTTCCCATCACCACCCATTTCCCAGCATATGGCCAACATTCCCTTTCGTTTTGCTCTGTCCCCTCTTACAGACTGTTAGGAACAGCCTGCAGATCTCTTCATGTTTTTGCTAATGACTTTTTTTTTCTTTCTGATGCCCAGGGTATCCTTCTGGTGATTAGAGCGAGAGGTTATTGATCCTCTGAAGACAATAGCTTACTGTTGCTGAGATGCCCAAGAGCGTTTTGCAAATGAATAATCAATCCCATTACTGGTTCTACCTTTGAGGACAAGCATCTTAGGAATTTATAAACAAATGTGTATTGACAGGGGCACCATTCTAGGAAGAAAGGGTCACATTGTAATAATGTCCTCAATCATGGTATTATACTTTTGCAGATTTCTCCTATCCATGTTTCCTCCAAAAAAAAAAAAATGCTCAGAATTGTGTACACATGGACAGACTGAACAAAACACATAACCACTCACATCAGCTTCAAAACTAAAACCAGTTTAGTTTTCATGTTATCCAACTTTTCCAAGTTTCTGGAAAAATAAAACCAAATCAAAGTATTTGAGCTACAAGGAAGGGGCTCAAAGGGGATTCCTCTGAGGCATCTTGGGGACTCAGGGCTTTCACTGAGGGTACGCAGACCATGCTTGCTTGCAGGGTCAGATGTAGGCAGGTGGAGCTGGTCTTGGTAACACCCCCAGATCCTCTGTGAGCTCAGCCCTGTAGTCAGCACCTGCAGATCTAACCAACGGGTTGAAATATTCAGGAAAAACGTCTTCACCTGAGCTTAACACGCATAGACTTTTCCTCTTGTCATTATTCCCTAAGAACACATTAAGGCAACCATTCACTTAGCATGTCATAAGCTTTCCATTATAGTAGCAAAGCCCTGAAAGAATCAACTTAAGAAGAGAAAAGAAAGCTGGGTATAAAATCCAATGGCCGAGCACTTACCAAACACATATGAAGCCTTGGGTTTGATCTCCTTACCCCACAATTGAGAAGAAGAAGGAGAAGAGGAGAAGGAAAAGGAGGAGAACACGGAAGAAAGCTTTATCTGGCCTTTCGGAGGCATTCTATTCACAGTTGATTAGTCTATCATGGTGGGTGGGAACCTATGGTGAAAGTCTTAGCACATGGCAGCTGGAAGCTGCTTGGAGTTTCCAATCTCTCCTTCAAAAGAACATCTGCAATTACATTACTTCCTACAACTACAGTCCATTCCCTAAAGGTTCTACCCGCCGCCACCCCAACCCAGCACGATGGACAGACTTTCAACATGTGGGACTTGGGGAGGGGGTGCTTGAGGTCTTAAGTAAAACACATATACATTGTACTAAGTAAATAGATTTTTATATTTCTTTGTGTGTGTGCGTCTACATGTTGGTGTGCAGGTCAAAGGATAGCTTGTGGGATTTGATCTCTCCATCCAGCTCGGGTTGTCAGTCTTGGTAGCAGGCGCCTATGTCACCCTAAGCTATCTCGCTGGTCTGTGTTAAGATGTTAAATGGTGTGGAGGTGCTCTCAAATGCTGTCTATGGTCTCTAGGCAGCTGCAATGCTGGTGTGCAAATGGAACGTGTGGGTCTGCGGAGCCCGTGCTCTGAGAACATTTAAGGACAGTCCACTTTTCCCGGAACATCCTTTGAACTGATGGTTTTAGATCCGTGCTTAAGGTTTTGAGAATATGGACAGATTCAGAGACATGAAACACACCATGGCAATTCTCTAGGGCTTGAAAGAGAGGAAATTCACCATTGAGTCCCTCCCAGTCCAGCTCAAGTCAAAGCAGGTAAATAAAACCACCCTAAACCTGGGTGAAGAGAGTTGGGACAAGAATAAAGATGACTCAGAAACTAATTCTGAAAGGAATTGGCAATTCCGAATGAGGACCCAAAGATTCTCTCTCTCTCTCTCTCTCTCTCTCTCTCTCTCTCTCGGGCTGGAGAGATGAACTCAGTGCTGAAGAGCACTGCTGTTCTTCCAGAGGACCCAGATCCACTTTCCAACACCTCAATGGCGGTTCACACTGTCTGTACCTCCATTTCCAGGGCTCCAGTGGCTTCTTTGACCTCTGAGGCCAGCACACGTGCATGTGGTGCACACATGTATCTGTAGCCAGACAAGCATACACACATGAAAATAAATAAATCTTTTAAAAAAGTAAAATGTTCTCATTACTTATTATATTTATTCTACATTAATTTCTTAACTTTCCATGTTTCTATGGGTAACATTTAAGCTCTGAGTATTTGAAACCTACAACTAACCAAATATTTCTATTAAACTGGTGACTAGGTAAAAGAAATTTTATCTTCTGTCTTTATCTCTATTTATACATTGTGCTATATGTGTGTGAGTTCCCACACACACGTAGAGATGTCCATGTTTCTAACATTAAAGAGGCAGCTGGGCGTGGCTTCCGAATATTCAAAAAGCAGAGGCAGGTAGAGCTTTGAGTTTGAGGCCAGTGTGGCCCACAATGAGTTCCAGGCCAGCCAGTCTAATAAAAAGCTTTCTTATAGAATCAGTCTAATTGAATTATTTTGACTTAAAAATGAATTGTGTTGTAGTATCAAAAATGAGAGTTGCATTATTGGTCATAAGATTACAGGTCAGAATTGACACAAAGATGAATGATTCTGTATGTAAACATTTAAGACAAAATTATGTAGAAAAATACTTTTCTTTTTGAGGCAGGGCATTACTTATATTATACTTATATTGCCCTGGTTGGCCTAGAACTCACTAAGTAGACCAAGGTGGCCTTGAACTTACAGAGATCTGTTTGCCTCTGCCTCCTTACTTCTGGGATTACAGCAATGACAATTTTAAAAGTAGAAAAGATGGTTAACTAAGAATGAAATAGGACATGCACATCAAAAAGAAAATAAAAATAATGCACACAGGAAAATGATCAACATTACAGAATGCAAATTAAGACAAGATCCCATCTTTTTCTCCCCCTTTGCCTAACAAATTAGGAAAGGCTGAGAACATGCAGTACCATGCCCCGACAAGGGTGTGGCCTTACCCGGCCTTTTGTACATTGTCAAGGGAGCGTGAGCTGGCGTCTATTTTAAGACAGGTGGCCTGCAAGTTTCAGAAATCTTTTTTAAAAGATTGTAATTTGACCCAGTTGTTCGGCTTCCAGGACCCCTACTGTAAAACTCATCTCAGTAATTTCTGGATGACAGGAGGCTATTGGGAGCCTTAAAGGTCCTGCAGAACAGTGAGTAGATAGTGGCCCCTGGATGGAACACTTACACACTTGTGTCATAGGGGAGGGGATGTTATGACAGAGGGTTCAGTAGAGGAAAAGCAGCATTCAGAATAGTATGTGAAGTGAGTTACTCACAGGAAAAAGAATACGGGCTGGGTATGGTGGCACTGAGGCAGTCAGATTTCTGTGAGTTCAAGGCCAGCCTAGTCTACATAGTGAGCTCCAGGCCAGCCAGGGTATTGAGTGAGACACTGTCAAAAGGGATATTAAAAAAAAAAAAAAAAAAAAAAAAAGGAGGAGAAGGGAAGAAAAAGCAAGATCCTGGTGGCTGGAGATAAAGACTGAAAAGGAATAGAGCCACATGCAAACCTTGATTTTCTTCTTCTCCTTCTTCTATTTTTCTAAATTAGTTTTAGAAACCAAACCCTACTTTCAAAATCATGCTATAGTTTGTATCTTGACTGTCCCCTAAAGGTCTCTGTGGAAGCGCACTGAGGCCTGGAAGGACTTTTGGGAGACAGGGACTAGGGAGGGAGTCAGGCCTCAGGGGTTGTATTGATTTCTTTCCCATTGCTGTGGTCAGACACCTGAACAAAGTGACATTTTCACTTTATTATTTTCACTCTTTGCTCAGCAGTTCTACATGCTGACAGAAAGGTGCGGCTGAGTGCACGGTGGTAGGACGATGTCACTGACTCACTTTACGTCGTTGTGTATCAGGAAGAAGAGCTCAGCAGCAGGCTCGGCCAGCAAAGGTCCACAGCAATATCATCTGGAGACATGTGGGCTTTGAAGGGGGCGCTCTGAGCCCAAATCACGATAGGAAGTATTCTCTTGAAGGAGCAAAAGTGGGACCTGTGTTCCTACTCTTCCTGATTCTGTTTCTTCCTCATGACGTAAATGGTTTTACTCCATCGTGAGATATTTCAAACTCCTGCCAGACACTTAAAGTAACAGGACCTGCTTGACCAGGACCAAAACTTCTAACACCCTGAACCGCAATAACCCCTTTCTCTTGATATGTCAGTTACCTTGTGTATTTGTTAGAGTGAGAGAATGCTGAGGGACATAAATTATAGAAGTTGAAGCTATCATTAACAACGTGTTAGGGCTGTAGACTACAGAGTAACTGAATAAACAATGAGGACCCTGAGCTGGGGAAAGATGAGACGGGTGAAAGTCACAAAACTTTTAGATATTGACATAGTTTAAGCTGAGTCATGGCAGTGAAGCCTGTGCTATATAATTCACAATTATCTAGTTACATTTGTCAGGTAGTTTGTTTCCTTTCCAATTCCCTGAAAAGCTTCTGATCACCACATATCACAGAGCCACTTTTCAGACCTTTTAGGCCACCCTGCATTCCTTACTAGATCCCTCCCCGATTGGATGCTAGAAAAAGCTGCTCGGGGACTCCAGGTACTAATTCTTAGGGACCCATCATTGGCTGGCTGCAGTGATTGGCAACACCGGAAGTTGGTACAGCTGGAAAATTTACAGAGTTCTTAGCTAAAATGAGCAAGCTGGGCAGATGAGCTTTAAGGTCTAGAGAGAGAGACTAAAGGACAACAATGAAGAAACACTAGAGACAGATAGATTGGCCCGTCCCCCTTCTCCCGGTTAATTCGCCTACTCATCCTCCAGGTCTCATACTAAGCACCATTTCCCCCCGAGATGCTGTCTCTGACCTCTAAACTCCAGTACACGTACAGGTACTGGTCGCCCAGTCCACAGCCCACAGCTGTGGTGCTTGCCTATTCCCACCCACGACCCCATCTTTTCCTGCTAGAGTCTAAACTACAGAGACCTTCCTTAGCTTGTTTCTCACCATTTTGTCAGTACCAAGACCAGAAAGAGGCCTTGTATGTCCTGGGTGCTGAATAAATAATTTGTTGTTTAATGAATGAATTTTCCGGTGTGATCTAAAGCAGGGAAAGAACTCTTGGCACGAAACCAAATACTGGTTGCGCTGGAAACAAAAAAACTACCGAATGCTGTACCTTTTTTTTTCCTTAAAAGTTTTCATTCTAGTTTCATGCACACATGCACACACGTACATACGCAGGCACGCATGCATGAGCAGCCTGCAGCTGCATGCTCTCGCATTTCTTTAGCACTAAATTCAAGAAGGTTGTATTTGGCCTGAGAGTGATAAAAACATACTTTGGGCAGACATTTGAAACCCCTTCCGCTAAGCACCTTCTAAAGCCCCTTAGATAACCTGTGTGCATGCAAATGGTGCTTTCCTGTAAACACAGGTTAGCACAGCTGAGGAATGCCAGCAAGGCCTGTCCACACTCTGGAGGAACCCCCTCCCCAAGTCTCTGTTTCCTGAGGTTCCCAATCAAAGCTCCCACTTAGCGTATCCGTCATTCTGCCACCTCCACTTCCTGGCCTTTTGTAAACTCAAAATTCTTGGAATTCACTTAGAGGCACAGAACACCTTGTAATTCTTTGCACTTAACAACTATTGAGCATGTAACTACAGAGCTGACCAATTACTCCTTAATCACACGGAGATTTTAATCTTTCAAATGAGACTGCACCTCAACTCTGAGGAAGCAAAGACAATTTACAGGATGATTAGCTCCTGGTCTAGTTGGCACTTCTAGTTCTTGTGAGGTAGCCCTTGGCCTGGTTGGTGTTAGGCTCTATTTGTTTGTTTGTTTTATTGTGTGCCTTTCCTATACACTGTTTGAATGAAGAGATGGGAGGGAATTTTCTCAGAAACTGAGATAGTCTTTCTGAAATGAGCCTTTGTAGTAGAGGGATAAAGCATTGGATTTTCCAAATATAACAAGGAGGAGAAATGAAAATTTAAAAGTGAGATTAAAAAAAAAGAATTAAAAGAAACAAGAACAAAAGAAACAGCCACATTTATGCCTACCCTTTATGGCTCTTCCCAGGAGGAGGGCTTTGAGGTGCTCAGCTCACCCCAAACAGGAGCGGATACCCTGCCTTGCACCTCCGTGTTCTGTGCCACAGCCTCACAGCAGGGGACCTGTGGTGGAGGTTCTGACTGCACTATGCACAGCCCCTGGACGAGTCCTTCTGCTTGTCACTTCCCTAAACCTAAATTTAACAGAAAGATGGGGAGAAAGGAGGGAGAAAAAAAGAGAGGGCGAGAGAGAGTGAGAGAGCTGGAGGAGTACCCCTCGGCACCGTCACACCTCTGCACCCCCTCTCAGGCAGGTCCTACTTGCAGCCTGTGGGCCCCATGACAACAGAATAACTTTGAGTGAGGCTCCCCACGAATGCAAATCATAAACCTCCTTAAGCATTATGAAATTTTGGCTTTGTTTTTTTTTTAAAGTGTGAGTTCCTCCTTCTCTTCAGCAGTGGAGACCAGCAGTGTGATGATGGGGACAGGGAGAATGGTTATGTAAGGGTGGAGTGCTTTTGTCTCTGCTGAGTCAGTTGCCTCTCACAGACCTGGCTGTTGCCGGGTTTGACCTATATGAAAGAGAGAGTGGCAGGGTGCAGGATGCAGTCAGGGAAGACGGTGGTTGGCGTCCTCAGGAGCTGGAGATCCACAGCACAGAGAGCAGTGCTAGGAGGTTCAGCAAGTGCACAGGTACTGGTGGGTGAGGGCTTTGAGAAAGTGTGGGGCAATGTCACACATATATAATATATGTCATTGAAGTTACCGATTTTTTCAACTTTGCAATCTTATTAAGAGTGCATATCAGACTTGGAGAAGTGACTCAGTGAGTAAAAATGCTTTGTGAGCACCTGAACAGGACAAGTCAAAGATGAGAGCTGACCCCAAAGGTTGCCGTGGTGCACATGTGCTCCAAGGCACGCATACACCCACGCTCACAGCTCCTGTCTCTCTCTCAATAATTTTAAAAACGAGCAAACCAGAACACACCTTTGAAAAGTTACAAACCACCCTTTATTCACTACGAGGAGGGAATCACGAGGATGCTGTTTTCGGAAAGTGTTCTTGGGTGCTTTCGATGCGACCTAGCCTCCAGCAGATACACAGGACTGCACAGCTCAATGCAAGACAAAATTCTGGGCCCCACCAAGGGCAAAAGAAGCCCACGAAAGCAATGCAAACAAGTAATCTCAAGGCAGTTTTCTAAAAACATAACAATATATCAGTGTTTGTTTTTGTTTATTTTACGCATATGAGTGTTTTCTCTGCCTGGATATCTTCCCACCCTGTGAGTGCCTGGTGTTCTTGGAGGTTAGAAGAGGGCATTGGATGCCCTGGGATTGGAATTGCAGATGGTTGTAAGCGCTATTTGGGTGCTGATAATTGATTGAGCCTAGGTCTTCTGGAAAGAGCAGCCATTTCACATAACCACTGAGTCATCTGTCCAGTCCCCAGGTGTTTAGAAATGAGAGAGAACACAGGCGAAGATACCTCCTGAAGGCCATGAGGTCCCAGCCCTTCCAAGTGTTCCTTATTGTGACATTTGCACTAATGTGTGCTTCATGACTGTCATCAGTGATGGGACCAGGACACAAAAACTGGTGAGGTAGGGCTGGTGATAGACTGGGACGCATGGAGGCCCTGTGGATAAAAGAAAGCAGGCAGGCACCCCAGAGGCAGAAATGTTCCTTTCGTCTGAGCAGCTAACTGCAGGTCTGGAGACCGCACTCGTAGCGCAGGGAGCGTGGAGGGCTCTAGGATTTTAAAGAAGACTCTTGATGGCAGATACCATCTGATGCTCAGTAACCCTGCGTCTCAAAGTGGAATAACCGCCCAAAGAGGAGCCTTGGTCCTTTTATCGGAAGCATTCCAGAACCTGACAGCCCACAGGTGTAATCAGCTGTCCTGGCCTGAGTTTCTCAGCCCACCTTTTGGGTTTTGGGTTATTAACCCTTCAGCAAGACCACAGAGCCACCCTTCGGAGAATGACCTTGCTGGGGACAGCAGTGCCAGAAGAGAGTTCTGGCTCCTGGCTTTCTGTTATCACTGGTCTATGTGAGGATGTGACAGACAGGCACCTGGGTACTTCCACTCCTCAACACAGGCTCTGCCCAGGTCCTTTAAAAAGTCCCCGGATGAGCAGTGCAATGACTTTTATTTCACGTCCTGGCACCCACTTCCGCCCTACAGGAGCTCTGCCTTTTCTCTCTGGTAAGCTTCCATTTCTCTATGATAAAAATTCTAAAACATTCCCTCTGTGGTCTGTGAATTCCATTCTTAAAACTTTCAAACTTTAAAGCAGCTAAAAGTCAGTGGCTCCAGAGTGGCTTTGGTGGTTGCTGTCAAGTGTTCCAGGACCCTAGGTCACCAAGAGCCAAGAAAGGCCCAGTCAGTCTCAAAGGCAACCCCCGACTTCCTATGTCATCAAGAAGACTAAAGCACTCTCTTGGGCTCTTCCCCTCTGCTTGTTTGGTTTAACTCTGATGTGGTAGATTTATTATTATTATTACCCATTAGAAGTCTGTTTGGTTTCTAATAAGAGACAGAAAGGAAGTGGATCTGGCTGGGAGGGAAGGTGTGAGGGGAGGACTAGAGGGAGGGGAAACGGTGATCAGGATATAACATGTAAAAGAAAAAAAAACATTTCAATAAAGGGAAAAGAAAAAGATATCTTTAAAAAAAGGATTCAAACACCACTAAGGGGCCAGGTGTGGTGGCACGAACCCTTAATCCCATCACTCGGGAGGCAGAGGCAGGTAGAGGCGGGCGAGCCTGTTCTACAGAGCAAGTTCCAGGACAGCTAAGGCTACACAGAGCAACCCTGTCATGCTAATGGAGATCTGTAAGGATAAATTCTGATCGGGGTTACAGACTTTCACTCCTGGAGCTGTTCACTGAGGCAGGAATGTATACCACCTGTCTGGAATCCCTGCGTTATACCCATTGAGACAAATTTTGTATCTTATCTCCAGTGTTTTAGCACCTCAGTAGCAGAGCCGGAGGGAAAAATGAACCATAGTAAAACACAGGTCTCCCTGAGTGGTCCACAGCCCTGCTGAAAGAAAATGGACCTCAGTCTAGAGGATTCCCACAGTCCGAAAGGGGGCGAGGACAAGCACCCAGGGAGAACCTGGCACCCAGAGACCTGCAGGTAGTGATGCAAATGCCTTATTATTCCCACTAGGGAAGCTGGCGGCAGGCTCCAGGGATCTGCCTGTCTTTGTCTCTCCAGAAACGGGGTTACAGATGCACACCACACCAGCTCTTCTGTAGGTGTTGAGAACCTGAACTCGGGTGAAGGTTACACAGTGGGCCATTACCCACTGGGCCATCTCCCATCTCCTGCTTGGTTTTTAAAATAGCATAACAGATAAGAGCTGGGAAAGTGCAGCCACCATCACCAGGCAGAGTTTAGAATGTAGCGAATACAGAAGTTGAATATTAAGGTCTAGAAGAGTACAGACGAGTCAGGAATAGCTTCCAGACTGAATGGGCATTTCAGTCAAGCTGTTAGCGCAGGAGAGCGCACACATCCGAGTCCTAGAAATATCAGCGGTTACCTATGATGCTGGTGTACAGATTAATCACAGTAACCAAGATACTGTTAGGTTGTTTCTCTGTTAAACCACTGCATTCAAAAGACTGACCCTGATCTTGAATTAGTTCTTTCAGTATTTCACTCAGTCATGTAACAAGCATTTACTGAGGGTCCACCTCACGTCACTCTCTGTGCTGGCCACAAGAAATAAGAAGACACACATAGCGCATGAATGCCCTTCAGAAAGGCAAGGTCACGAAAGAGACAGTGTAAACGGGACTTTCTTTGGACCACTGGCTCCCAAGTAGTGACATGAAACTTTTTATATATATTATTAAAGCTTGGCTTGTTCCCAACTAGCTCTTACCTTAAATTAACCCCTTTATATTAATCTATGTTCTGCCACGTGCCTGGTTTCCTGGATGGCTTGTTTCCCCCGTTCCCCTCGTGTCTCATAGAGGTGAATCGTCCCTGGGGCTAATTCTTTCCCAGAGTTCCTCTCTCTGCCCGGAAGTCCTGCCTCTCCTTCCTGCCTTTGCCCTAGGCCATTGAGCTCTTTATTCAACCATCAGGAAGCGACAGAGAGCAATGTGTAGAAAATACTGAGGCAGGTGATGTTTTGTGAAAACAGTAACACCAAAGCCTGGCCTGTACTCAACTCTCTGGATCAGAAATCAACATCTGAATTTTTACACAATGCAAAATCTTTACACCGTGCAAGGACAATCTTTACACAGTGCAAAAAGATCAAGCCAGCAGACAGTGGCTTGGAAGCTGAATACTGCAAAGTAATGCCATATGAGCTACAACAAAGGAAGCTCCTAGACTTTGGCTTTGCATTTTGCAAAAGGAATCCTAGGTCATTTCTAATGATGTGCTCATACACCGGGAAAGGAGGTTTCCAAACCCTCTGCTCTTGGGGCAACGGAAGGCCGTGTCAGATTGTTGGTCGTTGTTGCCCAGAGAAGGCACAGTTGTGACGGGGACATAGGAGAGTCGAAGGGCAGTTGGGGAGAAGCTCATTTCTGTAGGATAGGCACAGCTTGAGACTGAAGAGCAATGCCTTTAAGAGCACCAGCACTCTTCCCTGCCTACAGAGCAGCTCTTGCCAGATGGCTTTCCCGTTCTGCACAATGACACGTCTTATTGTCAGACACAAAGGCAAAATGCACAGTGGAAGAGGGCGAGGTTGTCAGGCAATCTCTCAGCTATCTTGGTAAGCTGATATCAGATACATTTTAATTTTGGAATGGAAACATCTGTTTTTCCCACAGAGCTGACCAAATTGGAGGTATTTTAGGGGTACTGTATGCACAACCGAGAACACTTTTAGAGTCTTGTTTAAGAAGAGCAAAGATAGACTGAGTAGCTCTGTTGGAAGAGGGCTTTCACGGACCTGAGCTAGAGCCTCAGAGCCCATGTTTGAAAGGTCAGGTGTGGGCGCACACTGTCCTGGTAGATCCCTGAAGCTCACTGGCCGGCCAGCCTGCTTGGTGAGTTCCAGGCCAGTGAGAGATCCTGCCTCAAAAATAGGGTGGATAGAGCCTGAGGAGGACCCTGGCTTTCACAGGCGTGAGCACCTGCACACTCACTCTCACACGCACACACACACACATTCATTCACACACACTCACTCACACACGCACATTCATTCACACACACTCACTCACACACGCACATTCATTCACACACACTCACTCACACACGCACATTCATTCACACACACTCACTCACACACATACAGTATCATTCACATTCACACATGTTCACACACACTCACACATGCACACAAACACTCACACACACACTCACACACACACTCACACATTCACACATACACACAAAGCAAAGATAACATTTATAAGCGTTCTATATTGATTGGGAAGCTATATACCACTAATATACACACATATTAATGCATAGGACTCTATAGCATGGATTCATGAAGTACCATGCAGTTCTTTATCATAGGGTTTGTCTCAATGTCCAATTCAAGCTTCTAGACACGCATCTTTTACCTACACTTGGTGCCTGAAGACTATGAGGCTCATATCAGATGCTCTGACTATTCTGTAAACGGCAGCTATGCACATTCATTCAAAATGAAGGTGAGAAGAAAAACAAGTCACAAACAATTCTGCAAGACAATATCTGATTTGCACAGGTGTGTATTCTGTTTGTTGTTTTGTTTTGTTTTAAGATTCTCTCTTCATAGAAGAGAGCTATCCCAGAGCTCACTGTGTAGACTGGGCTGGCTTTGAACTCACAGAAATCCACCTGTCTCTGTCTTCTGAGTGCTGAGATTAAAGGTGTGCTCTACCAACGCCCAGCTACAGAGAGATATTCTAAAGGAAAAGCAGAGACATTTCATGGGTCTGTTGCCATCTTCCTATCTAACTGGATCTCTTCTGCGGCATTAGGGTGGTCAGAGGGGATCCTAACCATCACTCTAGAACATTTGTTTTTTCCTCAGAAGACATTTTGGTGGCCAATTGTGTCTAAATTAGTGGTGAGCCTACATGACCAGGCCAGAGCTGAAGCTCATGTTTATAGTCAGATATGATATGTATTCAGTTTTCACTTTGGGGGATGGTAGTGATAAGATGATTGAGGCAAGGAATGAAACAACAGCAAATTATCCCTTGGTGTTGCCTTCTATGATCCAAACTTGTGAATGGTACAGGCCCCTCTCTTGAGAGCCTCAGCATATTAAAGGACCCCTCTCCTTACTGAACATCAGATCTGTACTTCTCAAATCTAACTGATGCCAGTCGTCATCTCCTTTCTCTACATTTTCTTTTACTGCCAGTCAGTAAAATGTCAGTTAAATCACACCCCCTTGAGCCTCTCATCCATTCCAGGCTACCCCCAGATCTGACTACAGGTGACCTTAGTCCTGATTGTCCTGCCACCACAGTGATGGTATTATAGGCACGTGCTACCACGCTTAGTTTATCCAGTGCTGGGGGTTTAACCCGAAACGTAGGGCGTGCTAGACACAGGCTTAAGGCCTACTTCTTTCGTTTAAAAATACCATATTTTTATTACAATTCAGAATAAAAGAAGAACTGGCTGTAATTGAAATATTCTATGATAGATGTGATCAAGTGGATTTTAAATACTGTCCTGAAACATTTTTTCCAGTGATAATTTTTAAAAATATTTTTTAATTTTAATTTTTATTAATTACTTTTTTTTTGAGTAAACAAGAATTCAGATAGAATTTCAACCTGGAGTGTTAACCTATGCATCGCTGGTGATTGTAGGAAGCACTGTGTTTCAATGTCGCTAATGAATTTTGCCTCCAGAACTTTAACCTCACAGTGAGAAAGCAGGTGATGGGAAAAATGGGACGAGGTCAGCTTGGGGACTGTTGAGAAGAGGGTGTGGCTTCCTGTTTTAAAGAGTAGTTGTTGTTATCTTGAAGTTTTATGGTACATGTACATTTTTTATCTGTTCATCACTGTTGTGTGTGGGCACGATGGCGGAGGGTCCGGTGAGTTTCGGCCCTTGTGTGGTGGTCAGAGGACGACTTTGTGGAGTCTGTTCTCTCCACTCAGGTCCCCAAGCTTGCCTGGCAATTGCCTTTCTACACCAAGATGCCTTGCTGACCCATTAGGAAAGTTCAGAAAAATGGCTGGATAAGAGGCAGGGACCTGACAATTGATTATCATGAAGAAACAATCAACTTAGCGTGGGTCTTTTCTGGCAAAAAACGCCCCTGTAGATCGCCTGCGGGAGTGAGCGCTGCAGTGAGGAGGCCTCCTTGGGGCTGGCTTGGGCAAGCTGGTCACAGCACAGCGGTAGGCCAGCCCTTCCTCCCTTTCTCCAGGCCTCCCTCTCGCCAAGCCCTGGGCTCTGGCCGCTGGGTCCACGGACTGACTCACTCCTGAAGCCAGGCATCGGTTTTTCCTGCTGTGTGTCTTGTTCACTGTCTGGATTTACTGTTCTCCAGATGTCTGTTCTTCCTCTCCAGCCAAAACCAGCTGGACTGGCTCTCGGGGGGGGAGGGAGGAGCGTGCTGCGTGCGTTCTCCTGCAGTCCCTGTCCCTGTCTTCCGTCGTCCTTGGCTTGTCTGTCCCGTGTGTCTTCTCTCTGTGTGGGCTTTGTAGCCGCTCTAGCCATACCCGCTTGTTTGTCTTCTTAATTAAGTTCCAGTCCTGAGCAGGAGTGCTCTGATACAGTCACCCGTGTCCCCCGCCAGCGCTAGCACGGGGCTGTGACCTGTCAGTTGGCTCATTATCCTACCTTTAAAAAAACCATTAGATAGGAAAGATAGCAGCTGGCCAAAGTGTGTGTGTGTGTGTGTGTGTGTGTGTCCCATCTGTCTCTTTGTCTCCATCTGTCCATCTGTCTGTCTGCCTGCCCAGTGAGTTTGACTTTGTCTCCAGTCACAGCTTAGGAAGCCATAGGAACCAGACATCTGTGCCCCTCAGCTGAAGGGCAGCGGCGTGTGGGTGACTCGCAAGCTGGCTTGTGTTTGTGGAGCGGCTGTGGATGTGCAGAGCTACCCCTTTGTTCAAAGAAAAGAGAAGAGAAGAAAAACGTCTGCGCGCCCAAAGTGTTTGAGACCTTGGTTCCTCCGACAGGGACTTCGGAACTTCTAAGCAGTGATGATCTATGTGACCATCTCCTAACTTTTCTTTCTCAAGTTTCTTTCAAAAGATGATTAAGATGTCTTTAACAATTAAAACCGAAGTGTTCTAACATAGAGGGCAAGATTTAGGAAATCCTCTTAATTACTGGAACCAGATTTTCCTCCTGGTTTATAAATACCAGCTTACTCCTTAACCAAATTTGACTTTAATTAAACTGAACGTTGGGGGTGCTGGGGCTGAAAAATGCTCAGTTTGCATCAGCCCTGCTCTTAATGGAGTTGGCTTCACCGTGAGGAGAGACTCGGGTAATTTATTGTTGAAACTGGAAAATCAGGCAAAATGGGATTTGCTTTCCATATAGGAACTCATGGAAATTATACACACCCTTGCCACTTCTGATTTATTCAAGTGGTGTAGCAATGGGATTACCAGAGGGTCTTTCTGGGCTCTCTCTCTCTGTCTCCATTGGGGCATTTAAACTAGCAACTAGGCTTATGGTTCTAATGTTGAGGAAAGAAAAACCAGAGCTTTCTCTCCTCCCCTGTTCAGATTCATGTTTAATATTCAGCACGGTGCACAGTTTGTTGAGAAAATAAGGGCCATGTTTTGCCATCCCCTTACAGATTTCAGTCAACACACGGAGGTGTCTGAAATGATCTGCTAAGCCGGTTTCCTTGCCTTGAACCATCTGGTTCAGATTCTGTCTACCTGCTCAGAGTGCAGCAGTTTTGTCTGCCTGTACATACAAGGAAGTCACAACTCATTAACAGTTTAGGGGAAGTCTCTGTGGAAATAGGTCTTCCCTGGGGAGAAAATTTGTTAGGATTTCCATGTAAAGCAAAAAACTGTGTTTTGGAAGACTTAAAAAAGATCCTGGGGGGTGGGGAGGGAATTGAACTAATTTAAAAGTTATCTATCTATCTATCTATCTATCTATCTATCTATCTATCTATTTTTCAAGACAGGGTTTCTCTTTGTAGCCCTGGCTGTCCTGGAACTTGCTTTGCAGACTAGGCTGGCCTCGAACTCAGAGATCCACCTGCCTCTGCCTCCCAAGTGCTGGGATGAAAGGCGAGCACCACCAGTGCCTGGCAAGTGTTTTTTATTTTAAATGAGAACAAAGTTATTGTGTGTCATATGCTGCCTGGTAGCATAGTTCAGCTGTAAGTGGCCAAGAGAAGGAGTGAGCAGCATGACAGTCCTGTGATGAGACTCTCAACCCGGCTCCTGGAAACATCATCCCCAAACTGTAACCTCTAGCCAAGCTTTATCACTGACTAAGCCGGTCTTCGCTATTAGTTACTTTGAGCATCACTAGTGACCAAACACCTGACAGGGAGCAACTTAAGGGAGAAAGGGTTTGTCTGGTCTCTCACTTTGAGGGTACCCTGGCAGGGTAGACATGGTGATAGGAGTGTGAAGTAGCAGGAGCCTGAGGCGGTTGGGCCATTGTATCTGAACTCAAGAAGCAGAGAGAGGCTGCTGCTGCAATGGGTCCAGATAGGTTTGGGGTACACACACTGAGATTTCCAGGTTCTTGGGTATTGGAACAATAATTGGAGATGGGGACACATGAATAGTAACAGAAATAGAAGCAGATTGTATCTCAGTCTCCCGCATGAGTCAAAATCCAGATGGAGACCAACCATGACATCTATTGATTCTTCTTGCTGCCTCCATGTTGGAGGCTACAAAGCTTGTCCTGAATACAATCATGCCTGTATCATATGACTTCAGCCAGAGTGTTACGTCAAAGTCCACTAGTGGTTTCTGGAAAAACCACTCTCTCCTAGTAAACTGAAGAGGCATTGTCAGACCCTCTTCCTTTTTTTATGATCCAAGGAGAAGGACCAGGTGTCGATGTGAGGTCGGTGACTTGCAGACATTGCAGACCCCAGGCCTAAACTGCAGCCAGTGGCTGTCTCACTTTGCATTTCTTCTTTTTTATTTTAGCTATTATTTCAGTTAGGCTAGTGGCAGCTGAGAGCAGTGCTGACAACTACCTGCCAGTTCTCAGGTCCTTCATTCACAGATCAGAAATATCATGGCTCAGAAATAACTGGCAGAAAATGTGTGCTTATGCTAAATACGGACAAGCTTTTTTTCTTGTCACTGTTCCCCAAACAAAACAGGATGAGAACGACTTACATAGCACTTAGAGTATATCAGGCGTTATAGGTCATGCAGAAGTAAAGATATTCACAGGAAAGATGTAAAGAGGTTATATGCAATGCATGAGAAGACATACACAGGTTAGATGCAATGATTATACATTTTACACAGGGGACTTGAACACATGCAGCTTTTGGAACCAGTCCCTCACAGACACCATGGGGACACGGTAATTGTGCAGGCCTTGAGAGGGACTGTGAGTCTCAGAGCTTGTGAAATCCACTTCTGTGACCCTGGTACCTGGGTTCTCCATGAAGGCCTGGAAGATGTTGATGATAGGATAAAGCAGTGAAGGGTTAGAGTACTTTGGTCTGTGCCAAAGTGTGCCAGCTAAGAAATTATGCCATGCAACAGATCTAATGTAAGAGGTTTAATGGGGGGTGGTGGCAAAAGGCTGTCTCAGAATAGAGGTGTGAGGGAGAGATAGAGACAGAGATGCAGAAAGACAGAGAGATGGAGAGAGTGACCAGGAGGCAGGGGTTGAGAGAGACAAA
This sequence comes from Meriones unguiculatus, assembly GCF_030254825.1. Taxonomy (NCBI): domain Eukaryota; kingdom Metazoa; phylum Chordata; class Mammalia; order Rodentia; family Muridae; genus Meriones; species Meriones unguiculatus. Next base: position 70,194,557 of record NC_083354.1, read on the forward strand.
GAGGGAACTAGAGAGACACAGAGAGAGGTAGAGACAGATGGATAGATGGATGGATGGGTAGATAGATAGATGGATGAACAGACAGACAGACAGAATGACAGATAAATGAACAGACAGACAGATAGACTGAGGTGCATGGGGGTGGTGTGTATGTGCCACACTTGTACCTGGCAGCGGTGGGTGCTGACCCAGAGTGGGGGCTGCTGGAAATATCTGATTGCTAACAGTTGGATCTCAGCAAATGCTGGTTGATGTGGCGAGTGGACAAATAAAAAAGGCAAGAAGAAAGATGAAATATTCTTTAGTGTCTCCGTGGGGGAAGTGGTAGATCAGGAACGTTCCATTTGAATGATTCCATGCTGTAACGGAAAATGAAAAGTCAGCTTTTCACTTTCAGGGCATGGGATGCACTTCCCCGCAGGTACCTCCTGATACCCATTTCTCCCTCTACTTATCTCTTCTGCTTCTAGAGGTCAGTGCAACAGTTTATTCATTTATTACTATGGTCATGGCTGCTCACTGATGCCAATTTATAACCCTTTCCAGATCCTCCCACTTTCCTTTTTTTTTCTGAGTACTTTGCCTCAGCAGCAGATGCAACACTAGTTGAACCCATCACTAGTGAAAAGGTTTGATATGAGCTCAAGAAGGCATGTGCAAACTCAGAGCCTGACATTTCAGCCGTGACAGAGAATCTCTGGTGACAAGGAAACGAAGACGATCCCCAAGAATGGATGCAGATGCTGTTTCCTTTTGTAAAATTGGAGAGGATAGCACAAAGAAAAGGCTATCAAAACACCTTTACTTTTTCTGAACTGGATTTTGTTTGGGGTAGGAGAGAAAGAGGAAGAGAGAGGGAGGGAGGAAGAGAGAGAGAGAGAGAGAGAGAGAGAGAGAGAGAGAGAGAGAGAGAGAGAGAGAGAAAAGGAGAGGGAAAGAAAAAAAATACACTAGAAAATAAGGCCATGAAAAAGTGACCACTCATTTTGGAGTTTCCCTAGAGGTGTTTGCTACAGGACAAGGAGCCTCTTCTTAGAGGCTTCCCCTTTGCCCTGGAAACAACCCAAAGACAGAGAGCCAAGTCTAGCAGGTCAAAGGCCGTAGCTACAAGACTTCCTTGGGGTTTTAGACTCTTGGCAGAATATAGCAGATTTCCTCTTTGGTGGGAAGTCCTCCAGCAGCGAGCAGGTTGGGGGAGGGAGTCGGCAGCCTTTCCCACCACTCAAGTTCACCACTTAAATGGAAAGGACTGCTGAGCAGTCCTTGGGCTTGTGGGATGGGACAATGTGCTGCTCCCTTTACAAATGCCAAGTTGACTCTGACAGCTGTGCCCAGTGAGAGTGGGAGGCTGCTGGGGAAGAAGGAAAGAGCCCAGGAGTAAAACACCCAGGACAGTGTGGACAAAGTCCATCTTGGTGTTTCCTAAGGCCTTAGACAAGTTCTTTCCCTAAGGTGATTGTTGTTTCTGTTTTTTTGAAACAAGGTTTCTCTGAGTGGCCTTGGCTCTCCTGGAACTTGGCTGTAGCTGGCCTCATCTTGCCTCTGCATCACAAGGGCTGGAATTAAAGGCATTGCTGCCATGGCTCACAGCTGCTGCCACCCCCCCACACCTATAGTGATTCTTGAAGAGGGGGATTAGCATTAAGCATTTTCATCTTGCCTGATGAGAAACCATACTTCCGTTGGTCTCCTGTTCATTGGATATCAAAATGTTCACCAGGATCAGGAAACTACAATGAGAACTCTGTTGCTGGACTGGCCTTCTTTGCACAAAACAGTAATAAGTATGGGCCATTAAGACCTTACCTGTCCCTCACAGGGTTCTCCAGCATAGAGGCAACTCTTCTCAGCTTCCCTTAGGAGATGGACCCTTCAGAGACTGAACTTGAAGACTGCCACTTCTCCCAGGAAGAACAGGAAGGCTACACATGCTGATCAGTGGCTACTTAATAGCAATGCACAGTTCACCTTTCTGAAGGGGGGACAGTCTTCAGAAAATGTGGTGGTGTTTACATGGGCACTGGAAATGATTGATAAAATTGCAGCTGCATTTCCCAGAGCCTCATGAATTACCCACTGCATTCACAGAAAAAGCTGCTTACTTCTTCCGTTTTTGTTTGGTCTTGCAACAAGACCTTAGATAATTCCTTTGTTGAGAGAGAAATGAATTTGAAAGTGATTTTTCCTTTTCTCTGAGAAGAAATTACGCCCCCACTCCTTTGCCAGCTGGGATAATCCCTGATGAAGACTTCTATTCTTTTTCATATCCTTAAAACACTCTTTCTGCTGACAGCTTGCAGGCTTTCTTTCTGAGCTCCAAACTAGTGTGTCTAACCGCCCACAGCACAGACACTCCAGGAAGCCCTAAGGAGCCAGAAACTCATCAATGTGCCTGAGGCTCAGATAACCCACCCGAATTATGGCGCGTTGGTACACTTGCTCTCAGGCAAGATGATATTATTATTATTACCATCATCATTATTATTTACCTTCTCCTGCTCCCTTCTTCATTTGCTCCCCTCTCTCCCACAGCAGGACATAGAAACTAGAATTCCCTTCTGCAAGATGGGTGACAGAAATCGGACCTCCTCCCCTGTAGACATCAGTAGATCCTAGAATAAGCTCTGAATCCCTCCTGCCTTCTTGCCGACAGCTTCCATCGAATGGCAGTCCCTCTCTGGAGGTACTCTGCTACATATTCAGGAAGAAGGAGTACCACGTGGGCAGGCCAGGAAGAATGGGGAGGGGCTTGTTACTCCTGGGACCCTTTTGTCCTGTCACATCCCTGTGACTGTCCATTCTCCATGGACTGTATGCATAAAACAGAAACTTCCCTCAGGTCTCTGGGTCTGTTTTCCAAAGCCCCCTGTCAGTGATTAAATTCCTCATGCTTCTCTTTTGTTAGCCTGCCCTCTGGGATAGGACTGGTGGCTGTGACCCTGAGAAGGCGTGAGGAGGGTGCTGCCTCAGCTTCTTTCTTGTGCTGTAATTTCTCACCTTGCTCTCCCCTTCCTGCATACCGATGGCCGTGCTTAGCTAACCCAGGCCAACACTGCAAACCAGCCTCACCTTTCTCTCACTCTCTGACCTTTCCCATTTAGTTGTCAAGTCCATTTCAAAAGAGCCTGAGAAAATATCGCTATTGTCTTTGCCTGGCCAGCCCTGGCCTTGTGTGTGCTGACTCCTATCAACTCCCTCACTAATTCCCTTTCTTCTCTGAATCCTGCTTGGAACCAGCCTCCCCCCCTCCAACTAGTCACCACCAGAGCAGTCTTTTAAAACAGATGAGGTCGGCCGCTTCCTAACTTAAACACCTTCATAAGCTCCCTGCTGCCGGCATACAATTCTCATTTCCCTAGTTCAGCTTATCAGCCTTTGAGGTCTGATTTTCCCAACCTTCCTTGCATCACTTTCGGGCATCACAACAGCTTCTGGAAAGTTCATCAAATTGCTGTGTTGTTTTGCATTGCTCTGCATCTGACCCTTTATTTGTTTTTCCTCAAACACCTGCTTCCCTTCTTTGCCTAATGAACTCTGAGGGGCAAGTCCCTCCACCTACCCTCTGAAGGTTCACTGAAGTAAACAGACAGTCCTCTGAGTAAAGGGAAGAGGAGATAGAAACTCATTAACATGCGCAAAGTCACCGCAGAAGGGGGGGCCCAACGACCAGATGAGTCCCAGACATGCACATTTCCGTCTTTCCAGGGTCAGGAGTGGGAGACATGGCGTGTTGCTAGCTTGACACAATGTGGGACACCTGTCTGGGAAGAGGAAACCTCAGGTGAAGAACTGTCGCGTCAGATTGGCTGCACAACTGCATTTTCCTGATTGATAACTGCTGTAGAAGCCCAGACCACGAAGGTGGTACCAGTTTAGGCAGCTGGGCTTTGGCTGGATGAGAAGGGTAGCTGAGCACGCGTGGATAAGCAAGCCGGGAAACAGCTCATCTCCCTCATTCCTGCCTCCAGGTTCCTTCTTGAGTACCTACGTGATATAGACTGTGAGGTAAACCATCTAAGCCAGTAGGTAAATTTGAGGAGTAGTGGATGTTTTTCAAGTTTAATGTCGAGTGGACATGAAAAACAGATAATGGTCTGTAAATGATTCAGGAAGCCGAATGAGCTGAGGAGCAGACAATGGCTTGTGACAGTGGCTGCCTAGATGTGGAAACCATCTTCAGTCTGTCTTTTGAGTTTAATTTTTCCTGGCTAATGGAGCCTGGGAGGGGACAGAAGGCAGCCTTGCTGGGTCTGGTAAGGTAATTTCAGAGAGGCCTGGCTGAGCCTGGGGATCAGGGAGAAATAAGGGAAGGTCAGTGAGACCCAGGCCTGTCGCAGGCCGGTACTAGGGTGTTTCATTTTCTGAGACCCAACTGACTCCTATCACAAGCCTGAAACTTATATCAGGTACTGTGTGCTTTCTTGATTTCCTTCTCCATCTGGCCTGGGGGTGAGGGTCTGCCTCCTTGGCCTCCTGAGTGCTGGGATTGCAAGAGTGTACCGCTATCTCTGTTTATCAAGGGCATCCTTTGGTGATTCCTCTGAGAGAAGCACAAATGGCCAGATAGGGCACCTCTGTGCTTCTACTGTCCTCACATCACAGCCTCTGCTTGTGCCTGGATGTACAGCATTGCAAGATAGGATAAATGCTTCTGTTTTGAGGGTGGATTATTACATATCTGAAGCAAATTGTTACTCCCATAGACTAGGTCCTTAATAAATGTTGAAGGAGAAATAGGCAATCCCTGAGCGTACCTTCTTTGAAAGAATGTGTCCTTTTTGAAGGGTAATTCGAAAGCATGCCTTATATGAAAGAAACGACAACGTTTTTTTAGGGGAAGGTTGCCTCCCTTAGTGTTGACGGATGGCAGGCCACAGGGATGCCTGAGGTTCCAGCACTCTGACCTTGTCATCCTAACTGTCCAGGGGCAAATGGCAGACGGTTGCCTGCTTTGTCGGCCCCTTCAGCACGGGTGTTTCAGATGCTCTGAACTCTAGCCTCACAGAACTGGGACTGGATGGCATTGTCTGTGGCCAGCTGGGTATCTGAGGTTTTTAAATGAGCAAATAGATATCAAAGCGCCAAGTACAAAGCACAAAGTTCAATACAGATAGCACATCCTCTAAGTGTGAATTTGCTTATCTTGCCTTTCTTTCTTTCTTTCTTTCTTTCTTTCTTTCTTTCTTTCTTTCTTTCTTTCTTTCTTTCTTCTCTCTCTCTCTCTCTCTCTCTCTCTCTCTCTCTTTTGAGACAGGGTCTTTATAGCTTACTCTCTTGGAATTCTCTATGTAAACCAAGCTGGCCTAGAACTCACGGAGATTCATCTGCCTCTGCTTCCCAAATGCTGGGATCAAAGGCACATGCCACCATACTCAGAAATCTTGCCATTTTCAAAGAAGCAAAAGTATAAAACCAATCTGGTTTTTGCCTCTTGAAAAATACATGGGGCACAGTGAAACTAGTCTCCATGACACTATAACAGTAGAAATATGTACTAATTACTTTGATCATTACTGTGACAAAAATATCTAACAGAAACAGCTTCGAGAAGGGAGAGAGTCATTTTGGCTTCCATTTGAATGAGCACAGTCCGTCATGGCAAACAAGGTATGGCAGAGCTCATGGCAGTGGGAGCAGGCACCTGGAACCCTCACATCTCAGGGGAGCAAGGAGCAGCAAGCTTGGGCCTGAGCAGGTGGGCAGATAACTCTCAATGCCTGATTTCCTTCCTCTAATGTTTCTAAAACTTTCCAAATCAGTATGACTGATGAAGACTGTGTTCAAACACAGGGACCCAAAGGGAGATGTTTCTCAGTGTGTGTCATTTATAGTATATATCATTATATATTTACCTAAGCCCTGTGAGCATGCTGTGCTATTCCCTGATGCAAACAGCGAACTTGGAGTGGCAGGAGTATATCTGTGTGGGGGTTCCTTATCTGTAGCACACCATACCAGCGGAGGGTGCTGATAATGGGAGAAACCGTGCAAGCGAGGTTACGGCATGAGGGAAACCTTTATACTACCCATTCTGTTTGTGATCTGAAATCTGCTCTTAAAAATAGTGTCCTTAAAAAACCAGTCAGAGCAGGGGAGAGTGGGGAGGCTCAGTGGCTAAGAGCACTGTCTGCTCTTCCAAAGGACCTGGGTTCAATTCCCAGCACCCACATGGCAGCTCACAAATGTCTGTAACTCCAGCTCCAGGAGTTCCGACACCCTCACACAGACATACATGCAGGCAAAACACCAATGCACATAATAATAACACACACACACACCATTAGAGATTAAAATAAATCTTAAAAAAAAAATCAAACCTTTGTATAGGATATGGGAAGTGGATGGTGCCTGTGTACAGAACATTTTGTTTTTCCATTTGTCTCTTCAGCTGGGCCACATTTCCTCTCCTCCTCTATCCCCAACATCTCCCACTTCACTGATTGCTGCCTCTTGGCCTATGAACAAACAGCAGGCCTTCTCACCTGAGAGAATCTTCCTTCCTTTTGTTCTCACCCACTCAGTTGTTCCTGCAATCTGCTCCTGTCCCAGAAGCCCCACTGGGGATTGCTCCTGCCAACCTCAACCCTGACCTTCTCATTGCCACCCTCTGGGACTCTTCATTCCTTATCTAATTTGTCTCTTGTCCTTGACACTACATTGTAGTCTTCTTGTTTGTTATAGAGGAAGGGTATTACTGTGTAGCTTTGGCTGGCCTGGAACTCACTCTGTAGACCAGGCTGGCCCTAAAGTCTAAGAGCCACCTGTCTGTGCTGTCCCATAATACCCAGCTCTGTATCTCTCTCTGAAGCGTCTCTAGACTCTTATAACATCTATCTTCCTGTCATGCTGGTAATGTCTCCTCACAGATCTTTCCTTTTGCTACTTAAGTATTGATATCAAACTCTACACAATGTTTAAAATCGAGCACAACCTATTCTCCTTTCACAGACTCAGACAACACTTCTAGCTCTCTAACCCCTGGGGTCATTGTTATTCCATTTCTTCATGGGTCACAGGAGAAGGCACCTTGTAGTGTGAAGATTCCATGTATGGATTTAGCATTGTGTTTGCCTTTGGCTACACATGGTCCATTATACATCTGTCTTCTGACAGAATCAATATCTTTATCACCTTTCTCATGAATGACCACGTCTCTCCTGATAGAAAAACCCTGAGGAGGCTGGGGATGGAGTTGGTCTAGTCGTCTTTTTTACCCCCCTTTAAAAAATGTATTTTTATTTCATTTGTATAAGTGGTTGCTTGCATGCTTGATGCCCACAGGGACCAGAAGAGTATCCTCTAGCACTAGAGTTATAGATGGTTGAGAGCCACCACGTGGATGCTGAGTATGAAACCCAGGTCCTCTAGAAGAGCAACCAGTACACTTAATTGCTGAGCCACCTTTCCAGCCCAACACCAGCCTCTGCATATTTTCCATACTTTATAGATTTCTCATTCATAATGAACTCTGTAATATTCAGTACAACTCACACAATTCAGTGTAGCTACACAAAGTTGTGTGTTGGGTGAGAAAGTGATAGATTGGGCTTGGATGCACACAAGGAAGAATCCGTTTTGCCATCATGGAGTCCTGTTTGGGGCTGGAGCTAGACGGGGTGCAGACTCACCCCCTGCGCTGACTATGGGTTTGGCTATGGATGGGGATAACTCATTGTGTGGTAATGGTTACACAATTTGTCAATGAGGTGGCTCAAATCTCAGAGGTGAGAGGCTGTTAGTCATGTGGAGATTGTTCAGGTGTGCTTTGTCTCCTAGCCATTTCTTCTTAACTCTGCTTCTTCACGGGTGGTTCTTCTGGCCAGATATCCACAGCCACCGTGATTAACCTTCCCAGGAAGAAGGCTGACACCTGTCCTCAGGTGTCTCTCCCAGCAATGACAGGAAGTCTGGATTAGGTGACCTCTAAAATCCTTTCTCGAGGATATGACAGAAATCTGAATTCCGGCGGTGGCATTGATGCTGGCCTGTTCAGCTGGGTAGAGTTAATCAGTAAACGGTTGCTAGGACAATATTTGAGAGGTGGCTACTCGTGGCTTAAGGTGGAGGTGGGGCAGAAGAAAGTGCTCTTTGAGAGCAGCAGTTTGAGGAGTGTAAAGCAAGCGGAGTCGGTGTTCCACCTTCTTCTAGATGCACTTCATGTTCACTTACCAAACTCACTGGGAAAACATATCTTGGACTTAGCCCATGGTGGACCTCTGACCACACAGTTTCACTTGTGGTTTTTAACACAATGTGTATTTGTTTTATAGCCACCGAGGGGATCTTAATCGACTACTTAGATTAGAGACCTGTGTCTTACTCATTCTGTTTCACAGCACATAGTTTCACACTATCGTGTTGCATATATGCTTCCTACGAATGCAGTTGGCTGGGAGCCCAATGGTGAAACTTCCTGAAGTACTCCCTCAAGCCTTCCCTGTGGGCCCCCATATCTCAGGGCAAGGCCTTGACATGGGTCTTAGAGGTGGCCTGGACTGGATCAGCTTTGGCAGTGGTGTCTCCCCAACTTCTGGGCCCCCACATCCATGGCTACTTGAGGTAAGGTCTTCCATAGTTGGTTTCCAAGAAGAAGCAATCAAGTACAAAACATGCAGTGACAGACCATACCTTGGGGTACAGGAGAGAAAGGCAGGCACAGCCTCTGTTTTTCCCTTGGGGAGCAAATGCTTTGTCTCCAGCCCTGGTTTCCATCTCTAATTCAGGTGCCACAGATATCCTGGTGTTCCAGGATAAAAGCAGGCATTGTAGGTGCTTGGTTTTCCAAAAATTCACTCAAGTTTTATGTTGGACAGGTTTTTTTGTTTTGTTCTAGAGAGAGAGAGAAGGGGCCCGTTGCTTTAAAGTCATTAGTTTATCCGCAGTTCTGCCACAGAAGCTTTGTGGGGAGTCATCTATTCAGCAACACATAGATGGAGCCCAAAAGGCAGAGGAGGGCAGAGCAGGACATGAGACTCGGAGCCTCAGGCTCCAGGGTGGGGATCCAGAGTTAGTCTTTAGCAATGAACTCGCTACATACACACTCACACAAACAACACATACACAACACACACACACACTCATACGACACTCTCACAAAATGCACATACATACTCACACATGTACCCGCTCACATACCACACACATACTTCCACACCACACACACACAACACAGACACACACAACACAGACACACAACCCACACATACTTACAATGAAAAAGCAAGTAGTTCAGTAGCTCTACACAGGCACATCATTGACCAAGGAACCTGAGTGTCCCCAGGTACAGATGGAGGTGACAGGAAGCTGAGAACTTGCCCAGGGGTGACAGGGTGACAGGCTGTTGGTAACCTGCACAAGGCAGAGAGTCAGTGTCTGCTGATACCTTCACATATTTTCCAGGCCAAGGTAATTTTTATAGAATCAAATTCAGGAAGCAAGAATGGGGTCCAAAGTCCTCTAAGCAGAGGCCAGGAATGGGAGGAAGCTAAAGGCGTATTCCCTTCATTTTAAAACTGTATTATTTAGATGGTGTGTGGTGAGAACCCCTAGATTAACTGAAGAAGAATTTTTAAAATAGTCTATCGGAGACCCTCCCACACATCACTACAATCCTTCCCCTCCAGTCACACAAACCAATGGGCCCCATTTACCAGTGCAGAAAACCCCCAAACACAGAGAGAGCTGGAGTGGTTGACAGGAGAAGCAAATTGCTTCCTAATCTATCTAATAAACTGGGAAACCTGAGCAAATATGGACTGTGAAGCCTGCCTCCCTACAGCCTAAGTAAACACAGCTTCTGATGTTGATTTTGTCCTCGGGGGAGGGCTGTCCCAAAGCTCGCCAAGTCCTATGCCTGAAAGTGGGCTATCCACCAGACAGCTTTCCGGACAGCTAAGGGCTTTGCCCACGGCACCGAATGGATGTCTTTCTGCGATCCACGGCTTAAGTAAGATTCGTTCCTGGCCAGGAGAGTTTCTTAGAGTTGGAAAGGCCCTCCCTCTTCTCCCTTGCTTTCTTTTGCTCCCACATCTCTACCCTAAAGTTGCATCATGGCAAGGCCGCTCCATGGCGCTGAGACAATGTGAGAGTCTGGCCCAGCCTTCCTCTGCTGACCATTGGTCTCCCAGTTTCCGAGGCTGGTCCAGTGGGGCATGGGATGATATGACAGCAAAATGACTAAGCCAGTTACTCACACAGGATTGCTTGAATAACTTGAAATAATTTTAACAAGGGTTTTGAATTCAAGAATTTTCTTCCTTTATGGGTTGTAGGATTGAACCTTCTGTGTGCCTGGTGATTTATAACTATTCAGTTATAGTTCCAGCTATAAGTACCATTTTTGACTCCAGACTTTTAAAAATAATTTGAGATAGGATTCCCTGATGTCAAGTTGAAGTTTTAACTTTGAGATGTGTGATTTTCTATCATCTCGAGACAGGCAGGGCAATGCTGTCTTCTTCATCTTATAGCAGCTTAGTAGGCTGTGGCTAAAGTTCAGAACCAGCGTGATGTGACTGCAAACTCAAATTTCTATTTCCATCCATATTAACCACTTCCCAAGGCGCAGGTGACATCGTGTGTTGGGAGTCGGGGAGAGACAAACCCTTTAAAGGCTGTCTTCCAGACACGAGACAGCCTTTGCATTCATGAGCTCATTTCATCCACAATTACCTGCACAAGACTTGCACAAGATCCATCCGACAAGGCCAGTCAGCTTTCCAGCAGTCAGCACTAATGGGACTTAGTGGGTCAAAAAAAAGAGAGGGCATGAAGGCTGGAGGGACACAGTGGGGTGCCCAAGAGATGTGGCAAGGGGAAGCTGGGGTAGAGCAATGATCAAGACACATTGTTCATATGTATGGAATTGTCAAAGAACAGTGAAAATTTATTTAAAAATTCTTGTTTTCTGTTATCAAGTCCTGTGTGCTTCCTATAACAAAGTCCTGTTTTAAGTACAGCCTCATAAAGTCCTCTTTCTTAGTTGCTTCTTAAAATTTTTCAAATGCCATAGAAGTCCTGCTACAGCTTGTGGAGTTGTAGAGTGTTCAGATGGCCTTAGCAAGCGAGCCTTTGGTTACTGTCTGCCACACCCCGTGGCTCCCCGCTGATCTTTGACTAGGGGAAGCAGAGGGCAGGGGTTACCCCTGACTTACAGTTCTCAAAGAGCCTAAGCCGGAGCTTCAGGGATGGGATGAATGATGTGACTGCAGCGCCCTAGTCACTCAAGGCAACTAATTACAGTCATGTCCGCCCTTTGTAATCTTCTTCACCTCGTGGCATTTCCTGACGCTCACACACCCGGTGTGGTTATACTATCAGCTGGGCCGGTGACTCATCCCTTCAAGCTGTTCTCCGGCTGCAGTTGTTCTTGTTTTGTGACAGGGAACGAGCTCTTGGAACGAGCTCTTTGTAAAGCTTACCCCAAAGAGCAATTATTGTCATTACCTTTATAGATGTAGCTCGACACAGTCCTGGGACATGGCTAATGCCCCATAAATGGTGGTTAGGATAATTAAAAATCCAGCTCTGCCCAAGCACCTGCGGAGCAGGTAAGTTTTGAAACACTGTAGTTACGTCAGAACTTGGGAATTTGAAGGATTTTCAAAAGTGGCCACATCCGAAACTCAGAAAGGTAGCTAGCAGATGAACTACTTGCCTTAGTGACTTTTTAGATTTGCTATTATTATTATTATTATTATTATTATTTCATCATCAAAAAGACAGATGGCCGCTTCTCTAAATTTACATGCACTTCTTATAAGTAGCCATAATCTGGGGACAAGTATTAGTGTGACGTATTTGATGGGGCTTTTAGTAGTCATCATTTCATATTGATCTGGCCCTTCCTAAAGGACATTCCAAGCCGGCACCTGTTTGTTCCTGCCCAACTTAATTACAGAGATCAAAGAGCTGTCATAGGAGGCCTGACGCACCTCATAGGTCCTGGGCTGTCAGGACCAAAGGACTGGAAATTAAATATCAAATTCTTCCAAGCAGGTGAGGCAGTGGGTACCCACTGAGCTGTAGCCACCCTGCCTCCCGCTGGGAATATCCAGTTTCTGATGTCAGCTCCATTCCACTCATTTTAAAGCCGTTTGGAGACTTCTGCTCTGCTCACCAGCTAATCTGAGCCCAGAAAGTTACTGGGTATCTGCATTGAAAGCTTTATTGTGAGTGTGTGTAAGTATGTATGTACACACATACTTGGGTGTGCATGTGATGGGTGAGTGTGAGCCTGCATGTCACAGGGGTTCTGAGTTTTGAACCCCGGTCATTAGTCTTTCATAACAAGGAGTTCTACCCTGGGAGCTGCCTTGCTGGACCTAGACAGCTAGACTTTAAGGACAGGGAATGTGTGAAAGGAACTGAAAATTGATGAGTCTTATATTATCACCAGGTGCTGGGATCATAAACAAAGCAGGGGGTGAAACAGCGCAACAAATGAACAAACCTTTGTTTGTCTAAACCCTAAGCAACTGGTTTCTAATAATTATAACAAGCTTATGTGCAAACTTCAATCCAACATATTTAAAACGGGTCATATTTTTATCACTATTCTTTTCATGAATTTAATTTTAATAATATTAAAATTAATGTCACTCATTTATTCCCATCACAGGTAGACTCAGGAGCACGTTTGTAGCAGTCTGCCACTCTCCAGACTCAGTTAGGACAGAAGTTAGTGGTTTTGCTTTTATAAACCATAGATTACATTCTTTAGATAGTGAATTCAATCATGGTCACTTGGAATTTTTATATATAACTAAAATTTTCAACAGTGAAACTGAGTGGGAGCTGTGAAGTTCATCCCTATAAGAGGCCAAGAATATGTAGGTATTTTTTAAACAAAGAAAAACTATCAGTATCATTCTTCCTTTCCTATTTATAAAACACATACTTTGCTCTTTACTTTTGTAGTATTGCACCATTAAACTATTCCTGCAGTTCCATATGTTTCTAGGCAAGATCACATGCTTGCAGTTTTAGAAATGAAAAATTTCATTGTCTATTTCTTTTTTGGTCGTGATTTATTAGCTTTATTTCATGATTATTACTTAGAACAATTTTGCCTTAATAGAGAGAGGGCAGTGTTAATTTACTTAAGGTTTCAATTACTCTGGCTGCAACACTGAGTCTGAGCACCCCACAATCTTGAACACTGTAATTTAAACTACAGGACATAGACTTTTCCTAATTTGGGGAAAGATCCTTTCTACATTGCTAGGCCCACGGCCAAGGCACTGGTGTTGGCTAGTTTTCTGTCACTACAGCAAAATACTCAAGTAAGCTATAAAGGTAAGAGGTTTCTTTTGGCTCACAGTTTTGGAGCCGTCACTCTGTGTTTGCTTAGGTCTTTTGGTAAGGCAGTGCATCCTGGGGGGAGCAAGCGGGAGAAGCAAAATTGCTTACCTTGTGGCCAAGAAGCAAATTTAAGAAAAAAAGGAGGGAAAGGCTTGGGTGTAAGAGTACACTCCCAGTGATCTAAAGACTTCTCATAAGGTCTCAGTTCTCAAATGTTCTAGCATTTACAAAGAGTGTTACCTTGGGAACCAAGGTAGTAGCTCAGGGACTTTAGAAGAAGTTCCACAGCCAAACTGAAACACCGCTATAATAGAAGACAGACTAATAAAAGAAACAAACAAACAAACAAACAAACAAAAAACCCCCAACACACAGACACCCTCATTTTAAAGGATTTCAAAGAAAGAAGACCAAAGCAACAGGGAAAGCCGCGCGTGTCCTCATGATGAAGAAGTGGACAGCTGAGCAGAAAGAAGTGTGATTGGATGAAAAACCCATGACATAAACAACCTATGACATAAGCGGGGAGTAGAGAGGTTTGCTTGTCCAGATTCTTCTTTGCATCTTCAGAAACAAAGATGTTCCCTTCTTCTGGAAACAGGACTTGTACTCTCCACATGAAGTTCTCTTGACTGCTTTGGGGGAGAAGAGGGAGAGAGGGGGTGAGGATACTCTTTCGGTTTCTGCCATGGTCCTGCATGCTGCGGCGCTGTGTCCCGGACCCAGTCACTGGCTATCTGCCTGATTCTTAGCGTCTTTCTCCGCTTCGATACCACCAGTCCTTGTGCCAAAGCTACCGCAGGAGTTGGTTTCATATGTACCCCAGGCTGGTCTTTAATCAGGATGCTTCTGCCTCAGTTTCCCCAGTGCTAGAGTTACAGGCGTGTGTGCTACAGGAAACAAAATGTCCCTACTAGAGTTTAACATTTTAAAAGTGTGTTTGTGTGCGTTCTTGTGGGTGTGCATGCATTTGGGTGTGCATGCATCCTGAGTTTTTATTTGTTTGTTTTGTTCAGTTTTTGTTTTGTTTTTTTTTTTGTTGTTGTTGTTTTAAGAACCACACACCTTGTTTTTTGAGTCAGGATCACCATCATTTTTTAACAAGTGTGTGGGTGTTTTGTCTGTATGTAAATGAGATCACCTGGAACTGGAGTTATAGGTGCTTGTGAACCATGTGGTGCTGGGAACTGACCTCACATCCCCTGAAAGAACCATTGAGTCATCCTTCCAGCCTCAATCATATTTTTTTTTGTTGTTATTGTTTTTTGTTTTGTTTTTAATCACAATGGTTTTAAAGAGAATGTCCCTCACAGGCTCTGGCATGTGACTACTTCATCTCTAGTTGATGGTGCTGTTTGGGGAGGTTGAGGCGTGACGTCACTGGAGGAAAATGTCACTGGAATCTAGCTTCACGGTTTCAAAAGCTGGTGTGATTTCCAGTATACTCCCTGCTTTTTGGTTTTGGTTGAAGCTGTGAGCACTCAGCTTGCTGCAACCATTGTGCCTGCTGAAAGCCATACTTCCCCACTAAGCTGGTGATGGATTCTTTCCCCTCTGGAACTGAGAGCCTAAGTTCTGCAAGTTTTCTTGGTCATGGTGTCTTATCTCAGCAAGAGAGAAGTAGCCAATACAGTCTCTCACTGGAGTAGGTCACTGGCCAGGGAGTCCTCTGCTCCACCCGCCTCTGCCTTCCTGGGTCTGGATGTACAAAAACAAGCCACCAGGGCCTGGCTTTTTATGTGGTGGCCAGGGATCGTACGCGCGTCATTGCGCTAGAAGGGCAAACACTTTATCCACCCCATACCTCTACTAGAATTTTTTGACACTGCGAAGGACCAATGACTGTCCTTTCCTGTGGAAACACTTTCATCAGTGTAATGGTGCAAACGATGTCACTCAGGCACACCTTACTCTGTCTCTAAGACTCTAATCAGTCATTACTATAGGATCCTGGCTGAGCTGCTTTTTAGCCTCTCATGTTCCAAGGATCACCTAGCTATAACAGAGGCCCCATGTGGCCTAGTCTTGTGGCAGTTTAAAGAAAAGTTTAGTCAACAAAGACTAGGTGATACCAACTAATGTTTTTGCAGACAGGGTGTCAATACATAACATAGTCTGGCCTTGAACTCATGAGTCTACTGCCTTAGCCTCCTGAGTGGTGGGATTACAGGCTTGTGCCACCATACCCAGCTATAACATTTTTTTTTTAATTTAATATTCATTCTTTAGCTCAGGCTGGCCTGAAACTCAGTATGTAGCTTACCTAGGTTGGCTTCAAACTCTTGGCAATTCTCCTGCCTCAGTCTCTGGAGTGCTGAAGTCATAGATGGAAGCCGAAATGCCTGGCACTCATTTCTTAACTCCTGTCTAGAGAAGCCACACAAGGAGAAAAGGAAATGCGTGCTAAATGCATGTTTGAAGTCCTGTCTTCCTATTTCTGGTGTTCTCAGAGTGCTGGCTGTAGCTGCCCCTCTCCACCGCTCCTCCTCTCTCTTGGCCTCTCAGATACTAACCAGTAAGCAATCTTAAGCCCTAACAGGAAAATGCTGGCCCATTCTGCCCAGGTGGTCCAGCCCTCTTTACTTGCTGTTTCCTGTCCCTTCCCATGTCTTCTCTTCCAGTGTAAATCACACAGGTTCAGAGACTGGAGCTGAATGAGCAAAGACCACTTCTTTCCCCCCTTCCTTCCTTCCTTCCTTCCTTCCTTCCTTCCTTCCTTCCTTCCTTCCTTCCTTCCTTCTTTAAAAAGACGTGTATCTAGTCATGTTGCCAGACTGGCCTCAAACAGTGACCCCTGCTTCATCCTCCCACAAAACTTGAGCTGTAGGCATGTGCCTCTGTGTCTATCTAAAAGCCACTTCTTTGTGAGCCTATAGGAAGAAAGGGATGGCATGGACACATACTAATGACTTTTGTCTCATAAAGTGGAAACAAGCAGTTGTGGAAATTGGACCTTCATGACTTTAGTATCTTTAAGGCAGTCTGTTTACCCTGCCCTCTCGGGCGGTTCCAGCGTGCCAGGGAAGAACCTTAAATCCAGACGTGGAGAACTGAACAGGAACTGTTCAAAGCCAAGGGAACTTAGGCCGGAGCTCAGCAGACCACGACGCCTGAGGGAGTCCCGTGATTCAGGTTTCCCTGAGCCCAGAGTCGTTCCCACTTAATGGCAGCTCACAGGCCTGTGCACTGCAGTTCTCTGGTCCCAGGTCAGCCGTTGGTAGTCACCTGTCCATGACCAATGGCCCCTTTGTTCCATGGTGAGGGGCTGGCTGTTGAGCTGTGTTCAGAGTCCTTTCTGCGCTGACTATGAGCTCAGGAATTGCACCGTGGCTGGGGAGATGTTCGGGAGGGGAAAGGACATTTTAAAATGTGCAATTACTCTTGGCTATTGCTTTTTTTTTTTTTTTTTTTTTTTAATGCCTCAGGGGACCAGAAAAACAAGTCCAACCAGTGTCAAACCCCAATCGGTATGTGATTCTGTGTGTTCCTGTGCAGGCTGGGTGTAATGGACTGCCCAGAACAGGCAATGTTTGTAGGTGGCAGGCTCCGTGGGAAAGCCTCCTGCTCACCCTGAGTCGGCTTCATACCAGCACTTAGGAACTGTGCGGCCGCCCTTCCGCCAGGCTAAGCTTCCCCAGAGGATGTCCAGCGTTGTACCTGGAGAGAGTCAGGTTAATCTGAGTGGCCGTGCTGGCTTTTTAATCAGTGAACTCCCCCTCCTCCCATGCCACCCCTTTTCTCTCGTTTCATGGCCCACTTTCCTAGTTCACTTCCCCTTGCCTGTCGACTCTGTCAAACACTGTCTCAGATGACTGGCATTTTGTCTTCATCAAAGCCAAGGAGAGTTTTATGTTCACTGTGTTTTCTGGTTAAAAATCACTGGGGTCATGTTTTTGCTTTTTGTTTTTTTCTCCTGCACCAGTGAAACAGCTAGACACGTAGTACTTTCTCACTTGTTGATCAGGAAGGGACTGAACTGTGGGGGCCTCAGAGGTCTCAGAGTAAGACACTATTAAAGGAATATAAATTTAGGATATAAAACCCAAGACTAATGGATACAAATTGTATGTTCTTCCTGATAGTGAGAATGCTTAGCAACTTGCTTCAATAAAACTCCAATAAAGTGCAGAGTAGATTTTTCTGGTTACCTCCCCACTGTTATTTTCTCTGGAGTCAGTGACCTGTAGGTTCCCTTATGACCCCTGGGTTGGAGGGACCCAGGGCTGCAGTGTAGTGGCTTTCCTTCCAAGGACCTTTCCTGAGCTTTTAGTTCTGACCTTTTTCACCGGCTCTAGTGGGCCATGAAAACCTAAGTGCCCACGGCTTTCAGACGCCTGGGAAGCTCCAGGCCTCTTGAATCAAATTCTCTAGGGGAGTTTTACTCCCAGGTCTTCAGGTCATTGATCCCACAATAACAGCCTCAGTCATCTGTGGGGTCATTTCTCCTGGGAAGGGGAGGCAGGGTGATGTCACCAGACAACTGCAGCTTTCTCTGAAGACAGGAAGGTCTCACTTCCAGTGTCTGGGAGAGCTGAAAAGCGTTACCAATAGGCTTGCAGATGATTGTCTCGGTGGGAAAGTCCGAATGAGCAATCAATCAAGTAAGTTACTAATTACTAAAGGCTCTCCCTCTCTCTCTTTCCCTCCCTCCATCTCTCCCTCTTTTCCTCTCTGTCTCTCCCTCTGTCTGTCTCTGTCTTTCTCTCTCTGTTCCTCCCTCCCTCCCTCTTTCCCTCTCTTTCTCTCTCTCTGTGCATACGGAGGTCAGAGGTCAACCTTGGGTGTCATTCTTCAGGAGCATCCATCTTGGTTTTTTGAGCAAGAGTCACTCCTTGTCCCAGGGCTCTTAGGTAAGCTAAGCTGGCTCTGTTTCCAGTGCTGGGGTCACAAGCATGAACTGATACCCCTAGTTTTCTCATGAGCCTTCTGAGGTTGAGGCTTGGGTTCTCCCATTTGGATGGCAAGCACATTATTGACTGAGAACTCTCCCCAGGCCTGACTTACTGGGATTTTGGTCCCAGGATCTTAAGGACAATACTTAGGTTTTAAAACAAGAGAGCATTCTCTGATGTGTTTCCAATACCCACATATTCTGACTTGACATGACAACATGGCATGACAGTGGCATGTGTGACAATGGTTTGCCAGAAATACTGGAATGCAGAATAAGGCTGGCTGCAAACCCATGAGAGTTCAGCCTGCATGGGGACAATTGATATATTGACCCCTAAGTGACTGTGAAGGCCCACATTAAGCAGGGATTGGTTTTTATAAGATTTGTCTAAGCAGGAAAATTAAGTGGCCTTTTCCAATTAGGAAACTGATATTTTACTTAAGTAATTCCCAGTGCCTAGATTGGGAGTCAGCCAACCTGGATTCCAGTGTTGGCCCTGATAGTGTTTAGTTATACAGTCTTGAACTTGGATTTGCTGTGTCCTAATTGTTGCGTTTGTGTGATTTGCTAGCTTATTCAGCAGGGTGATTGTCACAACCATAGGAGAGGTTGAAATGTTTTGGAAGCAATGAAGGCAATATGCCCATTGCATTTCTAGGATGCAGAAATACTTTCTAGATAGGGTCTCACTTTGTGGCCCAGGCTGCCTCAAACTGAAGCAATCCTCCTGCCTTAAGCTTCTGAGTGCTGGGAGGTCTCACTCTGGGTGGCTCTGTTCCACCTTTCTTGACAGTGCTTTGAGAAATGAGTTCCAAAAGTCTGCTACCCAGGGTCAGTACTTGGTGAGTCCTCACATCTCTGCCCTTTGGGGCGGTGGAAAGGAGAAGAGGTTGCAAAGCTTCTGTGTATGCCCTTCCAGTGTCAGCGCGAACTTGGTGCAAAATGCCCTTTGCATCTCATTTATGGAGAAGAGCTATCTCAGCCATTATGTCAGTTTGCAATTTGGATGGTGGAAAATGAGCTGATGGCTATAACCTTTATAATCTCACAGTTATCCCTGTGCTTCTTGAGGCTTCTCCCACTTCCACTGTGCCCCCAAACAGGGTACTGAATTCAAAGTTATGAGCCTGTGAAAACCTTATATGAATCGTTGAGTTGATTCACTTTGCCTATCTGGTAGGTAGGTTCAAATTTAGTAATGGTTTGTGACCCTCAGACAGATGTTGAGTGATTAATTTGACCAAACCAGGGATACCTGATTTCATTAAAACATTCAGTCCGCTGCCTCGCTAACATTGCTGCCTTTGAGACTGTCCCCACAGTTAGAAACACAGTGGTCTCCTCATTGTTGAAATGGCTGGGAGATGCTAAGAGAATTCTGTTGCTATCAGTGACCTTGTTGCTAGATTCACTACTCTTATCTAATTGGGAAGATAGCTCTCATGAGATTCCCTAGTAATTCCTTTAAAAAATAAACACACATTTAAATAGGCCATAACATATGCTATATTCTCCTTTAAAAACATTCAAATAATACAGAAATAAAAAAAACTCTTCTAGTCCCTTTACTTCCTACTTTTGTGTCTGTCAATACATAGTATGTATATATATATATATGTATGTGTGTATATACACACACACATACATATATATATATACAATACACAGTATATACACACACACACACACACACACGGTATACATGGGCATTTACTTTCACATAAGTAAGGTTGTATTTGCTTCACTTTTTTCATTTTGTTTCCCTTGTAGCTATTTTGGGGGTCTTTCCAAGTTATTCTATAAGAATCTACATAGTATTTTAAACTGCTAGGTAGCATACTAAAATAAAACGTAGGCATATAATACTTTAACCAGATGGTTACATACATTTTAGATTTGCAAGCAGAAGTTTTGAGCAGAAATGTATACAGATTTTTATGTCTTAGACATAAATTTATTGTTTTAACTGATAAATAAGAGCATTAAAATTGTACATTTTATGGGGTACTATGTGATGGATAATTTTATTTTATGGGGCCAAGGGAAAGGTAGTAATGAGTTGCATGTTGGGCAAGGTGTATCTCTTGTTTGTGATAAAGACAGATTCTGGTTTCTATTTCTGTTCTCATAACGGTTTCCTCCTGAGGCCCCTTCAAGGCTGAACTTACAGACATCTGATGCTGAAGAATATGTCACTGCTCAAAATAATCCCATCCCAGGGGCATGTGGGTGAGAGTGTTGGACACCAAACAGCAAACACACCAAACAACACACAGATTTCCCAGAAGAAGAGTTTCCTTTGGAAAGAAAGCTCATTTGTGACGTGACCCTGGGCTTGATGAAAGCTTCCTTCTCCCGGTTTGGAGGTGGCAGAGGGGGCTGATGACCAGGCAGTGGATGGATGTTCAACTACGAGACGGCTGTCTGTGACTGCATACCACCGAGTTTGATACCCAAGTCTCCGGCACCAGCCAAGGGGGCAGCCAGGGGTGGCCTAGGCCTCCTTTCCAAAACATTGGACATCCTCCTTGCCATATGACTAAACTCTTTTGCCATTGATAAGGAGATATTCTTTACCTTGTAGAGGATTAGTGGGATTTACCTTTTCAAATGGAGGAAGCATTGTATGATAGAGAAATCCATAGCAAGCCAGACAGTGTCTGACCTGCAGAACCAAGGCAGACATGACAAATAAGATAACTGCATTTGGTCAGATGGGTTGGGCTCTCTGTGAAGCAGGGAGGGACACACAGAAGCTTTTAGCCTGATCCAGGCCTGCCAGGTGGCACGTAGTGGCCTTGCCTTGGCTTCCAGAGAGTAGACTCTCAACCATACTCATGGTGAGGGTTCACTGTGCTTGGCTCCACTTGTTCTGAGAGACAGTTTTCTCCTGCATGGACTGTCAGCCCCAAGCACCTTCCTTTGCCGAGCATGGCGAGCTTTGGTGGATCTCTAAAGGTCTCCAGATAGTCAACATGACAGAAAAAAAAGGCAGCTCTGGTAGACATGTCAAGCAGATTCCTTTAGAGAAGAAAGGATCTCCCAAGCTGTAATAGCATTCAAAAATATCCCTCAAGTTAAATTCTTGGCAATAAAAAACCTTTCACCAAAACCCCCTCCTGCTTGTTTGATTTTCCTGCTGCAGGAAGGATCCGTCATCTTCACATGAGATGCAGTGATCTTGGCATCATATCCAGAGCAAGGAGAGAAGGAAGAAGGTTTTCCCTCGGCCTGAGACATAGAACAATGAGTAGCTGGAAGCTTCCAGGCCTGAGAAAAGAACTGGCTGTTTTTGAGCTCAGGGGCTTCTCTGGTCATGTGGGGGCAATGAGCCACTCTTGTTTGATGGCCTAGACTTGGAGAGGGACTCTCTGTCCCAATGGGTGCTCTGGTTGCCTGTGTTATCCCCTTCATTTCTGTTTCTTTCTACCATTGCCCAGCTGCCTCAGGCCTCTGGCTAGTGTTGGAGGACGTTGTGTTTCTGCAGAGTCCCTGCTCCTGGGGTACTGATTCAGATGTCCAGGCTGTAAGAGACTGATGGCCCCAGGCCATCGGAAGGGCCACAGCAGGCCCTGTTCATTTGTAAAGCTTACTCTCCTACCACTTTCCTGTCAGAATGAGTGCAAATCAAAGTGTCAGTTTTCTGACTGAAATAACATTTCCCCCTCTTCTGTGAAAAGAGATTTTCAGCCACATTTGCTTTGTGCTCCAGGCTGGTGGAATGGCAGTGTGCCCTCTGACACTATGGGAAGCCCTAAGGACCCCACCATCCTGCCTGGCTCCTGCCGGTGCTGCACCTGACTGCACCCAGGTCTGAACAGAGATGGGAGCCTTGCTGGCAACTCCCGGGGCACACACTCTAGAGTTGTGTAGAGGAGGCCTCGAACCCTGGGCAGAATGACTCTAGCTGCATTCTTTAGAAAAAAAAGCCCAGACCTGGCTCAGTGGACACACACACACACATACGTACACGTATGCACACACATATGCATGCCAGCATACATGCATACATTTCTCTAAATAAGACTCAAAGACACATCTGTGCCTGTGTTGGTTTTAAAAAGCCACTTGTGCTTTCTTTCACATATGAGACTGGCTTCTTTTAGGTACGGAGGACATAAGCAGGGTGGAATTTGCTGTCTCTGTGTCGCTCTCAAATCAAAGCTCTTTCAACCAGGTGCTGTGCTTATCATACTTTTATAAAACAAGCCAAGCAAACAAGCACAAGTTTGTAGGGTTTTTTTTTTTTTTTCTTTGCTTTGTTTTGTTATTGTTCCAAATGAAAAAGAGACCAGCTGCCTTTAATCAGCTCCTTCTCCCTGTTCCCATTTATCGTAAGTTTATGATGGGTCTAAAGAGGGCGGGGCAAGACCACTTTAATTTGTTAGCTGACCCTTTCTTTGTGACTCCTTCAAGCCCTAGCAATTTCCCATTATGTCATCCTCCCCAGGATAAATGAAAGTGAACACCAAGTCTACAGGGGGTTGAGCAGTCGGGAGGTGAGCGGAGCGGGAAGGGAGAAGGCTAGAGACACCTAGTGCAAGCTCACAGACTAACCTGAGGGCCTGCTGTCTCCACAGCGAGGCCACATGATTTACAGTCCCACTCTTGCTCCTCGCAGTGCGCAACCCCAAGACATGAGGAATGGAAGGGATGAAAGCACCATTTGTTCCTGACTTTCTTGATGTATAGGTTTTTAAGGAGGCTTTCCCGGACATCAGGACAGGTTGCCCTTGACTGATGACTTTGCTACTGTGTTTGATTTCGGCTTCCACCAAAGAGTGCCAAACAAAATCCATTATGGTTTAAATTGTCCTATAATTTCTGCCCTCTTCCCCTGACTCCACTGCATATCCAATCAATGAGTCAGTCACACCCAAAGCTTCTCACCACACTCTACGAAAATGAAAGAAACACAGACACATTTTTTTTTTTCCAAGCTGACACTTGAACCTTTCTTTGATGCAGGGAGAGCTTTGCCAGGTGATGCTCGTTTCTCTTGATAAACCAGAGTCTTGTGAGAGCGGTTTAAGGGATGGAAAGTGGCTGCACGGTTTCCTTTTGGCATTGATGTAGACAAATGAATCCTGCTGACATTATGAAGGATTTTCCAGCTATCTTCTCACCTGCTGAGTGGATTGAACCATCAGCAAAGCCTCTACTGAAGCAGGATCCAAACTCTATGGTCCTAGAAATAGCTTCCTTCAACTCAAAGGGATGGAAGAAACAAAGGGAGAAAAAAAATCATAGAACTTGGGCTCAGTTCTTTTTCTCTTGAAGTCTCTGTGTTAGTTTGCTTCAGAAAATTATTTTTTGAGAAAAAGTATTTTCATGCGTGGGAGATATGGAAGATCTTTATCCTCTTCTTCCTCTCTCTCATTTATTCTAGGTTGACTTTGAACTCACTTTGTAGCTAAGAATGACTTTGCACTTCTGCTCTTTCTACCTCTACCTCTCAGGTGCTGTGACTGCACTGGAAAGGTGGAGACAGGAGGACTGCCCTGAGTTCCAGCCAGCCTGGGTTAAGTTGTCCTGTCAGGCAAGGCTACATTGCAAGCCTCTATGTAAACAAAAGAAAACAAACAAATGTATAGCAAGACAAAAATTTAGATGCTGTACTGCTCTCACAAAGAGCCTGTGCTTAGCTTCCAACGCCCACATCCATCCACTCACAACTCAAGGTCCAGGGGATCTTCTGAAGCCCTCTGGCCTCTGGAGGCAATGTACTCAAACTCACAAACCCACACACAGGCATATAAAACTTTAAAGACAACAAACAACCCCAAACAGCAGCAACAACAAAAACCAACCAAACAAAAGGCTCCTGGAGAACATATGCAATTATAGTACACACAGGATGGTTTCCTGAGTCAAAGAGGCAGATATCTGAGAGTCATTCGGGCTTTGTAAGGGTCCTTGGAAAAGCAGAAAGTGTTTGTGGGATTTGAAAGCCTTTCATCATGAAAAATTTCAAACACACACACACACACACACACACACACACACACACCCCTTTACCCTCTCCTTTCATTACCCCCTCAATTATCAGCACAAGGAGACAGTGAATATTCTCCACCAGTCTCTCAACTGGATTATCTTTCTGGACCTACCAGATAGTGCTTTTATCTGTAAACAGCTAAGTCAGTGTGTATCTGTGTAAAAGATGTGACCTCTGTCTCTCTCTCACATCTACAATACCACTACCACACCTAAAAATCTCACCATTTTCCCACAATGTTGTTAATGTTTCATGCACTTTTTGTCTTGACTGGTTTGGAACTTTCAGGCTTGGGGGGGAGGGGAGAGCGGCACAGTAGGTCACTGGACACCCTGTCCACACTGCTTTTATCTGGTGTCCATAGATATAATTAGGCCATGACCTCTGCAGACCCACACAAAGTAACTACTGAAAATGCAAAACCAAAGGGAAAAGACTCCAAATTCCAGACTTCCTGGCTGAGGAGGCACTCCTCCGGCATGCTCTGGCCCTGGGTCAGCTGGTACTGCACAGTCCCACACTTTTGCCTGCCTGCACTGCTCATGGCAGCTGTGGGCACCATTTGTTGTGTTCAGAGAAAATCTTTTCTTCTTCCTAGGCCTGCCACTTGGGTGGGATCCATGACATTCTGGGAAATTTTCAGATTGGATAGTAATTATGGTGTGGTGTTTGTTAGTCACAGAGATTTGGAGGAGGATGCTAATGGTTACAGTGAAGGAGGGAACAGTGAGGATGAGGAGGCTTTTGTCCTGTCCCCAACAGGGCTGGGGCAGAGAAGTGGCAAAAACAGACCACCGAGACAAGAGCTTCTTCACATTTTTTTTCAACATTCAGACAGAAGTTGGTTTTATGACTGTGGCCACATGAAATATTGAATTAAATTAGTTAATCAAACCCCTTTTAGACCATTGGCTTATTTGTTTATTTTCTCCAAATTTGGGCCTAGCCACTGATATCTATGAGCAATAATTGCCACAGGACGCGATCTAGCAATTTCTCTTAGTGCTGGAATGTTCATTTGAAATAAGGTCCTGTCTTAGTCAGTGTTCTATGCTGTGATAACCGTATAACGCCTGACCATGGTAACGCTTATAAAGGTTTACATTTATGTACATTTACATTTATATTTACATATATTATAGATAATATGCTAGATAGTTATATTTTATATTTTATTTGTATTTATGAAGGTTCTATTTAATTGGGGCTTGCATACAGTTTCAGTGGTTTAATCCATTATCAGCAAAGCAGGAGGCATGGTGGCATGCAGGCAGACACAGAGCTGGAGAAATAGCTTGAGGGTTCTGCCTTCAGATCCACAGGCAGCAGGAAGAGAGAGCCACTGGGCTTGGCTGGCTTTTGAAACCCGAAAGCCCATTCTCCTTCAACCTGCTCCAACAAGGCCACCCCCACCCCAACAAGGCTCCGCCTCCTAATCGTGCCTTCCCTGGTGATGAGCAGTCAAACTCATGAGCCTACGGAGGCCATCATTATTTAGGCCACCGCAGAGGCTCGCTGCCTCTCTACAGGTGAAGCCAGGGATCTCACTGAGAGTCTCTGGTTCAGTAGGATAGCTCAGACTCCATAAGGGCACATTGTCTCTCCCTAATGAGGGAACAAACGTTCTGTGACATTCCTAGTGCAGTAGTTCTGTACTGGTGCCACCAGGTGGAAGGTGCCAAAGAGACAGTGTTGCCTTCATTCTTTTTACCTTTATTTTATGTGCATTGCATGTAAGTCTATATGAGCGTGTCAAGTCTTGGAGTTACAGACGGTTGTGAGCTGCCATGTGGGTGCTGGCATTTGAACCTGGGTCCTCTGGAAGAGCAGTCAGTGCCCTTAACCACTGAGCCATCTCTCCAGCCATGCCTTCATGTTCTTATGCTAGGCCAGAATGCTTCTCAGTGGCTCCAACTTCATCTGCCCCCTTCTGGACTGCCCCCTGGCCCCCTCTTTCATTGTAGATCTTAGAGTATCCTTAAGCCCACTATGTAGCTGAATTTGAATTCCTAATCTTTTTTTTTTTTTTAAAGAAAATATTTATTGGTCTTACCATTCCAGAGGATTAGCGTTCGTGATGGCAGAACAAAGTGATAGCAGCAGAAACAGATCAGAGTTCAAATAGTTTTTTGTTCTCATCATTGTTTTGGTTTTGAGAGGGTTTCTCTATGCAGCCCTGGCTGTTCAGGATTCTCTTTGTGGACGAGGTTGGCCTTCAACTCACAGAGATCTGCCTGCCTCTGCCTCCCTGAGTGCTGGGATTACAGGTGTGTGCCACTGTCCCTGGCCCCAGAGCTCATATCTTGAACAGCAAGCAGGAGGCAGAGAGCACACTGGGAAGCCGTGAGTCTTTTGAAACCTCAAGCTCACCCTGAGTGACCACACACCTTCTCTCTCAAGAGCATACCTCCTAATTCTGCCAAGCCGTTCCATCAGCTGGGAACCACTGTGCAAACATTGGAGTCCACGGGAGCCATTTTCATTCAAGCTACCACAGACTAGCCCATCTGCTTTTCTGGTGTGAGTCCAGAGGACAAGTCTTGTTCTCTCTATTTTTAAATCTTATCTAGAATCTTATCTAGAAGCCAGTATACTGATGTGTTTTCCATAAATCTTATTTTGGTTCCAATATGATTTTGCTTAGGTTTCCTTGGCTACTTGAAGTATTTTGTGGTCTCACATATATTTTGGGATGTTTTCCCCGGTTACACACAATTATTAAAAATCATCCACTGTAGCATTGCGGCCTAAATATCCAGCTTATGCCCAGTGGTATTTTTGTTTTTATAAAAATTAGGTACTGTTCTAACACTTGGCATTGAAATTTATATCTCAATCTGATTTTTTCAAGTAGCTTTGAATATATTTTGCTTATTTCTTTCTATTTATCTGATAAATTTAAATTTATGGATTATTGTATTAATATTTCTTTCTTATTTCTTATTGTAGGTTTTTTTTCTAGTGGGATTTATTCAAATTCTCAATGATGATATTTACTAAATCTCTCTGTTCTGGTTACAGTATTCCTTTAAGCATCTTTTGCAACTCCTGTCTAGTGGTCATGAGTTCACTTGATTTATTCTTCTCCTGGAATGTCTTTTCTTCTTCTAATTGATGGGTACAACAATCTTGGTTGGAAGTTATTTTCTTTAAAAACCCAAAATACATCTTTCCATGTCCTCCTGGCATTGTCAGTTTCTACTGAAAGATCTGCTGTTAGTCTAATGTAGTGGTTCTCAAACTGTGGGTCACAACACCCCTTTTTTGGGGGGGGGATGTCACATATCAAACACCCTGCATATCAGATATTTACATTACAATCCACAACAGTTGCAAACTTACAGTTATGAAGTAACAACGAAATAATTTTATGGTTTACCACAGCGTGAGGAGCTGTGTTTATCAGCATTAGAAATGTTGAGAACCACTGATAATGTATTTGCCTTTAAATGATATTTGACGTTTCATTTTCTCTCTTGCAGATTGTAGTGTTCTTTCTTTCTCTTGTACTTTAACAATATAGCTATAATATGCTATAAATACTTCTATGGTCATGTGTGTTGGAGAGCATAAATGCCTCTTAATCTGGGTGTCCATCTTTCCCAAAATTTGCAAAGTTTTCTGCTATTATTTTACTGAAGAGATTTTCCGTGCCTCCAACCTGTAGTTGTTCTCCCTCAGCTGTACTATTGATATGGATATTTGACTTCTTCCCAAAGCACTTTTATTTTCTCCTCATGTTTTTAATTTGTTTTGTTTTTGTTCTTTCTGTCTGAAACTAACAATGGAAAAGGTCTGTCTTCAAGCTCTGTTATTTTTTCTTGTGCTTGACCTAATTTGTTACAGAGGCTGTCAACTAACTCCCCTACCTGACCTTTAGAGCTTCTCATGTCCTCGTGGTTTCTGTCCACTCTTCTTTAAAATCCTGTGTTGTCTTCTGTCATTCATCTAATGGCTGGGAATTCTTCATTTTTCTCATATTTCTATGTTGGGAATTGCTCACTTGTTGCCATGAGTATCTCTGACAATACTGGGTGATGGCTTCCTCAGTGACTTTCTCTTGATAAAGTGTTTTTGGAGGTATCATCCTGGGTTTGATTTACAGCACAGATTCTCTAATTCTCGTCATCATTTTCGAGGCTAATCTTCTACCATGTTATTTCTTCACACGACTCAAAATCAGCTGAACTAAAATTATTCAGTGAGCTGCCTGAACTCCTGACCCTCTTGCCTCTACTTCCCTTTCCCCCACCCCCCAATGCTAGGATGCCTGTGTGTGCTGCTACTCAACTAATTTTTTTTGGATCATTTTTATATTGAGTTGGATTAGATTTCCCACATCTTTGCTTTCTATATGCAAATATTCAATGCAAGTCAATTCAACAAATTTAACCATCTCCCACCCCCACACCAAACCAAATGCAAGATCTACGACTGGGTAAAAGAAGCCACGAAAGAAGTGAAACACAAACTTTCTTCTTTAAGGAATTGTGCAGCAACTTCCTCTGACTCATGAGCTCAGGAAGCAGACAACCTCACAAGTCTGGAAAGCTAAGATGTTCAAGACTCTCAGGGTCCCTTCCTGGAGTTAAAGAACCAATTGCTGGGAAAAGAAACTCAAACCAGCAGGGTTTCCTGTTCATGGAGGCCCACAACTGCGACTTTTGTGAGTTTTCATGGTGCTGGGGTGGACTGCCTTTGAGTCACCCATGCTTCTGAAAGTAACCTAATAAACGGATGGGTTTGCCATATTGGACTTTGGTGGGCTTGTTACTCTTGTCTGACACTGATGCAGTATTTTGGGTGAACAGACTTTTGTTCACATCTCCCCAGATAAAGTTAATGTAGCTGGAACTTAACAGTTCTTGGTGAGAACGAGGGCAGTCCACAGATGATCTGGTGCACGCTAAGGGAATGTTCTATTGGTCACTTCAATGTCACTGGAATAAGTCCAGTTTCTCCATAGCCACTATTTTCCAAGCCACCATCCTTCCAGATTCTTACAGTACAATTACTCTGTGAGGTCCTTATGTTCATCATCCTGCCTCCCTTGTGCGTCATGGTCTCCACAGAGTCAACAAAGCTACCTCTTCAAAATGAAAACTACTAAATCACTGCCAAGGTGCTAGGCTAAAGATAAAAATACTTCCTACGTTCTCAAGGCCTTTAGCCCCCATTTGTCCATTGCGAGCACAGATGACCACCATCTTCAGCTTCCTCCACAGGCTGCTTTGGCTACAGGGCTGCCATATGTAAAAAAGTCCCTCCCTGACTGGTTACTGCCCATGATCCCTCAACTTTCAGTTCATTCTTCATAGGCCATTTTGGTTTGAATGTAGAATTTTAATTACAGGACAATGTGAACACTTGGTGGTACTATATTTAAAGGCTGTGGATACTTTAGGAGCCTTGCTAGAGCAAGTGGCTCTCTGGGAGAGGACTTGAAGATGCTAGTGTAGTCTTGATTCTGGCTCAAGCTCTTTGCTTTCCAGTTCCTTGAGATGTGAAAAAATCCAGTGACATGAACTCTTCTGTGCCCTTCCCGTCAGATGTACTGTGAGCTAAAGCAAGTCCTTCCTCTGTTGTTTATGTCAGGTATTTTTGGATGTAGCAAAGAAAAACCATGAAATACCAGGCCCTTACCAGACAGCCACGTGGCAGCATGGTCCTCTCCTTTATAACACTGACCACATGTGCAATTTCTATAGTGATTGCAGGGTTGTGTGGTGTTTGCCCACTTCTCCTCCTGTGTTAGCATATAGACAAATGAAGCCTGCAGACAAGAACCATGGCTCCTCCATCACTCTCTCTTCCCCAGAGCACACCAGTCCCAAGAGTCAACCCATGAAAGAAGAAAAGAAAGCCACAAACAGACACAAAGACAAGTGTGCCAGATGCACTCTCCTTCAGAGTTTCGGAGTAGAGACAGTCATGCGGAACTCTTTAAGGTTACGGAAGACAAACTATCTGAGTTCAAATAAGGCAGTCAGAAGGAAGAGCTAATTTGGGGTGGGGAACATGGGGAAGATGATGATCCCCTTTGACCTACCAGTCATGGTATCGATGACTCTACCAGTGGACATATTAACACTGCAAATACAGGGCTGGAGATGAAGGCATAACTGGGTGAATATATCCTCAGCCGATTGCAAACTTGGCATTCAGCTGGAGCACACCAGTCTTTCAAGAGAAAGGGCTTTATACAGATCTGGGCTTTGCCAGTACACTTTACTGGCAGGAAATTCTGATCTGGGAGCGGATAGGTTTAGGAATAAGGAGGCACTCTGGAGAGGCTGGAACAGAATGGTACTATCTCTGCTAATTGCAATACCAGCCCTGCACCATGCCCTCTTATTTGGGAAACCAATTAGTTGGGATGACAAAAGTGCCCAGGTAGAATGTTCCTTTTCTTACACTTTCTACTGTAAGAGCTATCCAACAAGCACTGTAGCGACCCAGTACTACTGTGGCAAGCTCTTTGAGAGACAGATACACCAGTGCTCATAGCATTGCCATTCGCCACAGATAAAGGGTGGAAACAGCCCCAGTGCATATACAGATGAATGGACCAAATGTGTACACAATAGAATATTATTTGGCCTCCAAAATGAGGGAAACTCCAACACACACTACAGTGTGGCCAGACCTTGAAGCTATTATGCTAACTGAAATGTCAGTCAGGAAAGAATGGATGTGTGAGTCCACTTAGGAGCGGTCTCCAGAGCACTCACATTCACAGAGACAGAAGGGAAGGTGGTGGTTGCCAGGGGCTGAGGGGAGAGGGGAATAGGAGTTAATATTTAATAGCTACAGGGTTTCAGTTGGTCATGATGAGAAAGTTCTACAGGCAAGTGGTGGCCGCTCTGGAACAGTGTGAATGCACTTCATGGCATTGAACTTTGTATCTAAAAATAGATAAAACAGAAAATGTTATTGCTGCTTTGAACCACAGTTGAAAAAGAGAAACAGGAGAAAAAGATGTGAACATTTAGGCTGGATGCTTTACTCATCGCTATGATGGAAAACCTAACAAAAAGCGTCCTCAGGGAAGGTTTAGTTTGGCTCATATGCAAACAATTTTTAAAATGTTTATTTAATGTATTGTGAGGGGTGCAGTGAAGGGGTGAGGAGGGCCAAATCATGTTAAGACTCTTGGCCATTTTCTGGTGGCTATGAGGGAGGAGCTAAAGGGAAGCTCAGGAGAAGATACACAAGGAGGAGGCATTCAAACTCATTACTGGGTGGAATGTGACAGTGGAGATGCCAGTGACCCAAGAAGTTCCATTGACGCAACAGATAATCATCTTCCTGTCTGGCATCATCCCCTTAACACGGAAGCCTGACTTCACATGTCATCTCGCCCCTTGTCAAGATGTTCAGTGGAGGTCCTGCTCTCCGGCTGTGCCACATTGCAGAGGAGGGCGCATTGAACCTACATTGACCTGGGTAAAATCCGAGGCTTTTAGAACCTTGGCTACTTAACTCCTTGGATCCCAGTTTATTGTCCATAGAATGAGTCTAATGGTGCCTTACCTTTTAGAATCATGGGAAGCCAATCATAGTCAATAATTTAGAATTTGTGAATGACGATGCATGCGTGCCGTGATTTTTAAAAGCGACTTCTTTCCTACTAGACTAGAAGGTTCTATGGAGGCAACACTGGTACCTGGTAACCAGTGCTAATGATGCTTTCTTATAAAAACCTATTGGTTAATAAGTGCTGCTCGTTTAGGAGTTGCATCTATCTATCTATCTATCTATCTATCTATCTATCTATCTATCTATCTATCTATCTATCTTCCTACCTACCTACCTATCTATCTATTTGCAGCCAGAATTCAGAAGCCATAGCTCACCCTATTGGTGTGACTTTATTTTTAGGCTCCATGATGCCTCATAGGCAGTTGTGTGGTTATGTGAGACAGATTCTCATATACTATTGGGTTCACGGCATCAGAGGGAAGGAGAGCCCTGGGGCTTGTTGGTTCATTTCCCACATTAAATCCATCCATCCATTATCATTCTAGCTAGCCTCCAGACCTTGAGACTGATGCTCCTTTGATAATGATTTCATTTTCCTTGGGGGCCTGTCTCTGAAGTAATTTTTTTCTTTTTAAAGTAAAGTAGGAATTTATTAAGAAAAAAATATAGATTTAAGCATGGGCATTAAGGCTAAGGGGCGGCAGGGCTCCAGCAAAGGATAGTTGTATATACCCAAATCTGAGTACAGAGTTCTTGAGAGACAGTCTTAACAATAGGAATTCATATGATTTCGGTGACTTCTTAGGTTACATTGTTCAGAGGCTTTAAAAGATTAAGTAAAAATGTTTTGGTATATTTGTTTTTGTTTAAAGAACTTTTCTTTAGTGGATGAGATCACAGATGGCTTTATGGTGCATCATACAGGTTAACAGGCTCCAAAGAGAAAAGCATAGGTCAAAAACCAACTCAAAGGACTCCTTAAACACACATGTCACAAGGAAATTAAGACATATGTTTTGACTGTAAACATAGTTCATAATTTTGAGATTCTTTTTCCAGCAGTAGGTGCATGGGGCTACTCTCCTTTCCCATGTCCCCTTAATTTTCCCCTGTCTTCCTATCCTTATCCTTTCTCATTATCTGTCTGTGAGACTTCAATCACCTAATCTTAAGATAATGGCTGAAATTCCATTTCCTGAAGCTTTTTTATTATGTAAACCCTACCTACCAAGGGTTAGAAGTCTGAAACTCTGCAGGAAACTTTTGAAGCATGAGATTTCTAAAACTTGAGCTATTAAGGTCTAAGATCTGCTGGCATGAAAATAGTCCTATCAAGCTATCCTCTGTGGGGGCTGGAGAGATTGCTTAAAGGTTAAGAACACTGACTGTTCTTCCAAAGGTTCTAAGTTCAATTCCCAGCAACCACATGGTGGCTCATAACCATCTGCAGTGAGATATGGTCCCTCTTCTGGTGTGCAGACAGAACATTGTATAAATAACAAATAAATCTTAAAAAAAAAGATACCCTCTGTGTACTTGGAAATTATGCAGAGTACATTTAAGCATCTCAAATTTTATTTGTGGCATTACTCTTATTAGGCTGTTGTCTTAGTTACTTTTATACCACTGTGAAGGGACACAGTGACCATGACCATGACCATGACCAAAGAAAATTGTAGTTTATTAGGTTTCAGATGGTTAGAATCCATGACCACCATGTTGGCGGGCATGACAGCAAGCAGGCAGGCATGGCACTGGAGCAGTATCTGAGAGCTTACATGCTTATTCAAAAGTTGGAGGCAGATACATAGAGACACTGGCAATAGCATGGGCTTTGGAACCTTGAAATTCAACACCAGTGGTACACCTCTTCTAACAAGGCCACACCTCCTAATGCTCCCCAAACAGTTCCATCAATTGGAGCCCAAACATTGAAACATGGTAGTATAGGGGCTGTTCTTATACAGACAAAAGGAATTGTGTTCTTTACCAAAATTCACTGCTTGGTAATTTTTTTTTGTGACTATTTTTTTCCCTCTAAGATTGAACTTTCATCTAATTTATTCCTAGGACAACATGAAGATCAAGGTGTTTTGCCAAAGACATGGATTTTGGAGTTAATCAAGTTTCAATTAAAACCCTGGCCTGCCATTTAACTGTATAGTACTATGCTTCAGGTTCTTTGTCTATAAAATGACAATACTGCTATCTACTTCAGAGGGTTCTCATTAGTACCAGATAATGGGGAATGTTTTTTATCTCCCTCCATTTCCATTAGAGGGACTACTTTATAGTACTTTTGTAGAAGAAATAGTTGGATAAAGGGCACATGCAAGGGTCTAAAGACATAAATGTGGCCAATGCACTAAATTGTGGGTGATAAAAGAGTTGATTTCACTTAACAGATAGGGAAGATGAGAAGAGAAAAGGGGAAGAAAGAGAAACTGTGACTGTGGAGGGCGTTGTCTTGGTTGCTGGGGTTTTTCTGCATGTCCCCAAACACCACTCATTTCCACTCACTGGTCTGATTAAACTCACCAAATTGGTGAAGAAACAAATGAAAGAGCTAATGAGAAGGCAGCATAAGTGAATGGAGAAACAGATGCCAGGAGATTTGATTCTAGTCCTCTGGGAATTTGTAGTAATGGAGAGAAATGCTTTGAATTTGCAGCCTCCTCCCGACCCCCATCCCCTCTTCTCCCCTCCCTTTCCTTATTCTCTCTTAGCTTTCCTCCCTTTCATTTCTTTCCCCTCCTCCATTTTCCTTCCCTCTCCTCTTCTTTCCCCCATTTTCTTGTACTCCCTTTTCCTTCTTCCCTCTTCCCTCCCCCTCATTTCTTCCTTCTCACCTTCATTTCCCTTTTCTCTCTTCTTCTTCCCATGTCCTTCCCTCTTCTCCCCCTTTTCTTGTACTCTTCCTTCCCCACCCCCAACTTCTCTTCTTTGTCAGGTTAGGAAGATAAAGTCAGGTTTCTTATCCCTCAAAGGACAAGGAAATCTACCTGACTGCCAAGTTCATCAGGATTAGAGTCAATGCAACTAAATGCCTGAGTTTGATTACTGAGTTCATTTATCTGTGGCTACCATTTTTGGCTAAGCTTAAATCCACAGTCTTTGACTTGTACTGTTATTTCAGTGATAGGGTTGAGCCAAGACCAAGAGAAGAGATGCCCAAAACAGAGACTTTGCATCAGCCAGCCATTCACTTGTAACGGGTAATGTCTACACAACCTAGATATCAGGAGTTTAGTTTCTGCTCTCTTGGTGACCAGCTGCCGAGTCTTTGGCACATCTGGTAAATCTCTCTGTGTCAGTATTGCTTAGTGAGTTTCCACCGCTAAAGCACATTGTCGTGGGAGTGGAATGATGCACATGAAAGTGCTTTGGCAATAAGAAAGAATCATGGAAAGGAAAGAGCAATTGATGCCATTGCCATCCTGGTCACCCTTACAAGCTATACAAGGTCACGGGCTTGCTTTTGTTCAAGGCCATATCTCTTTGCTTAGGACAGAGCCTGGTGCAAAGAAAATCACTCATCAAGGATTTGCTGAGCGAACAAATGGTTAGGTATATATGTACCATTTTTAACTTTTCAAATAACCACCACGCTTGATAATTTATTCTCCAACACCGACTTGAAAGCAGCTCTCTAACACTCTTATGGCCCCCTGACATCCACTTCTGTTTCCTTCTGTCCACTGCCTTAGAGAGCACAGAAAACAAAGCTAGGCACCACACTTTCCTCTTTAACCCATTCTTTAGTGTCTGCATCTTTAAGCCCAAGCCTCCTGGCTTCCATCTCACCGCTGAAGTTGTTCCCACACACTGCTGTGAATCACTGCCTGGAAATCCTGGGGACATCTTAAAACTGTTTTCTTCCTCATGTGTTTCCTGGTGAGCTCTACTCCCCTGAAGTTTCATCCTTTGGTAGCTTAACCCTGAGCAGCCTGGGTTTCCTCACACTCTTCTGACCACAGGCTTCCTTCTTTCCTCTGTTTATCTGTACCAGTGGGTCAAAGCCTCTCTACTCCAGTCCACGGCTTGAGAACGGCCTTCCTCATGGTTGGTTAGAGCCAGCAGTTCTCAGCCTGTGGATTGCAACCCCCAAAAGACCATCAGAAAACAGATGCTTACATTATGACTTGTGACGGTAGCGATATTACAGATACGAAGTAGCAACAAAAATGCTGTTATGGTTGTGGGCAGGGTTCACCACCACCATACCAATTATATTAAAGGGTTTTGGCATTAGGAAGGTTGAGAACTCTGGGTTACACCATTTTTCTCCAGTTTTTCTTTTTCTTTTCTTTTTTTTTAAATCCATCTTCTATCCCTCCTGCAAATGTCTAATTTCTGCTGCCTCACCTTATGTATACTGAGATGCTTGCTCTTGTGTCTTTCCTGTCATGCTCCTCACAAGGCCCATGCTTTCCATCCCAAATCCATTTCTGCTCAAATGAGTGTAGGTATTTTCGAGTTAATGAAGACCATACCCCACAGTCCCCAGCAGAACCTGGGCTTTTTGTCTGTATTTGGAGCTGGGCTGTCTGGTTTTACTGCATCTTTGTGGCCCAAGCGTCTTGTCTGTGTAGTGACTCATGGTCAGAACTGTGGGCCCTTCCTCTTTTCTTTGCTCAAGTCCTGTCTTAATGGTTCATCATGTCTCATGGCCTCCGTGTAGCCTCCCTGGCCCCACCAGCTCATGTGGCTTTCTTTTTCC
This sequence comes from Meriones unguiculatus, assembly GCF_030254825.1. Lineage (NCBI taxonomy): Eukaryota > Metazoa > Chordata > Mammalia > Rodentia > Muridae > Meriones > Meriones unguiculatus. The sequence goes on from NC_083354.1 coordinate 70,230,953, forward strand.
CTTGAAACACTATAGCACTTATCATTAATGGTACCATTTCCTAGTTGGAAAAATTACATCATATTGGGCATATTTATACAACAAATGTTTACTAAGCTCCTTACTAGGCATGAGGAAATAGAGTGGACTAAAGCATGGAATGAAGCTTACATTCCAATTGTGTGTGTGTGTGTTGGTATAATCTCTTGTGCATTGTGTAAAGGTTGTCTTTGTTTTATTCAAATGTTGCTTTCTGGATGGGCAGAGAGTTGAGAACAGGCCAGACTTTGGTATTTTTATTTTTATGGAGCATCACCCGTCTCAGTGTTTTGCAAACATTTCTATCACTTTCTGATTATTTTAATAAAGAGCTGAACAGCCTATAGCAAAGGAGGTAGGCGGCATATCCGGCAGAGACAGGAACTCTGGGAAAAGAAGGAAGGGTGGGATTTGCCAGCCAGACAAGGGAGTAAGAAATGGGTGCAGGTACCCTGAGAGAGGTATCCTATCTTCAAAACAAACAAACAAACAAACAAACAAACAAACAAAACACAAAAACAGAACGAGAGAGAGGTAACAAGCCACACGGCACAATGTAGATTAGTACAAACGGGTTAATTTAAGTGATACAAACTAGTTGGGAACGAGCCTAAGCGAAATCCAGACTATCACACATAAATAAAAAGTCTCTCTGTCATTACTTGGGCGGCTGGTGAAGGTCGGCGATTTGTGTGTCTGGTGCCCTCGAAGTGAGGCTTGCGCGGGAGGAAAGCAATCACATACCGCCGCAATGCGAAGATCTCTAGCGGCAAGTGCCCCAGTAAAAATTCAGTGGTGTGGCCGAGAGATGGCTTAGCACTTACAAGCAATTGTTGCTCTTGTAGGCGATGCCAGTCCAGTTCCTAGCACCCACATGTGCCTCCCAAACATATATAACTCCAGTTCCAGGGGACCTGAGACCCTCAGAAGGCAGACATGTGGTTCCCATACATACATGCAAGCAAAACATACACATAAAATAGAAATGAAAGAAATCAGTGGCGATGGATTTGAAAGAGGCTTATGGGCTAGTTCAAGTCGGTCTTTTAGTAGTGGATTTCCTTAAGAGGCAACACTTCAGCTGAGATCCTGTGTAAGAAATGTCAGTGGCGGGAAGGTCTCGGGTAAACATTTTCTAGATGAACACACTAGTGAGCTGACCATCCCGAGACTGGATCATGGTAAATGCTACCTCAATTCAGGATGGTCAGAAAGCTTGAGGTACGAACCAGGCTAGCTGCCCGATAGAGAGCAGGGGGCTGCTCAGTTGCCTGGTGAGAGGTGTGCAAAGGACGCAGAAGGTCAGGGAAGCATATCGGAAGGGAAGCCCAGGAAAGCAGAAAGAGGCATTATTACCTGCTGGGTGAGAGCGGAGGGGCTGAGAGACATGGACACAGAGCGTGCTGGTTGGTCCTGTAGCTCCAGGGAACACGTTTTAGACTTAAGTTTAGGGCTGATCCAATGAAGACTTGAGGATTTTAAACTAAGCAGTGACATACTCCAACCTATTTTAAGGTGATCACTCCAAAGGCTGGGCCAGTGGCTCGGCGGTTAAGAGTGCTTATTGCTTTTGCAGAGGGCACGGGTTCAGCTCTCACCACCCACGTGGCAGTTCACAATCATCTGTGACATGGGTTCTAGAAGATGTGATGCCAGCTTCTTACCTCTGTGGGCGCCAGGCATGCATGTGGTGCACATACACATATATGCAGGCAAAACACTCTTAGACATGAGATAACAACAAATCTTAACCAGACAAAACCTTTTGTCTGCTGTGTAGACAACAGGGAAGCAGTCAGGCAGAAGCAGAGGGGCCAGGTAGAAGGCCATGGCGATAGTTCAAAAGAGTAATGGTGACGGGGGCAGAAGGACAAAAGGGTTCGAGGAGGGAATTAGGCACCTCCTCCACAGATGGAGGTGGTAGCTGAGAAAATAATGTCACTGTAGAGAAGTGGGAGGGGCGGGTGGAGTCTGTGTCAGCCTAAAACATTGGAGGTTTGCTAAGGGAAGGAAGACAGACACGAAGGCATGGGCTGAAGTGCTCCAGACAGGGGAACTCAAAGCCGGTTGGCTTGCTGAGGTGCTGAGAAGAGGTTCACTTGGAAGAAGAATTACGAAAGGAGAGGAGCAGGTCTGTCAAACTCCTGGTGAAATGGAAGACCCATTGCGGACATGTCTGAGTTCGTAGTGTCTATGAGATTTTCACGTTGGGGTGGTATCTAAAGTATTTCTATGTATTTATTTTTATCTCTACATTTCTTGATTTTCAGACTAGTGAGGAAACTATGGGTCAGGGACCCATTTATTTTATTTTTATCAGGGGCCCTGATTTTTCTTATATCTCTATCTCTCACAGTGCTAGAACAGAACCATATATATATATGTCCTTATTCATATATATGAAACCAAAGAGGCAAAAAGGAAGTGTTTCTTATCTGCAATGATTTGTTAAGCTCCTTCATTAGGCTCTGGCACTGTCTGGTCTGTGTAAAGAAGGGGACTTAGAAGTGACAAGAAACCAGAGTCCATGGCAAGAAGACTTCTTTTACTCCTCTGACCCTCTTCCAGCCCTTAGACCTTTAGATAGTTGTCCTGGGTTTGTCTGCTGTCTCTTTGCCTCTTGTGGCCCCTCATCCAGCTCTCTGGGGTGCTCTTGTGACATTCATCACTAACCTGTTTCTTTGTCTGAGGAACTCAGTATCTACAGAGAGGAGGAAGAGGAGGAGGAAGTAGAGAAGGAGGAAAGAAGGAAGGAAGGAAGGAAGGAAGGAAGGAAGGAAGGAAGGAAGGAAGGAATTGCAGCTCCTAAAGGAGCTCTTTGCCAGCGGCAGATAGTTTATATCTGAGGACTCTGGAATAAATGCCAGAGCCCAGAGAGTAGAGCATCAGAGGAAGAACCAGGCTGCTCCTGCTTGCCACTTCTGCTCTTGGTTATTGTTCTGAGACAAGAAGTTGGAGATCTCCTGAAGTGAGGATTGGACTGGTTCCAAGGAACCCAACAACCCTAACTAGCAGGAAGCAGCTAAGAGAACTGTGCCCCCTCTCCTGCTGACCCTTTCTCTCTCCAACCTGGTATTGGGGTGATGGAAGGGATAAGGATGGAGCACGGAGAAAAAGATAAGAAATGTAATAAAAGAGCTATTTTTTTTTAACAACAACAAAAATCCTAGAAAATGTTTGTCCTTCCCAGTTACAGGAGATGTTGGGGTGGTTCCCGAGTGTGCCAGAAGTTGAGGGTAGGGCGACAATGCCCAGACTCTTATGTGACTGTCCAGGCCCGACCATAGGGTCCAGCCTTGAAGGACTGCCTTCAAATCTAAATATTTAGACCTGCGGTCGGACAAGTATTTTGACTTAGGAAAAAAATGAAGCCTGCCTTGGGGAATAAGCAGGTGGCTCATCTCCGGCTTCGTTTGTGCTGCACAGTTTGCTTTTATGGAGAGCAGATCCCAGGCAGCCCTCCAAACCTCAGAATATGGATTATCTGCTTAAAATTAGAAAAATTACCAAGCTGTCCATGTCAGGTTTCCTTCCATTTCCCATCGCTAGCTTCAGCGACCTATTTGGCAAGGCTTTTCTGCCTCCCTCGCCAGAGTGACCGATGAACCATTGGTGATGGATCCAGGCAAGGCTTCAGTCACCTTATACCGACTGCAGGTGTGACCTGGCTCTGAGCTGGGTGCTGGGGACTCGGGCTGCACAGCAGACCCTGAGTTATTCTGTTGCAGCAAAAACGTTTTTCCTTTCCAAAGCAGGAATGATAGTTAATAAGTTCTGATAAGCTCCTCCCACACACATCAATTTATCCTTGGCTGGAGATCAAAATGAATTAGCCACGGAGCCAAAGGGCACAGGTTCAAGGCTTGACTGTGAGAACAAAACTTTAATTAGGAGTTTTGATTACTTCTTGTAAGATATGCAGGATTCCAAGGTTTATCAGCCCCTGGGAGAATCGAATGGGTTGAAAGAAATGTTTTTTTGCTAACAGGAAACAGAATGAGACTGATTTTTTAAAAAAAGGAAGAGGAAGAACTGGGTCTGCTATGAATTAGAACGACGCCGCTGGTGCATTTCCCACAGGCAGCTAAACAGTTTCAGATATAAATTACTTTCAGTGCCTTTTCCCCCTTCTTGCCCCAACAGGAGCTTGTGTTTCCTCCTGATTAACAAAAAATGCCACTGTATTTCCCAGTCTCCCCGAGCCAGCCGGCCCTGCTGTTTTCTGTGTTTCAATCTAATGTGGGGTCTAAGATCGAAGCTGCCTAGAGACATGGGCTACCAATTCTAGCAGCTCCAGGGTCTGTGGGTGGCACAGGGGCTGTGTTGACCTGAGGTGCCCATGGAAGCCCCCAGTATCTCCTTCTGTTCTCGCTTTGTCTGTCTCTGTCTCTGTCTCTCTCTCCTCCCACTCCTCCCCCTTTTTTTAGCCAAGGATGATCTTGAGCACCTACTTCTGATGCCTCCACATTCTGTGTGCTGGGATCACAAGCACACACCACCAGTTATGTGGCGTTGAGGCTTGAACCCAGGGCTCTGTGCATGCTAGGCAAGCACACTACTAACTGAGGTACATCTCCAGCCCCACTAAGCAGCTTCTTTGTCAGTGTCCTCCAGCTGAAGGGTTAACTCCAGGCACCCTGACTGTCCACCCTGGTCCATCAATCCACCTGCATACAATGAAGAGTCAGTCCTCCTTTAGTTTCTGGCACAGTCTTCTCTCATCTGTTCTCATCTAATTTCTCCACATCCCATAAGCAGAGTATTGTGCTAAACATCAAGGTTGTCACTGTAAGCCACACAGAAGTGACCATGACCTAAAGGAGCTCACAGTCTAGCTTGGAAGACCAATGAGAAGGTGTGATGCATGTCATGAGTGAGACAGGCTTCTGTCTGGGGAAGGTGAGGGTGGAAAGGACTCTCTTGAGTAGAGCAGTCAGAAAAGGTGGCAGGAAAATGTTTTAGTCCTTGGGTGCACGCTGAGAGTGTATTGCCGATAGAGAGATGGGGTGTTATAGTAAAGAAAAGAAGACGACTGTAGGCTTTGATTCTCTGGGGCCCTCATCAGATTTCAAGTGGCTAAAGAGGCCTATTATTAAATATATCCTTTACTCTCCTCATCACTGATACTGAAATATTTGATAGAAGGCACTAAGGAAAGAACAGACCTAATTTGTTCATGGTTTCAAATGGTCTGTGCTGGTTAGTTTTTGTCAACTTGTGTAGGCTTAGATTTTTCAAAGCCGACTTTATTTAGGATTTTAACTGCCTCTATCTTCCTTCCAACCTCCACCCCTAGTTAGGAGAGAAAGCAGGTTAATTGGGTCAAAGGATGCGGACCTCTCGCTACTTCCTGCTGGTTAGGGTCACTGGGTTCTTTGGGGCAATATCAATCTCAGTCATCCGGATTCTAGACGTCCGGTCAAACAGCAAACAGTAGCAGCAACTTTGAACCATGCTCTGGAGCCTTCCTCTCTAGGAACATCTTGAAGTGAAGCAAAGCCAAGTGAAGCATCGCCATGCCAAGCGATGCAAAGCATAGTGAAGCAATGCAAAATGACCGCTCTCTGTCTCCGGGCTCTTACTTGTATGTTCTCAGAGTCCAAACAGTCCAGCTGGCAAAACCCACGCCCCTTGCAAGAGACAGTTTCTAGCTGGAAAATATCACGCACCTCTCACAAGTCTGTTTTCATCTGACAAAGACTACGCCCCTGCATACACAAGTCTGTTTTCTCAGTGGTAGATAAAGCACTTCCCCATCCCACACTTGGGACCAAAACAAAAACACAACCAAGTTTTTAAAGAAACCAAGACTTCCGCTACAAACGGCACATGTTAGAGTCAGCCGTAAACACTGCTTAAAGAACTCCCATTGCATTGGCCTTGGGCACGTCTGTGGGTCATTTTCTAGACTACCTATTGCTGTGGGAAGGCCCAACCCACTGTCGGCAGTGCCACCCTTAGGCGCTGGCCTGGGCTTCGTGGGAAAGCCAGCAAGGAGGTACTGTCCCTCTATGGTCTCTGCTTTGGTTCTGAATGAGCTCTGCCCTGACTCCCCTAGACGATGGACTGAAATGTGGAGCTCCGAGTCAGGTAAATTCTTTTCGCAGCTTGCTTCTGGTCAGTGTTTTGTCATATCTGTAGAAAAGTAAACTGAAGATGGGGCCCCGGTCACTTGTGGTGGGGAAAGCAAAACCTAGTGTCTCAGGATCCAGTCTGTTCTGGCAGGAACATCCGGCCATGGCTCATTCAAACGGTGGCAGGTCAGGAGGTGGAGAAGACGAGCTGGAACCAGGGACAGGTCTAGCCTTCAAAAGCTGGCCCCTAGCCACCAACTTTTCCTAGCCAGGAAGAGTCCCAGCCTTCCGGATAGCACCTCCAAGCTGTGGAATCAAGAGTTCAAAACCCAAAGCTGTAGGGAATATTTCAGATTCAAGCCTAAGGTAGGGTACCATTTTACCCTATCTCAGGGGTCTCTGAGCTGTCTCCCCCTCTCTCTCTCCTTTCATAGTGAAAATGGTGTGGGGAGTAAACCAGTGAGGTTTTGCATAAAATGCATAGTTCCAAATGGTATGGAGACAAGAAAGAGTTCATGACGGCAGCATGCTCAGTGAGTTCCAGTGGGTACAGACAGAGTTCTCATTCAGGAGCTCAGGACACCCACAGAGGTACGGGAACACAGCGCAGCTTCTTCTCACCCCGGACAGGTGGAAGCCAGCTAGCTTTCCCTCTCCTGGTCCTCCCTGACGGTACTTCAGGAGCATCCTTTTTTCGTGTTCACATGTCTCCTCTATGAAGTCTGGCAAACCCCTTGAGGGCAGGGATGTGTTGAATTCATCATCCCCAACAAACCAAACACACTGCTTACTTCCACACCCATAGAAACGGTTCCATGAGAATTTATCGAGTAATTAATGCTGAATACTTAAAATGATCTTTAGGGAGATGAGCCATTAGAAAGGCTGGGCCAATTTTTTGCTTGTTTTATGGCTTTGGCTCAATGGTTGGTTGTAGGAAGGCCATAATTATTACTATTAATAACAAAGAAAATGGCCATGGAAGAATCTTTGCTGTATTCCTTTGATGAAGCCTTTGGCCCGGTGACAAGAATATCACCAAGGGCTGGGAACCAAATGTCACGCTGTTTGGGAATTCACACAGAGAGCCACTGCGTTAGTCCGCTATGATGTCAAGGAACAAACGCATGAGCCTTGGATTTCCAGTACAGGGCAGAACTGCTTCCAGTTCGGATAGCTGCATAAGCCCTGTCTCCTGACCCTTGCTCTAAAGGCTCTAGCCCAGTCCTACCAGAAGCAACTTGGCAGGCAGGGCCATAGGAAGTCCATGCAGCCCCTGAAGGCCTCAGGGGTATTTGTCAGTACCATGTCTATCATGCAAAGCTTGAAGGGAAAGACTCCACCAATCAGCAAAACCCTTTCTTCTAAGCGGAGAATAAGAATCAAAAAGGACACCAAAAATTACACTGAGCCACAGGCATGGTGTCCTGTGCCTTTAATACCAGCACTCAGGAGGCAGGAACAGGCAGATCTCTGTGAGATCCAGGCCAGCCTGGTCTACATTGCAAGTTCCAGGATCTGAGGGCCTTTGACAAAGTCTTGAACATAAATCCAATCCTTTGCCCCCAAACCAAAATCTTTTTTTTTTTTTTTTTTTGTCAAATGGTGGCAGTGGGTAGAGGGTCCAAGGATAAGAGACAGGAGTGGGACCCCAGGAGCAATGTGTCCCTACTTGATTACTTGATGGGTTTTAGGGTAGCTCTTTGCATTTTTATTGTGTTCTGCAGTCATGCTGCTCCACTTACAGTCGGAAAAGTCTCCTTCAGTGGCAGGGAAACCTCTAGAATCTGACAGACAATGTGATGTGGTTGTAGGACAGAAATGGGAGATGAGAACAAAGATAATGAAAACAATCAATGTCAGTCATTTGTTGCTTGGCTCTCAGCCCCAGGTAAGCACTCAGCCAACACCCAGGGAAACTGGGCCACAGTTAACTACGTTTGGGGCCAGAGGCAGTAGGAACATTTATTAGCTAATGGAACAATTTTGTGCTGAGGAGAAAGAGTCCAGGAGTGACAGAGAAGCTTCCTTCTTAGGTCATCTCTTCCTGAAGACACTGTACAGCCTGCTTTACTTTGGATGTAACACTGTCAGACGAGGTGAGAGAAAGACCCAGAGTCCTTCTGGCTGCGTGCTTTCTCCTTGTCCAAAACACAAGCTGGAAAGGGACGGGAAAGAAAAACAAAACAAAACTCAATTTAAGCAAGAAGGCCTCTGGACTTTGGCCTGGCAGTAAGGGTGGAATCTCAGCAGTGAGTAAAGAAGAAACACTACAGTTTATCGTGTTTGGGTTCAGAATCAACAAAGGCCCAATTAACACCCATTTTAGAGGTTAGTCCTTTCAGGACTTGCAGATAGCCTTTTAAACAAGACAGCTTGGAGTCTGCAGTGCAGGGGTAACCAAGTGTTGATAAAAGGAATGTCAGAACAAATAAAGATTCCTATGGTAGATGCTGCAGACGTGGTGGGCTCCAGTGTTTGGGCTGTCGGCTTGGCTGTTTTCGCTGCTGGAGGGACCCATGCTTGACAGAAGTCAGCCTTTAAGCTCTGAGGCCAGTTGATCTTGGAGGGTTATTTTGCTACCTGTTCTTCTTGCTGGTTTTCACAGGGACCCACCCGCATCTTCTGGGATTTGTAGTTTGGGGTTGAGTCTAAGAGTTTTCTTTTTCAACTTGGTAATCAAGATTTTATTCTTCTTTTTTGGTTTCAAAGTGTTTTGGTATCATTGGTGCAACTGTGAAGGTCATTCTGCCTTTACTCACCCTTTGCTCTATTTGCTAAGTTCCTTAGGGACAAGGGCTGAACCAGGAAGGTGCAAACTGGTTGGGGTCGGGGTGGGGTGGAGGATTTGTTATAATGCCTAGGTCTGCTTCCTGCAAGCCCTCACAATTTAAGGCAGAGACTTCAGGGCAGGCCCCAAACAGATTTCCAACTCAGCGTCTCCCTAGACTGTGCTTGCCCTGCCGCTCCCAAGGGATAAAGAGAATTCTTTTTTCAATCAAGCATAATGATAAAATTAATTAAATGCCCATGGTGCAATTACTTAACTCAGAAAGCCATAGGACCTTCGAGCTGAATGGGACTGTTGCTAGCTTGCTTTATAGTTGAGGAAACTGAAGCCAGGAGGAGAAAATAATCTCCTGTCATCCCCCAGTCCTCCAGAACTAGACCACAATGCTTTGCAGTCAGTAAGTGCTTACTCATGAATTAGAACTGTCACTGTGGCCAGAACTTTCCCAGAACCTGTGGCTCTAGGTCTGGTGGCAGATGGCTCCAGAGTTGCCTGGCTCCGCTTACCTTTCCTCTTCTTTCTTCTACGCCAGCATGTCAGACTTTCGAGGTCCATCATCACCTGAGTCAGAAGCAGAAGCAGAAACTTCAGATGCTACTCAGGATCTGATTTTTAATAATCTTCCTCAGGAACATTTTATGTTCCCGAGAATCACTCCAACTGGCCCAGCTTCAACTTCCTGTCTCTCATTGATTTTAAAATGCTGACTTATGTTTTGTAACCCAGGTGTGGCCGGTTAATCAATTAATATGAAAAAAGTGTTGTAAATGAATGGTATATCTTACAACAACTGGCATTTAGGGCATTTGAAGTTGCTCTTTGAATTTCTGTACTTACTAAACAAGCAAAAAATTCAATTTTATGGCATTTGTTTATTTCTGGGTTTAAAATTTTTTTTCTGGTAAACAAAGAAGAAATATTGGCGAATTTTGTCCTCTTGAGCCATGTGAATAGTAACAAAGTTACCTTTTTTGCCTAAAAATCATTTGTTTTATGCTGTTGTGAATGATAGTCTACTTGGGTAGAGAAGTCCTGGTTGACAGCTGCTTTACTTCAGTGGGGTAAAACTATCACCCTGCTGTCTAATGCCAGGGAGTGGGGCTACCTGTCTCCCTTGGAAGTCACCTGTCTTTTTTCCTTGGGTAGCTCTTAAAGTTTTCTCTTTGCAACATTTTTTTTCCTGCAAAATGTTTTCATTGTTGTCATTGTGTGTTCATTATTATGTGTTTTCTTTGGTACTCACAGTAACTTTGAGACTCCATATAATTTCATTATATTTTTGTTTTGTAACTTTGAGGCAGGGTCTCACTATGTAGCTCAAGCTGGCCTGGAGCTCACAGAGATCCATCGATTTGACTCTGCCTTCAGAGTGCTGGGATTAATGGCAGGCGCCACCACTGTCCAGTCCTCTAAAAAGTTGTCTCTTTGAATATTTATAGGTATTTATCTCATTCATCAACTCCTTAGGAGGCACATATCAAGACTTCACAATATCTCTTCTAACTCTCTTAACTGCTTTTGCATAATTGTTTGATTGTTTTCTTCAACATTTTATGCCACATCCTAAGTAAATTCTTCAATATCACCTTTGAATTACTGAAACTGTTATATTCAAGAATAATAAGCTTTTTACCCAATAAGCTCTTTTTAATTATATATATATATTTTATATTAATTACAGATTATTTACTTTGTGTCCCAGCTGTAGCCCTGCCAATCCCACCCTCCCTCCCTCATCTCCTCCTTGCCCCTCTCTAAGTCCACTTATAGGGAAGGTCCTCCTCCCCTTCCATCTGACCCTAGCTTATCAGGTCTCACCAGGGCTGGCTGCAAAGTCCTCCTCTGTGGCCTAGCTAGGCTGCTCCTCCCATGGGGTGGGGGGGCTGGGGTTGGTCGAAGAGCCAACCATTGAGTTCATGTCAGAACTAGTCGCTGTTCCCCTTACTAGGGAAGCCACTTGGATACTGAGCTGCCATGGGCTACGTCCCTCCGAGCAGGGGTTTTAGGTTAATAAGCTCTTTTTAATTCAAACACTTTTTCTTTGTCTTCTTTTTCTTTCTTCCCCGCCCCCCCCCCCCCCCCCGCCAACACCGTGACAGGTTGTCACTGTGTAATTGAGGCTGGCCTCAAACGTCAGAATCCTCTTGCCTCAGCCTCCTAGATTTACAGAGACAATATACTTTTTATTTTCAGGATTTACAGTTGTTTTCTTTTTATATCTGCCTGTTCTTGCTTCATTTTTACTTTTTTATTTCATAATTTAATTATCTCTTCATGAATAGCTTTTTTTTTTTTTTTTTTTTTGAGGATCCTAACTATTCCTATGTTAAATTTAGTTTCAGGGTCTGCTATTACTTTCATTTCTTCCAAATCTTGATTTCTTTGATTCCGTTTCTTAGTTTTGGAATTTTGATTACACAATATATATGTGAAGTGATTCTTTCTCTCTTCTCTTGTGCATTTTCCTTGTGTGTTTTGTTCTGTCTAGCAGTTTTCAAGTTGCTCCCTTTTAGGCCTTAGGGCCCCAGCACACAGCTTGGCTTTGTGTTGCTGGGTCTGGGTACCTAGCTTGAGATGATATGGAAATATTACAGACTTAGTCACTGAGTCCATGGTCTGGTGAACCCAGTTCATTGTCATATCTGTTGTCCCTAATGTGGGAGATTCATCTTCATATCAGCCCTAGCCTCACTTGCAGCTGCAGCTCTTTGAAGGCAGGAACTCGTCACTATGTCCAGAATCAGGCACTAAGCCTAGCTTCGGGCTACCCCTGTTTAGGGTATCTTTACTCCCTATCTCTGGATACCTCCAGCACTTACTAAACTCACAGCCTGAGGAGGTAGACATGTTTCCTCTCTGTTCATATTCTGTTGCATAGATATTTGTTTCTTCTTTATGAAGGTATATGCAGATGGCTTATTTTTTAAAAACCATGTTTTAAATTTACTCTTAAAAATATATTCTGGCCCAACCAAAGGCCCACCCTATCGGAGAGTGCTAACCCCTGACACTATGAATGGAGTTCTACTAAATTTGCAGAAGTTGTCCTCTGAGAGGGCTACCCAGCATCGCCTCCAAACAGACGGCTAGACTGCCAGCCAAACTTTGGGCGATGCGTAGGGAGTTTTGTGGAAAAGTGTGAGGAAAGAGAAAATGACCTGGAAGTGACAGGAGAGACACAGAAGACCAACAGAGCCAACTAACCAGGGCCCAGAGGGGCTTGCTGAGACTGAAGCATCAAGCAAGTACCACACGTGATCTGAACATAGGCCCTTTACAAAGATTTAAGAGATGGGCAGCTTAGGCCTCATGTGGATCCTTAGTAAGGGAAGTAGGGACTACATTGGACAGGGACTCACTTGCCAGCTTTTTTGATCACTTTCCCCTGCTGAGACTGCCTTGCTAGGCAACAGAGGAAGAAGATATGCCCAGTCCTGATACAACTTGATGAGCTGGGCTGGATAGGAAAGGGAGCTACCCTTTTCTTCGGAAAAGGGGAAGGGGTAGGGAGGCGGAGACTGGGAGGGGAAGAGGGATGGCCCTTCAACAAGGATGTAAAGTCAATTAAAAATAAATTTAAAAATATTTTCTGTGATCATTGTGATCAACTGCAGAGAAGGACTTCGAAGCATGAGCTCACAGTGCCACCATGATCCCCAAACTTTAGCTTTGGGGATGAGAATAGCAACACATCCAGAATGCCTTCCCTGAGACATTGCCTATTCTGCTTCTGCTAGGCCCATTCTCTCCTGAGTTTCTGAAGTTACATGCTGTTCTCCTAAAATGGCTCCGTGCCCATCAAAGTCCTTTCAACATCTATTAGTCCTCTCCTAAACGACTTTATTAAGATCATCAATGATTCAGTTGGTGGGCCCTTTTGTAATAAATTTGTAATATTCTCTGAAGAAATGGATCTGGATAGGAGCCAGGCTAACAGAGGGTGGGAACATGCTTAAGAGAAGTGGTTCTTTCTCAAAAGCACACAAGGTGTCTGTAGAAATAGATCATGTTCCTACCTGGCCACAGATTACATTGAAATTCTTTGCAGACAATGAGATAAGTAGTAGAAGCTTCCTACAGGTTGAGACTTTCAATGAAGCCTTTGAAGATTTTGTTTCAGTTCTGAGAGAGTCGCCACGCCAGGCTGCTGAGTTTCAGTAGTGAGGAAGTGGGCATGAGGGTGGGAATTTGGTTCTGCAGTGCAGTACGCAAGTCAAGCATAGCAGAAAGGTGGATCAGGCAGACTATAGTCCCATTTCCAGAGGCGCTCCCATTTCCATTAGTGAGCATGGGTTCATACAGTAGTCCCCAAATCATTTTTAGCCAGTGACTGTTTTAAAGTAGCTTCTCTGAGGCTCCTTCCTGTTTTCTCCCAGGTTCACACTTGGTAGGCCAGTTCCTTTGTTGGTTCCCAAGGGACCATTTCACCCAAAATTGGGGAAGAACAAAACAAACAAATTTAGCTTTATCTGAAAAGTTCTGAAGAGATGCAGATGAAGGGTATAAACACTATGATAATCAAAGATTTACCAGAGGAGTTTACATCACAGCTAAGCTCACATGGAAATGTTGGGGTGTGGCAGGGTGAATGGGGTAGTAGTGCTGGGTGAGTGAATGTGTGTGTGTGTGCATGCATGTGTGTGTGCCTGCATGTGCGCGTATTTCAAGTATGAAGAAAATGGTGGTGCAGACTTCTTTAGGGGGACACCTCTCTTTGTTCCTGCCAGTCCCCCATTGTACTAATGGCAGAAAAGACTACCCATTACCCTTCCTTCTAGAGCAGAAGTTGGTGTAACCGTGCCCCAAGCTGTAGTCCACCATTGAGGTGTTTCTCCTGGAGCTTTGCTCTAGACCCGAGACTGGGCAGCAGACATGGAGAGGAAGTTGACTTCGAGGACATACCTGTTGAACGGATATCTCTTTACTTTCAGCCCTTCCCTAACATCCACGGTCCCTGTGTCTGTCTCAGATACCACATCCTTTCAGATATTTCCATTTTACCCTGACTGGATAAATCACTGCAAGAAGCTTAGCATGGGTGCATTGCTGTGATGCGGGGCGGCTGGAGGTAATAGGACACAGGTTTAGAGAGAAGTATAGATTAGAAAACATCTCATTTGATGCATCAGTCACTTCCCTCACGGCCGTAAGCAAAATTCCCAACAGGCAGCGTAAAGGAGAAGAGGGGGGTTATAGCGGACAGGTTAGAAGGTATGACCCGTCATGGCAGTGGGCAGCTCCATCCGTGGTGGCAGGAGCTGCCGGGGGACCTGGCTGCACGGCTCACTCCCATGTTGGCAGATGGGGAATCAGAGAGCTGAGACCAGAAGTGAGGCCCTCTCCTAAGCAGTCTATAGCAGCTAGATTCTTCAACCTCCCAAAGCGGTTCCACCAGCATTCTGTGGGTGAGCTTTTCAGAGTCGAGTATACAGCGGCATTTTAACTTCTCTCCTCAGGACTGGGTGTGGGGCGGGCACTCGTGATTTTTTTAAGCATGATTTTAAATTTGGGGGCAGCTGAGAGAGCTATCTGGGAAAGGATGGGTGGGCAGGGAGAACGTGCTTCCATTGCCACTGTCTCAGCAAGTGCTGATGAGGACGTCAAGTGTTAGGAGTTATACTCTCAGATGGAGGAGGAAGCAAGGGAGGTGAGCCCTTGTGTGGGAAACTCCCGGGACACTGGTGCTACTCTGTAGGAAGGAGTATAGGCGGATGTGTATTCAGTAGCTGGAAAGCTCGTCGGCAGCCCTAACTTCGCAATCTCCTGCATCCGTGGAGAGGATGTCCCTGTTGACTTCCCGTGGTGTCCACTTGCCTAGACACCAGGCTTGGGATTCAGGAGGGGCATATGTGGGAGCTTCCTGTGGAGACAGACAAGTGGGCATGGCGAAGGTGACAGTTCCACGAAGCTCAGCTCCAAGCAGCCAGCATGTCGCCGACACACGTATTGCTTCTCCCATCCCACTCCTCTACCCCCACCCCCACCCCAGCAGGCCTCTCGGTGAGCAGGTCTTGTTCTCTTTTCCATGTCTACATCTGTTGCCACACCAGGATTTCCTCCAGTGACTCCTGGAAAGGTTCCCACGACAATACTAAGAGTGATTTTGAATTAGAATTGGACTTGGGCCAAAAAAAAGGTGTGGCTTTCTTGGTGACAGAAATAGGGCTGGGAAACAGAACTGTGGGGAAAGTTCTTGTTGGAGCTTGACTAACAAATGGGTTTGTGCCAAGCTGGTCTGAGGCCCCAGTCTGAGTGTCCAGGCTTTCCCACCCTGATGGAGCTCACAGCCTAGGATTGCCTTATGCTCTGGCAAAGTGGCTTCCTGACAAAGCTCAAGTTTTCAGAATAAGGCATTCTGGAAGCAGACTTTTATCATTTTATCACTCCAGTGTGGTGGTAGTGGTAATTTTGGTGGTGTTGGTGGTCTGTGCATGTGCGTTGGGGGGGGTATCTTTCTTTTTCTCTTTCATGTTTTCTGAGAAGCAGAAGGAGGTATTGTCCCTTGTATTAGTCAGGGTTCTCTAGAGGAAAATAACTTACAGAACATCTTTCTCTTTATACATATGTATTTATATGTATATGTATGTATATATGATTTATTAGAATAGAATGTCCTATGACTTACAGGCTGTGGTCCAGCTAACAATGGTGGCCTATGAACAGAAGGCCCAAGAATCCAGTAGCTGTACAATCCAAAAGCCTGGATGCCTCAGCCAGTCTTTTGTATACACAAGAATCCTAAAGGAATTGGCTCTGATGCAGTGGTTCTCAACTGGTGGGTCTCGGCCTCTTTGGCAAACCTCTAGCTCTAACAATATTTACATTACTATTCATAACAGTAGCAAAATTACAGTTATGAAGTAGTAACAAAAGTAATTTTATAGTTGGGGATCACCACCACGTGAGGAACTTTATTAGAGGGTCTCAGCTTTAATACCAGTGAAAGAATGGACTTGCTAGCAAGAGTGAGAGCTAGAGGGTAAAGAGTGAGCTTCCTTTTTCCGGGTCTTTTAAATAGGCTGCCCCAGAGGGTGTGGTCCAGATTAAAGGTGTGTCTTCCCTCCTCAGAAGATCTGAATTAAAAGTGGGTCTCCCCACCTCAAACAATTTAATTAAGAAAGAAAAAATCCCTCACTGGTGTGCCCAGTCATTTAGGTTTTACAGTTAATTCCAGATGTAGTCCAAGAGTAGCCGTTATCACATCCCTGTAACCAAAATATAACAAATCGTTGTCTTACAACTCTATCATGAGATGCTTTGCTCCAAGGAAGTTTTTTTTTTTGTTTTGTTTTTGCTTTGTTTTAAGTGATTTTGGCTCATGTGTTGCTATGGTTTTAATGGTGTCTGTTCTCCCAACCCAAAGTGTTGGGAACTTTGGCCTTACTGATGAGCTCATCAGAAGAGAGGAGTGTAATGAGTCACTGTTGCTACCACTCAGTGGCTTTGTTAGAAAAGTGACTTCTCTCCTGTTTATGGTCTCTTGTTCCCAGCCTCTTGCTTCTCATGTCCAATCTCATCACGCGAACCTCCTCATGTCATGATGCAGGCAGGTCCTTGTGAGATACGTACCTTCATCTCGAAATTTCCAGACTCTAGAATGTTGAGACATAAATGTCTTCTCTTTATAAATTTTCCAGCCTTGGGGATTCTGTTGCAGCAACACAAAATGAAAGCAGCCAGAGATCTAAAAGAAGCACAGAGTGGCTGTGGACATGGCAGAGGTGAGTTTAAAGTAGGGCAATGTTGTCTACCAGGGGCCTGTGTTTTCTCCAAACAAATCTCCCTCTGGGCTTTCAATCACATAAGAGCATGCTAAACACACTGGAAAGTATCTGCTCACCATTTCTGTCTTCCCCAAGATTGAGGACGTCTTGTAAGCCAGACACGGTGGCACACACAAAAACCAAAGAAAAGAAAAACAACAACAACACACACACAACCCCAACTTCTTGTAGACATGACCTCAATATTACTCTTTTCTAACTTCCTAGGGTTGGGACTGATATCCAATAAAAAATGTTTGTGAAATAAATGTGAATGATTTTTCTCTAAACACTTCTGTTTTTCACTTTGTTTTGTTTTGAGACAGGGTCTCATGTAGCCCCGGTTTGCCTTGAACTCTCTTTGTAGCTGAGGCTTACCCTGAGCTTCTGATCTTCCTGCCTCTCCCTCGAGTGCTGGTATTACAGGTGTATGCCACTCTATCTGGTTTACGTGATGCTAGGGGCGAAGGCCAGGGCTTTCTACATGCCAAGCAAGCTTCCCACAAACTGAGCTGCACCCCCCCATGCCTTGTTCGTTCTTCCTTCCCACTTCAGGAAGGCCATTGTTCATCAGCAAAGGGAGCCGACCATAGTGGAGATTGAAAGTATCTGCACGTCTCACCTGCTCTGGCCTAGTGCCCAGAAACCCCTGTGAAATTAATTATCATTAAGGACTTGATGCCCATCAGCAGGCTTGCTATTACATAAGCCCTTCTACTGTTAGAACACGGTTCTGGCTTTTCACTTCTTTTCCTTCTCTGGTTTTGTATCATTGCTGTCCATCTGTTTTCAGCTTCTCTTCCTAGCTAACTATCTAGTTAGCAAGAGCCTGAGAAGTTCCCAGATTTGGCTATTAGTAAACTCTCCTACGGGAGTTATTGGGAGAGAAGTGATGGCGTGCATTTACATGAACAGATAGGCAGATGGCAAGTAAATGAATTCAGCTTTCAAAGAAAGCATCGGCTTACTGAGTGCTGACACTGGGGAAGGGATCTATCCAACACGCCTGCATTTGTTGTCCTTATCTTAGAACCAGGAATGTGTACACGGCCTTGATGTTCCTTCTGTGGCATGTGCTTTATTTTCCTTTCTAGTTTGTCCTGGAAATCTTCAGAAAAGGCCAGTCAGGGGAGGCTGGACCAAGAGGAAGACAGGAAGTTTTGTGCATATTTATCTTTGGAAACAGAACCGGTGCATCCTAGAGCAGGAATTCCTAACTTTACAGTTTCTAATCTCCTGTGATACCCTACCATGCTAAGGGAGAGCTTTCTTAGGAGAGTGGAAAAATGTATGTTCAGCTTCAGGGAGGGAGATGCTCCAGAGGGCCTGGGTTGAGAACTCTTGTTTGGCAGGAAGGAAAAGTGAGGCGTCCTTGTTCACATGATGATGGGTATGACAGATACTACATGAAAGAGGTTTATTGGGTGGAGATATATATATCTCCACCCAATAAACCTCTTTCATATATATATATATATATATATATATATATATATATATAGAGAGAGAGAGAGAGAGAGAGAGAGATGGTAGGGGGAGGGGAGCGGGCACTCCAACAGAGAAAGGGGAGAAAGCAGGAGAGAGTAAGCGAGCACAAGAGTAAGAGAGAGAGTTAAGAGGCAGGGGTCCAGTTATAGTTTCTGCACAGCTGAGCCCTGGCTACCTGGTGGGCGACATATGATGACATTGTAGGTTAGTTGGCAACCCAGAAGCAGGCTGCCTAAATACTAACTCTTGTGAGTTGGGGGCTCTTCATCAGTTCCAACCCGAACCAGTTCTTAATGTGAGTTGATGCTCGTCTTGTCCCTTAGTTCATTCTCTTCTATCAGTATCATAATGATGGAGAGCTCATATTTTTTCAGTATTTGTTAGCATGCAATCTCATCCTGTCACAGCCTAGAATCTGAGCCTTATGAGGGTGCAGAGATTTATCATAGCATATCATATTCCACAGAGACTAATCTAAATCCTGCCTATGCTAGTATAGCCATAGTCTTTTTGTGCTCTGTTGAATTTAAGGGTGAAATTAAGCACCTCAGTTATGTGGAATACGAGGTTGCCCTCCCTGCTCTTTTCCGGATGGGTACAGCCATGCACACTGGCATCCATTGCCGTGGCTGTCGTATTCCTAGGAAGACCAGCTCCTGTCCGAACTTTCAATCCTTTTCTACGTTCTGAAAAAACCCATCCTAAAAGTAAGTACAAAGAGTCATCAGGTGCGAAGTTTGCTCTTCTTGGTTTCCTGGCTGTTAACTGGGCCCTGCTCCATGGCCTCGGGAGATCTGCCTGCTCATTGTTCACGACTTAGTGCGTGCGTAGCCACTCTGCCGATGCTAAGACCAAGGGAAGACTGGGTGTATTTCCCATCGGGACTCCTGTAAGGCAACGGTTCAGAGAGCTCGGCACGTGCAGCCTAGATAACAGAAACTGGGTGATCAGAACTTGAAGGAGCAGGTTTCTCTCTCTGCTGCTGCACATTTCTCACTAAGGAACAGACACATGCACACCGCACCCGAGGCCCAGCCTGGGTTTCCAGGCGTTGCCCTGTCATTCATTCCAGGTTGTGGCAGGGAGAGTCCGCTGCCACCACGCCATGGAAGGCGACCGTGCCTGGCTGTGCAGGACACCACACACCTACTGTGTGATGAGGGCTCTCAATAGCTGTAGGCCAAGCTATGCTGTTGATCATCACAGCGCAGATAATAACATGTTTCAAAGTTCAAGGGGGGGGAGGGAGAGTGATATTAAGAACAAACTAATTCTCAGAAGCCTTTATTCAGATTTTTGGGTGGATCCCCCCTCACTGTGTCCCTTTTCCTAGGCATTCTCCAACCTCTTAGAACACGGCTTGCAGGGGAAGGACAAGTCTGCCCAGGTGGCTCTTCTAAAGCTTTAGGTCCTGCCAAGTACAGACAGGAGGAGAGGACGGGCTCTGTCAGCTAAGCCCTTGTGAAGAAGCAGCTTCCTGAGTTGTTTTATCTTGACAAGTGGATACACATCTCCCAGGGAGAGCAGGGCACCGGAAATGGAACATTTGTCTTTGATTACCAGTGGCCCACAGCCACAAACACTATGTTCCTGACAGAACACAACAGCACAAAAGGCAGGAATGTCACCAGTCAATGTGGATGTTGCCTCCTGTCTTCCAGGCGGACATTTGTTTTTCCTGGGATAAGAAACAAGACGGCGCCAATTTCATGTTAGCTTTTCTCAAGTCCTGGGTTCAAGAGCTCGTGTGGCTTGTGCAGTGAAAATGAATGCTAGTGCTGCCTTTGGATGCAGCCACGTCCTTCCCACACTGGAAAACAGGGCTTTTCAAATGCTCGGAGCACAGCTTTTTTGGCAATGCAACTGTGTGTGTGTGTGATGGGGGTGGGAGGAGGGAGAAAAAGTGGGAGGAAGAAGAAGAAAAGGAAGAAGAAAGCTTATAATGAATGATCTTTTGTGTCTTGCTCATGAAGGGGGATCAGCTCAACAAAACAGAGGTTGTCTTTTCTTTGTCAGTGACAGGTACCCTTACCAGAAATGAGTCTCCAATTGTGCAGCCTTTCCTGATGGAGGAGCAAAAGCATGGCTCTGTGTGGCGCTGACAGGGACGAAGGCTCTAGGCCCAGGAGGGGCACCCTCTCTTTCTAGATGGTCTGAAAACACTGATAGCATCTAAACCAGAATCCTAACTGAGCAATGGGTTCTTTTAACACTGCAGCTTGTGTTTCTGGGTGAAACACAAGACCCCCGCTGTGGCCTTAGTTTTTGAGCAGTACATTCAGCAGTTCTTTTGAAGAAACCTAGTACCCAGCACCTACTTATAGATGGCACATTTAAAGAAAACTAGCAAAGAAACGTTTTCCCCTGTGGCTCTCTGGATTTTCTTTCTTTCTTTTCTTTTCTTTTTTAATATAAAGCTTTGTACTCTCTTCAAGTGTTCGAGAAGCAATTCATGAACCACTAAATACTTCAGAGCCTCAAAAAGGGACTTTGCCTTCCTAAGACAATGGCTGATGAGTTGAGTTTCCTCTTAGCGTTGTGCAGAGTGGGAAGGGCTCATGTTTTAGAAATGCCTTCAAAGCAGTGGCAATGGAGGGAAAGGTTTTCTCCGGTGGCCATTGTGGGGCAGTCACTGGACAGTGTGAGAGTGGGTTGTAAATTTGACCTCAGCGATTTGCTCTTCTACATTAAAAACCGCTTAGAAAGTCTCTGGTGCTGAACAGGAGCACCGAAGCTCTCTGGCAGTTGGAGGGCTAAGTAGCTGCTGAATTTTCTTTTGTAATCAGGTGTGTGATGGCACGATGTAGCCAAACTGCGTGTGTGTTTGTCTGTGTCCAATATCTTCACCCACCAAATGGAAGTGCTGCCCATGGCTTCCTCATAGTGTCGCAAGGATGAATGAGGAGGTGCTGTGAAGCAGCCAGAACACTGCAAGTGCTGCTAGCTCATCTTGCTCCTAGTTGTCTCCCTTCCCTTCCTCACTCCAGGCAATTCTTGCAATCAGATCACAGAGGACCACAACTGCCAACCCCAAATAGGCTTAGCATTTTCTCCAGGGGGGAATTCCTCTGAGAATGGAGTAACCTAAGTAAGACAAAGGGATGCACCCACAGGTAATGTTTCTCTTTAGAAAGGATGGAGTACTCAGGACAACACCCCCTCCCAGCCTGCCTTTCTTCAGGTCCCGCCAGTGTCATAAACCTAAAGACTGGGAGCATCTTCCTTGCTTCTGCCACGGAGACTAAGCTAGCACAGGATGCCTGGAGGAGGCACCCCGAGCAAAGGTGCAAGGCTTGGGTTTGTACATCATTCTCACTAACTCTGGGCATTGCTGAATAAGCTCTCCGCACCCCCCAGGACTCCCTGCCTTCCCCTCCAGGAGAGAGACAACTGCCTGCATAGTGAGACATCTCCTGACAGACTCAGAGTCTGAGGTGTGAGTGGTTGGCCCATTTCTGGAACCAACAAGTTCTGGAAGCCTTGCCTGGCCCAGAACTGTGCTGTTATTTACCCCAACAATCTGGAAAGACGGGGCAGCTTCTCAGAAAATGATGACCTGGCTGTTCACCATGTCCCCCACAGAGTAAAGGACTTCACTGTACAGAGTAAAGGACTTCGTAGCCCTTTGGGCATCCTGAGAAGACATGACTATGTTAAGGGGGGAAAGGGCAATGCAGAGGAGAAAGAGGTAATTTTTGATCTGGAAGAACACAGAAAGTAAAGATGCCTTGGAAACAGCAGATGCCGGGGAGAGAAAATTTGAGACCATGGGTTGTTGACTTAGGCAAGGAAAGTAGACATCTTTTCAGGCTTCTGGATCCTGGAGCATATTCTCTGGGATTCCTGCAGCCAAGTGACCTGGCTTAAGTCTGCCATGATGGCCTCTTGTTTTCCTGTGTCTCTGCCTTCCTGCACTGGCTGCTAACATCTAGCTTAGAGTTTGAGATGGCAAGTTTCCTAAAAGTGAGCTTGCCTATGCTTGTTCTTACAGGTAAGAATCTGGAGGTCCAGAGATGTGAAGAGATCAGGGTCACATAGCAAGGCAGGATCTTTGCCCTTTGGCTCAGTGTTGGGGAGAGGGATGACTTCCACATTCCCCCCCCCCCGTGCTCAGCACTGTTCTCTATTTGCTTGACTCAGCTGTCTCATTTTTTCTGTGTGAGGGAGAAACCATGGACCCGTTTTGTTCAGAGAGGTTAATTAACGTGTTGATGAACTGCAGCCCTCACCAACTTTCAAGCCTCGTCTTTTGGACCTTCGAGCTTGTGGTTTTTCCCTCTGTACCTTGAAGTACAAATGCCCGGCACTTCCATCGCTCACGTGAATGGCGAACGTAACTGCTGTGAAGGAGCCTTGCCTTCACTGTGCTCCCATCAAAACACGACTGGTCTAAACCCTTCCCCCATCATTCCCGAATGAACATGTGGCTTCCATGTGACTAAGGTGAAAACTCAGTACTCATCCCTCCCAAGGATTGCATGCTTGCCGTATCTGTACCCGGGAGACATTTGTCAGTGTTTCTGGCTGTATAGTAGTCCTGTGTGGTAACTGATGTCCAGGGACTGAGGATGCTGAGTATCACTTACTATCCATCACTTAATTGTCTATCTTATGTCTTACTCAGAAACCTAGTCACATAACCTATGTAGAACATGGTGCTCATGTGAAATGAACCTGACTTTACAAAGACTTCTATAATGTTTAGGTAATCATTCTGACCACGAAAAGACTCTTGAGAGTGACTTGGACAGAGAGCCTTGTTATACTACTGTACTGCAGGACATGGAGCAAAGTGCACACAGAAGCGTGACCCTTTGTAAATGTTCTGCATGCCATGACCCCTTTCTCTAAGCTTCGTTTTCCTTATTTGCAGAATGGATTCGAATAATTAGTTAATTCCTTAAAGGAATGCTGCGTTTTTAATGAGTCCGTGTATGTAGAGTGAGGCATAACAGTGTCTCACACAATCCAATGTACCTATAATGTGGTGCATTGTTTAGAATTAGCAAAACCGTTATCAAGTGTTCCACTCTTGGGCCTAGGGAGTGGCTCAGTTGGGAAAATGTTCACCTTACAAGCATGAGGACCGGAGTTTGAATCCCGGAACCGGTGTAAAAACCTGCCAGTGGGGTGGCACGCCACTGTGATCTCAGTGTTAGAGAAGGAGGAAAGATAGATCCCTGGGCTCACTGGCCAGCCAGACAAGCCTCATGGGGGAGATCCAAGCCAGTAAGTGACCCGGCCTCAAGCTGTCCATCGCAAAAGGGAGGATAAAAGAAAAACCAGACACATATGTGGGCATTTTTCTAGGTGTGAGTCATGCCTCTGGGGTGGGGTTTTTTATCTGCTCAGATCCTATCTCTGGGACCTGGAATGACACGGGTGTTCCTGGGGGTCTACTTGTGCTTACCTTTTGTTCTATGGTCAGGAATCAGAAGTAGCCAGGAAGCTCTGGAGTGATTCCATATTGCCTCCTTCAACCTTTGGTAATAATAGTAATAATAATAATTTAAAATTGTTTGAGTATTTAAATATTTTAAGTAATTAATGATAATTATCATTGCAGTTCTGGGACTGAGCATGGAGCTCCATGCATACCAGGCAAGCACTCTCCCACTGAGTTCCCTTCCCAGGCCTCTCCTCCACTCTCTGAGAGCTCTAAGGTGGTCCTTATAAATCCCTCAGCTGGACAGCTGCATTTAGCAATGGGTGGTTGTGCTTCAAAGAGCCAGGCCATTTTAAAGGAATGTGAGAAGTTCATCTTTGGGGACAGAGATTAAACAGTGGGAAAGTAGATAAGTGATGTGCTGCCCCACAAGGAAGGCTATTTACAAGTTAACATTTCAGCAGCTCCAGCAGAGAAGTTAATGACAGGGCTGCCCCACACAGCTTTCCTTAGAGGGACAGTGGCAAGCAGCAGAGATGAATTTATCATCCCTGCACAGACCCTCCCTCCACGCTAGGATGTTGTCTTCCTCTCTCAGACAATTGCTTGTCTTTCTTGGTTGCCACTACATCTGAGAGCCAATGTAATACACGCTGTGTAAAAATAGGTCCACACCGAATTCCACTGTAATGGTATTTTTCACTATCTCTTAATCTACTGAAGGCCTGTTGTGTACTCAAAGCTTAAAGGGAGCTTCAAAGAAGAACAAGGGAGAAATTCCTGGCCTGAAGTTTGCAGTTTCTCAAAGAGCTGTCTTCAGAATCACAAGTTGGTAATCAAAGATGTTTTCAGGGTCTCACAACAGAAGCCCCTGAAGTCTGCGTTGAAGGCATTTCTGGTATACACTGAGAGGGGAGGCTCATCTGTGGGCACCATGCTGGCTATGGTGCATTGTTTCTTTCTAACCAGGGGAGCTTCAGGGAACAAGGTGTGTGCAGCCTATGATCCCCACCAGGAGATATCTGTGGCAAGTATAAAAGTGGAAAAATCTCGATGGGCGTTACGGGCGGGAAGGGGCCTCTGGGGCAACCAGAGGAATGAGAGAATATGAGCCCAGTGTTTATAAAGTGCCTTGTTGAGTTACTGATGTGCCCGTCGTCAGGGCTTAGTCCTAATGCTTCTCAGTATGTGGTCAGGCCAGGAGGGAAATCCAGGGATTTGCTTTTCCACAAATATTTATCAGTAGACGTTTTGGGAACTAAAACAGACCGGGGAGTAGGTGTGATTTACACAGGTGCTGGTCTTTGTGGGGGTGTGTAGACTAGATATCTCTGGAATAGAGTGGGTAGCAACCCCCAGTTGGTTCCAGTTGCTCCTGGCTGTGATGCTGACAACTTACTCCCTGGGGAAGAAGCCTCAACTGCAGGAAGAGAGTTTATAAGGGGAGGTGGGGGGAAGAGCTGACTGTACGGAGGGAGAGAGGCAGCTGAGTGGCAGTGCTGATCCCTGGCATCTCCTCTCTGTGGGTCTCTGTGCTACAGTCTGGGCACTATTGCCCAGCTTGGGGTCAAGAGGCTCGCCGTGGGCCTGTGGTCCATCATGAAGACCCTTGCCTTTTGTGACCAAAGAAGCCCAGAGAGCACTCAGGTTGAGCTTGTCATGAAAGTGTACATATATGAAGAAGGATCATGATCATGACAGTGGGACAGTGGGTGGGGGTTGAGTAGAACAGTAAATGGATTCTTCTCAAAGGCTGGTCCAGATAGATGAACTGTAGAGAACAGTGTCCATTAGCTTAGCTAATGACCTTGAACTCTGAGCTACTCTCCCACTGCATCCTCCCCCCACCAAAAAAAGTATATTTTATATGACTAGCAATGAGATGGAAAAGTCAGGTTCTAGAATGGGCAAGTTGGGGCCAGAATTCTTTGAGTCGTCCTTTTCTTATTTTCTAAGTTGCCACAGGATGGAAGGCCAAGAAAGCAACAGTGAGAACCCGGTAGGGGAAGACTTAAGTTCATAGCTTTGGAGATTGCTTGTTTGTGGAGATGAGGGGCCAGTTTCCTGGAGGCGTGGCTTATGTTGCTTTCTCTGTCCTTGGGATAATGGTAAAAGTGGTGCTTCTATGGCTTGAAAACAAAGGAAGTCTATTTTCCTGACCCTTGCCTTGACACGTTAGCAAAGGGTGCAGCAAGGAGGTTTTCTCCAGGCTGTTCTTTTTGTTACTCTTGATGCTGACTGAAGTTAGAAAGGCAGATTCTTTGAAAGGAATAGTAACTCTTGATCCACCTGCTGGGCAGGGAGTGACCGCATCTTCTTATTGGTCCTGGCTCTCCTGAAAGTGATGGGGAGTCTATCTGTGAGGGTTCAACTTGCATGGTGAACAAACAAGCCAAGGACAGTTTGCAGGACCCATCTGCAGGCAGCACTCCGACAAGGCTGCTTTGAAGCAGGCTGGGGCCCCAAAAGCTTCCCAGTGGTTATGTTTCTATGAGAAGCGCTTTAATGGGGTAATACTTGTCCTTGCGGTGCTGTGGAATGGTGTCGCATGGGAGGTGCGTCCCACGGGAGGTGCCCCTGTGTCACAGCTCCTTTACTCCCAACATAGAGAGAGGAAATCATGTTAGTGCATACTCACCCAAGTAAAAGAACCATTTCAAAGTAGCCTCAAAAGGGATTAAAAATCCCCTAAGAGGTGGCTGGGGAAATAGCATACACGAGGCTGTTTTCAATCAATAGTACTACTGAGATTTTCAAAAACTCCTCTTGCCCTCTGGCGTTTTGTCTGAATGTATTCAGTATACTCCTTGTTAATAAATCTTTATACCTGGGAGATGAATTGATTCTCATAAACCATCAAAAGTCTTTAGAAGTCAGAGCTAGTGAAGAAAGTGTTTGATCAAACAACGCCCAATGATAATATCCGGGTATTCTTTTCTTCTTTTAAAAATGGCCTCGGGGCTGGATAGAGGGCGCAAACTGCCCTCACAGAGGAGCTGATTTCAGGTCCCAGCACCCATTTTGGGCAGCTCACAATCTGTTATAACTCCAGCTCCAGGACCCTCCACACCTGTGACTCACACACGTGTACCCCGGCTCCTGCACATAAACATAATTTAAAAAACATAATTATTTAAAATGTGGCCTCAAAACCAAATGAAATGAGTATCTAAAGTAGGTTCAAGCAATAGTGATTGGAATGGAGCCATCTTTCAAGGTAAATGAGCTCATGGTCATCTACACGCTCCAACAGACTTGAATGGACGGCCCAACACTTTCTCTCACAAATACCATTCCTACACTTACCACTATGTACTAATTCATAATGAATTCAGTAAGAGTTTCATAATTCTCAGTGAGAATGTGTACCTAAAACAAAGCTCTTTCCCTGTTCATTTATTTTGTATGTGTGTGAGTTAGCACATGCTACAATGCCTTATGCAATAGTCAAAGGGCAACTTTTTGAGAATGGATTCTCTTTCTATCATGTGGGAGCTGAGGATCCAAGTTAGGTCGTCAGGATTGAGGCAAGCACCTTAATCTACTGAACCATCTTGTTGGAGCTTATGATAATATTCTTTATACATGTATAGGATCATCAAAAAGACACATTATGATTTTATCAGAAACAATGCTTTTGTTTGCACAAGTCTGTTGATAGCTCTTCCTAGAAGCAAATCCAGTAGGAAGGATTAAAAACAAGTATAAGCTGCCCTGGCTGGGACGATGGCTTTATTAGTGATGAATATGAGAAGGGCTCTCTTTGAATTGGCTTAAGCTTCACTTGAACAATTTCTGCATTTAGTGGACCTCTTAGTTGCTTAAGCATTTAAATAACTCAAAAAGATAACCCTTGTCCACCTTCTAAATTTTTTCCTCGGCATTCAAGCTGTCTGTCCTTGCTCAAGTCACACACTCTTCAACTTGGGCAGTTCTGTAAATTCCAAAAGATAAAGTGTCACTATGTCTATTTATTTATGTCATCACATGCAGAACTGAACTGCTGGGCCGTTTGATAAAAGGAAAGTTCAGCACTCACTAAGCTGCAAGTGGGTTTGGCAGCTCTTTAGTGGGGAGCCATCAAGGGACTGAAAATCGCCTAGACATTTCTCCAATTTGCAATCTAGTTACACTCTCAAAATTTCTCAGCATTTGGAAGTTCTAAAACCTCCTTCGATCTCCGTCTCTTTTGAGAGAGGTTCATAGTTCAAATATGAACCTAAGAGATTAACCAGTGGGGCAGTAACTGAGGGCCTATTGGGATTCTGGGAAAATTCCTCAGAAGGGAACAAACATGAGGAGAGCAGTAAATGTCAGGTTTTGCCTCAGTCATTCAAGGTGAGATAAACCCACCAAAATAAATAGAAACAATTTCGGTTTTCTCTGTTCTATACTGGAACTTTGAATGGATTTCTAATAAACATTCAGTAATTATAAACAAAAGCAAGAGGCATAGTTAAATGTACTGCCTACAATGTTTGCTATTAATTTTATATAGAATGTGTGCTGTTAGGTTGCCAAAGTTCTTTATTCTTTAAAAAGACTTTTTTTTGTTTGTTTTAAATATGGATGTGTGTGTGTTTGTGCACACGAGCACTGGGCCCTAGGAGGCCGGAACCGAGTGCCTGAGCTTCTGAAGCTGGGGTTACAGGCAGTTGTGAGACTCTGGATGAGTGCTGAGAACAGAACCTAGACCTCCTGTAGAAGCAGTCTGTACCCTTAACCATCCCAGTCACCTCTCCACGCTTGCGAAGTAAGTGTCTTAGGACCCTGATGCTTCTGCAAGATCTTGGTTTACTCCATCGAATTCCTTAAAGTCAGCATAGGCTTTGCAATTAGTTACTGTCCACCAGAATTTTTAGAAGTAGTTCATTATCTCCCACACAACATCACTGTTTTGAAACAAAAGTTACTAGTGCTGATTGTTGTGCCTGAGCATATTTTTCCAGTTTATGCATCACCTTTCAGTTACTACATATTCTTACATGCGTGTAACCATTATATATACCTTTTTATAACCTGTATCTTCATTTAAGACATGTCGACTAAGTTTTCTGCTCTGTTGACACTATTCAAATAATTCAAGCAAGACAGGGCATTTCAGTGTCATAAGATACATTAAGCATCTTAAGTGAAAACTGTGTGCTTGAGAATGTGTATGCACACGTCGTGCTGGGTATGTGGCGGCGAGAAGACACCTTGTGGGAATGAATCGCTTCTCTCCTTCCACCCAGGGCTGGAACGCACGTAATCAGACCATCTTGTCATCCCCCACCGAGTGCACCTGATTATACATAGCTTATTTAAAATGGGCAAAACTCACTGGATGTTTTAGGCATGCAAAAAATGAGGAAGAAGCTGGGAGAGGCAGGTAGAACTGATAAGCAGTGCTGGTTGTAGATGGGAAGTGAATGACCTGAAATACATACTGAAATTGGAATCTAACATACAATGGAAGCAAACAAGATCAGTGGTTTTCAACCTGTGGGTCACAAGCCCTTTGGGGAGCGAATGACCCAAAAGTGGTCACATATCAGATATCTTGTATATCAGATATTTACATTATGATTCACAACAGTAGCAACATTACAGTTATGAGGTAACAATGAAATAATTTTATGGTTGGGGGGGTCACCACAACATGAGGAACTGTACTAAAGAGTTGCAGCATTAGGAAGGTTGTTTTAGATAAAGATGGAATGGAAAAATAAAGACACGTACTTATGTTGGACTGACAGTGCCTATTTATCTATGTGTTATGGTTTTTTTTCTCTGGATCTGCATGTACTTTGTCCAGGAAGCCCACTTGGCAGGCTCTGGCAATCAGGCTCCTTGTTCTGTGGCAGAGAAGCATGCACCTCTGGCTCCAGGGACACTCCCTCTGCTGGACCATCTGGCTCTTATTTCAGCTCAGATCCTCATAACCTTATCTTTGTCAGAGAGAGTTCGTGGGGCAGAGAGGGACTGACAGGACCTAGGAACATTCTGTGTAAGGACTGCCCTTCCTCTTTGTTTCCTGAGGGTGTAAACCTGGCTAGTCCCCTTTGGACACCATCACGTGTGTGAGATGAATCTGATGCACTTTGCAATATGGGCATCTTCATTCAGTCTGAGAGGGTTTCTGTTCCTAACCCTGTGATTCCCCACCTGTCCTTGGAGCTTCCCACAGGACAAGATCATGAAGCTTCCATAGTCGCTCATCAGTTAAAAACCAAATCAAAACAAAACAAAAAACAAAAACCACTGTGTCTCCACTTCTTTGTGGGAGGAACTTAAGTGGGCCAAAGACAGAAGTGGATTTAGCTACAGTTGGGTCTTGAGTCAGCACATTGTCTACAGGTGCTTAAGTAAATATTTGCTGAATAAATGAATGTGTGCCAAGAGCTGGGACTATCGAAAAAGCTAGGCAACTTGAAGGGTGGAGAAAGAGGAAGTTATCGCGGTTTAAAACTGGATTTACAGTGTGGACGCTAAGCAAGTAACATGAGACTGTTTGTGGAACTCCTCCGGAGGCGTTGGCCGAGGACCCCTGGCTCTGCAAGCCGCAGAGAGCTGCCTGAGTGTTTGCTCTCTTGCAAATAGAGAATGCCCAAGAGAAGGAATGAGAGAAGTGGGAGAGCTGTCTGTCCTTAGAGTTATATCTTACAAACACCAAATACCTCCATTAAAGAATTCACGTCTGCTCCACCTTCACGCCATGGGACTGGAGCTGAACCCAGGACCTTACCCAAGCAAAAAGATGTGCTTTAGCACTGGGATACTCCCCTAGCCTAGTTTGCTGGCGTTAACACCAGGATTGAGATTTCAAAGTAAGAGGATCTAAAGGTCCTAACTGGGTTTATACACAAAGGCGTTACTACAGTCCTGATTCAACCAGGGACAAGCTTCCCCGGCCAGTTGCTCCTATACTATAAGGTATGTTAGAAATCCCCCAAGATTCCTTATTGGGGAAGGTGCTGATAGTCTGCTGATGCACACTGGGTGAGAATAGACGCTTGCACAAACAAATCGTAAGGCTCAGGTTGAGTCCCAAAGCTGGCACCTTTGAGGGAAGACCTTCTTGGCGAGGGTCTAACCCAATCTCGTGCTCCATTTGATGTGCAAGTTCTGTCACCCGATCCAAACAGAACACCAGCTGAAACTTACCACAAATGGCTCAACGGGGCCTCTCATGAAAGGTGTTTGCCGGCATGACAGAAGGAGGATTTCACCTCACTGCAAGAACAAGCCACAACAGCATTTCAGGTCTGTTTGGGACCACTATCCTGACATGGCATCCCCAGGAATGAAGTGTGGGAGAGGGTTCCCAAATCATCCCAAGAACCAGCAACCTCCCCACTCCCCACTTCCCATAACAGCATGAGAACTGTGGGACACTGGGATTCGGTCCCTCCGTCATCGCCAAGCAAAGCCAGCGGACATTCCTGTAAGTGGTGAGCAGCCCCTGTTTCCAGCTCTGTGTTCCCCCCACCCAGTGAGAAAAGACCCTCTCCAATGCAGCCAACGGCCGGGAAGATTGTCAGTGTGTCTTCCTCACAGGAGGCAGCTTCAGAGCTAACCTGAGCAAGCACTGAGCAAGCCGTGTCCTAAGGAGCGTGAGCAGAGACAGCCACGATTTCTGTGCCAAATATTCTGGAGTCTGGTAAAAATACAAAGTTAGGATCACGTCATTGTCCCTGAAGATGTGTTTGCCGGAGGGGACCACTTTCCTGAAAGGGTAAATACAACATGCAGAGAGTAAAGAGAAAGGTGAAGGTGTGGGGCCGGGAGAGGAGGAGGCTTCAGAAGAACTAACAGGCAAAGCCAAGTTCCGTCTCAGGGAGTCCCTGATCTCAGGGAGTCTTGTGTCTCCAGCAAAGCACAAATGGGGCTATAGATCCTGTCCAAGATAACCCGGCTACACCAGGAAGCCTGAGAATCGTTTTTTGTTCTTGCTTTAAGCCTTTTGTTGCTATCTGTCTCCTTGGGGATGTGTTCCTCAGAATCAGGCAGCTGGGCCTTTGCTGAAGTTATCAGTTTCTAGAGAGGTTCAATGGCTGCCATTGATAGAGGAACATTCCACCTGAGCGGGGCTGAGATTAAGACACGGAGACTGATACAGGAGCAGACCAGCATTAGCACACCCAGCCAAGGGCAAGAAACAGGGTCTCTACCTGCCTCATTAACCATGAAGCCGGGGGGGGGGGCTCCCCAGATCACTACTAAGCAGCTGCAAATTGAACCATTAATCTCTGTGCTGCAGCTCAAAGGCAAGTCGCTGATGAAAACGTCACAGGCTTCACGCTGGGAAAGTTCTAGTTCCAGGGTAGCCTTGCCTTGGGGGGAGCTCTAGGGACTGGTGTGGGGGATGTTGAGTCCTCTGGCCTCACCCAACCATTTTGTTATAATCATAAAGAGGGATGGTGGGGTGCTCTCAGAAACACTCACCTAGAATTTGCAGATGGTTTCGGCCTCACCAATTTGATGCCTTTTCTCTGAAGCACCAGATGAGGAAAAGGGGCCTGTTTCTGCCACAGTGGCAGTGGCATTGATTCTTTCTGTGGTCCACAGGGTTGTCACAGGCTACCTGCTGGCTCTGCCCTTCTGCCTGAGTTTTACATCAGTCTCATCTCAGAGGCTCAGGGTGGGGCAGAGGGGCCATCAGTGGAGTTCCATGGCTTCCCACAATGGATTCCAGCTCTTTGAAATCAAAAGGGCACTGCAGAGTTTTAGGTCTGCTTCAGACATGCTCATCCAACATACCGTACGCCATTCCGAAGTCTTCATGTGTGTTAATTCAGTCAGTTGTTAAATTTTCTCAACGTGGCATTGAGCGTGGAGGCTCACAGTTTAAGAAATTTGCTCAAAGCTACACCGTTTACAAAGGGAGGTCAAGTAGGAGCTGTGAGTTCCAGGGTTGGCCCTTTTCTAAATTCAGAGTGTGCTGTCCAGCTGTGTCATCAGCTCAGCCACTGCACCAGCCACCGTGCGGGAGAAGAAAGGGTCTGGGGCCTGTTGGCGTGGGTTTGAATCTCATCTCTCCTGCAGATCAGCTGTGTGAGCTCGAGAAAAATCACCTTCGTCTAAGTCTTAGCTCCCCTTGGAAGGAACGATGAGCTGCCCTTGACAGGAGCACTTAATGCAGGACGTAGCCAGGAGTGGGCTGTCAGTCAGCCCTGGCTGTTTCCAGGCCTCTTCCACACGAAACACAGCTGCTCGGGATGAAGAAGTCGCCGATTTCAGCTGCAGGCTTTTGGAATTTCGTGTGTTTGTTAGTGCCCCCAGAGGAGGTGCTGTGGTGGATGTGGGCTTGATAAGTGAGTAGGGAGAGCAGGGGCGGTGTATATGTCGTTCCATTAATAACGATGTGGCTCATGGGTTTGAAAGCCAAGGATATGTTCATACAAGGCCAGGGTATGTTTTTACAGCTCCGCAAACCATTCATCCACCTCAGCATGACTTTCTGAGGGCCAGTTTTAGAATTTTGATGTTTTCTCTTTTCTCCTTAAAGAGAGATTTACATTGCAGAGCCGTGTACATTGCAGGCCTTGGCAAGCTGGAGAGTTGGTGCCTGAACATTTTTGTTTCTTTAACTGTTTATGAAGGATAAGGAATCCAGCTTGGAGAGATTTTTGGAGCCTATGAATTTTGTTTAAAAAAAAAAAAGACTCAGTTTCAACCACTTTTTGAACATAAAAGGAAAAATAATTGGCTTAAAAATATGTACATAAATTTACGTTGGGCTCCCTGCCGAAACCTGGGAGGAGGGAATTGTGGGAATGAAGGAAGCCGGAGAATTCCATGGAGGCTGGCTTGAAGGGTTCCTGGACTCTTGTGGGAGGGCTGGGCCTATTGGGAGTGTGGGCCTGGCCTGGTGCACGGGTTTCCAGGAAGAGAAGACTGTCCGCTGTATTTGGCAGCTCAGAGAACTTCAGATTCATTCATAAGCAACTTCTCTCTGAACCTGAATACAAAGGGGAGAAAATTATGGCTTTCTGGTTTGTTTGTTTGTTTTTTTCCTAAAGAAATTTGAGTTCCGTTCAGCTGTTACAATGAAACTGTCCTAGATTGAATAAGGGTGTATTAGCATTCTCATCATTTGCAGAAACAGGAGCTGACAAATTAGATTAGTCAGGGTTCTTGGCGTAACAGAACTTGTGGAATGAATATCTACCTAGCTACCTGTCGACCAGTAGAAGGTCCAAGGATCCAGAGTTGTTCAGTCCTCAAGACTGGATGTCTCAGCTGGTCTTCAGTATATGATGGAATCCGGAAGAGGTAGGCTCTGATGCCAGTGAAGGAATAGACTTGATATAGAGGCTTGGGGGAAGTAGGCAAAGAGCTTTACAGAGCTGAAAAGAGCTTTACAGAGCTTCCAGCAGAAGGCCTGGCCCAGATTAGAGGTTCGTCTTCCTGCCTCTAAAGATGTGGATTAAAGGTGAGTTTTTCTACAACATAGATCCGGATGATTCAATTAAGCAAAACACCTCACAGGTGTGTCCAGGTGCTTTTGGGTTTTAGTTCATTGCAGATGTTGTCAAGTTGACATCCAAGAATAGCCATAACCATATTTTGTAAGTAATAGTGACTAACATCACAGTACTGTGACATTAATGTACTTTTTCTTTATAAAAGAAAAAAAAAATATTTGGAAATTGCCTGTTTCTGTCTCCACTTAAGAGGCTGACCTAGAGTTTAGATCCCTTGACCGCTTGAGTTTTCATTTTATCTATTTCTTCACCTATTTCCCCTCTCCAGCCCTCAAGGCTGCTGCTTACATAGATATCACAGCCAGTGACCTCACCACTGTTAGCTGATAAGGCCAGCTTCACGGGTGTGCTATCTGTTCAGATACTCGGGTGCCATGCTCAGAAGGAACCAATACCTGGGTTTAAAGTTCTGCTGTGGTAGTCTTGGAATTCCCAATATTTCAGAGAAAGGACCTGTGTTTTCATTTTAAGCTGATCTTACGAATTGCACAGCCAGTTCTGATTGGTATACAGACTTCACTCTGCCCATCTGCCTGCCTACCTTGTCATGCTTCTCCCTGCCTCCTTTTTCCTTGAGCTCTGTATGCAATTGTGCCCATCCCAGGATGTAGATGGATATAGATAGCTGTTTTACTTCTCATACCCTCGACCTACTGTCTTGGAAGCTGAACAACCTGGAAAAGGTTAGGGCTGTGAGCGTAAACACACACACACACACACACACACACACACACACACACACACACACTTGACTTCACATTTGAACAGTAGGTAAAATATTCTAGCCCGTGAACCCCAGGAGCATGAAGCAGAGTGTCTGGAGAAAATGCTGTGACAGAGTGAATCCTACAAGTGACTATCCTCAGCAGGAGGGCTTGTATGGCTACCTAGGTCAGGGTTCAGGTGGTATATGTGTGTATGTGTGTGTGTCAGAGAGAGAGAGAGAGAGAGAGACAGACAGACAGACAGACAGACAGATAGAGAGATAGAGACTGAGACACAGAGACAGAGACAGACAGACAGACAAATGGGTGGGAGGGCAGGCAGACTGACAGAGACAGAGAGAGACGTGAGAGAGGTATCAGGGACATTATCTTGAAAGTAAAATGAGGTTGTATTGGATTTGGGGGTTGGTGAGGAACAAGCTACAAGGAATGATCTGTCTTAACCGAGCTGTTGGACACAAACATAAAACCAGCCATCTTTGTATCTGCCCTTGGAATTCCCTTCCTGTGAGTGATTGCTAGTGACACACAAATAAAATTGCTGTCCCAGGATAACTGTTGGCACTGGCTTCTTCAGGCAGGATTCGTTCGTTTGCTCATTTATTTATTTATTTAGGGAAACAAAGTCTCACCTTGTAGGCTTGGCTGGCCTAAAACTCATTGTGCCCTTGAGCGCACAGAGATCCATCTGCCTCTCTCTGCCTCTCCATTGCTGCGATTTTTGAGAGAAATGTTAGTGCCAGGTTAGATATCAGAGTGACCAGGAATTAATTCCAGGCACAAATGAGCAACTGAACAACTTGGCATAGCCATAATTTGCATCACAGAAGAACATTCTGGACCCAGGCTGTGGAGTCTGGAGTCTGTGCAGTCCATCAGAAGGGGCAAATGGGCAACATACAACATACAGCCTCCCTGTCTGGGACACGTCTGCCCACAGGTGTTCCTTGTAAAATTTACACAAAGGCTAGAGAGATGGCTCAGCCATTAAAGGCTAGACACGCAAGCAAAAACATAAAATTCACACAAAGCAGAGGCTGAGCTGAGTAACTCTTTGTCTTGAATTCCATTATAGGCTGCTGCTCATCACCATTATCATTGCTGTCTTGGAAGATGACCAACTTGGGAAAGGTTAGGGCTGTGAGCGTGTGTGTGTGTGTGTGTGTGTGTGTGTGTGTGTGTCTGTCTGTCGCCCACGCACACACACACATTTCAGATGTGAGCAGGAGGTAAAATGTTCTAGCTCACGGACTCCAGGAGCACGCATCTGATCATTATCATCATCGTCTATAGGGGACCAGAGGTGATTCAGTGATTAAGAAAGGAAGGGCTCTTGCAGAGGACCCAACTTGCTCGGCACAGTTAGAGTGCACACGAGGGTACGGAAGTGATCCAGGGCAGGCTGGGGTCCCCTCTGTGGTTCTCAGTCCCATTAATAAAAATGTTTAAGAGTGTACTCAAATGGAAGTTCAAAGACAATTTTATTAGTTTAAAAGAAAACCCTTGCTACAGGCAGGCAAGCTGTAAATCGCAGCAGCTGCCTGCAGGAAAAGGGTAGAACAGAAAAGAAAAAAAATTTACGTTAAAAAAAATACATATATATATCTTAAACTGGCATGGTGGTCAGACACATGGAAGACAAGCAGGCTTTAGAGAAAGAGTAAGAATGCCCAAAATATTGGGAAAACCCAAAGTGGTAAGGAAAGCATGCTTTAAAAAGATAACAGGTTAACAGGCCTGGTGGCGCACGCCTTTGATTCCAGCACTAACTGAGGCAGAGGCAGGCAGAGCTCTGTGAATTCAAGGCCAACCTGGTCTACAAAGTGAATCCAGGATAATCAAAGCTACACAGGGAAGCCCTATCTCTGGGGGGGGGGGGAGGTGAGGAGAAGAAAAAGATATAGAAAGGAAAAAAGGGTTGTTTTGTTTTGTTTTTCCTGGCTAATTGAGGAAAGTAGGCAGCCACATGGCTGTAAGCCCTGGGGGTCCTAGGGA
This sequence comes from Meriones unguiculatus, assembly GCF_030254825.1. NCBI lineage: Eukaryota > Metazoa > Chordata > Mammalia > Rodentia > Muridae > Meriones > Meriones unguiculatus. The sequence continues at coordinate 70,267,662 of NC_083354.1, forward strand.
GGACTAGAACAGCGAGGAATCTCAGAAAGTCCAATTCTAATTGTCTCTTTAGCTTGGTTTAAGGGGAGTCTGCCCTCCCAGGGTGGCCCCAAGTGATTGGCACACCCAACTGGACTGTGGGTCTCCACCCACGCTAGGGAGTCTATTCTCTCTAGCAAAGGGAGTTTTTCTACTCTAAAGTGTCCCTGAACTGGGTTTAAGAGAGGAATGTCTCAGGGTGCCCTTTCTTTTCTTTTCTTTTTTTTATCTCTCTTCACATTGGATTGTTATGGGGTTTGCAGCCCGCCGCACTCACCCCAACCCCCGCCTTTATGCATAAGGTTTGGTTTAAGCCCCAGCATCCTTTTTCAGGAAGAAAATGATTATCCAAGTACCTGAATGAGGTTTTTTGTTGTTGTTGTTGTTTTAAAGATTTATTTATTATGTATACACAAGATCTCATTATGCACCAGATCTCCTTATAGGTGGCTGTGAGTCACCATGTGGTTGCTGGGAATCAAACTCAGGACCAACAGCCAGTGCTCGTAACCTCTGAGCCATCTCTCCAGCCCCCCAAATGAGGTTTTGACGGCATCGCCAGAACCTCTTTGGCTTGTGGCCTTCCTGTGTTGGTCAAGCATGCATCCCTCTGTTGGGCTTTCTGTGTTGCCCGTGCTGATGGACCCTGTGGATAAAGATCTCACAAACTTATTTTGATGGCAACTATGTTGGTGTTAGTTTCCCTAACAGAAGACTTTAAAAAATTCTTTGGCATTTCATACATTTATACAACACGCTTTGCTCTTTTATATACCACGGTTTGCCTTTGTTTAGTTAAAAAATAATTAAAGACTTTAGTGTTAGTATGACTTGAAAGACAAGGGGACCTATAGTTAACTCGAGAGTTAAATGATAACTTGCACCCTTTGCACAAAGACTCCTTTAACGGTTAGAAAAGGAAGGAAAAATCAGTAGCTGAGTTCGGAGTGTGGAGACCTTTCTTTTCTGCCTTTGTTTTCTAGACAGGGTCTCACACTGTAGCCCAAGCTGGCCTAGAGTTCATTTTGTAACCAGGTTGGCCTGGAACTCAATCCTCCTGCCTCAGCCTCTGGAATGTTGAGGTCGCAGATGTGAGCCACCATGCCCAGCTGCTTTTTTCTCTTCCTACTTTTATCTAACATTCTTTGATTGATCTTTAAATAAAACAATTTGTTGTATGAACTTGAGTGAACATGACTATTTGAAATGTATCCATTTAAATTCATTACAATTCAATCATCATTTTGGCATTGATAGATGTTTACCTTGTGGGGCCTGGAACTGCAGGATTGGAAACAGAGGCTCTGGGTACCTGATCTGGAGTGAGACATGCTGTCCAGTCAAGCGAACAGAATCCCACCGACAGATACAAATGATACATCTGTTTTAATTTCCTTAATTCAGTAGTGTTTGACAGGGATGACGATAACATTCAGGATATCGGACTTTATTAATGGCTGAAGCAAACTAGACGCCCATTCCCCCCAGGTTCACTGAGACAACACATTACAAACCGCCTTATCACCCTGGGGTTTTGGATGCTATCCCAAGTGCTTTGGCTATGATGGGCCCCAAGCGCATCTAGGCTGCTTTGCTGCTTTGCTTTGCTTTCTTCCTGGAACTATTCTGAGTCTGGCTCATACTTCTGAAATTAGATGGGTCACCAGTCTGAGGCTGCGCGTGCAGGCTGAGAGCTTGCAGTGGGCTGGCTGGGGCTGGAGCTTCTGTTGATCAGTTTCAGACTTTCACAGAGGAAGACCCAGGCAGTCCGGGCCATCACTTCAGGACCTGAATAGTTTTGAGCCTATTGGCTTCGTGCCTGAGGAATGACCACTAAATCGCTACCAGACCAGCTGAACTTCCTTCGGAAGCATTCTTTTTTCTGTGTTTAACAGTCCTTTGGGCTAATGGTTTGCAGTTCAGAAGTGAGACTCAGATTACATAATCATCTTCATTTAGGTAATACTTAAGTGTCTTTTGGGTTTGGTGCATTGGCCATTCCCATCAGAAACCCTCATCCTTTACCCCTGGTGTAGAAAATCTACACTTACAGGTCACCTTTCTTTTCCTTCCTTCCTTCCTTCCTCCCTCCCCTTTCTTTCTTTCTTTCTTTCTTTCTTTCTTTCTTTCTTTCTTTCTTTCTTTCTTTCTCTCTCTCTCTCTCTCTCTCTCTCTCCTTCCTTCCTTCCTTCCTTCCTTCCTTCCTTCCTTCCCTTTTCTTCCCTTCTTCCTTCCCTCCTTCCTTCCTTCCTTCTTCCCCGTGCTAGGAATGGAACCCAGTGTTCTTCTCTCATGTGACTGATGTTTTTCTGAAGTATTCCACAGACTGCTGTTTTTACAGCAATAGAGGTTCTTTTGCTTTAAAACAACAAAGCTGGGCTCTGCTTTCTAAGGAACATTGAAAGAGTTCATTTTATCTTCTAGATCCAGTCCTTTCAGAAGTCAGAAATTTGTATATTAAAAATTAGGCTAACAATTAAGCATAAGGATAATTAATGTGGATCTGTGAATTACGTCTCTCTTAAAACAAACCTGACCAGTGTTTTTTAAGATCACAATCTTATCTTGAATAGAAGCTACTGACTGAATGCCTTTTATGTGTGTATGTGTGTGAGTATATTTTTGTGTGCCTTTGTGTGTGTATATGTGTGAATATATGTCTGCATGTCTCTGGGTGAGTGTTTGTGTATGTGAGTGTGTGTGTGTGTAGACTTTCTTTGGTACACTAGTGCTGTGACTGACAGCACTTTCCTGTCATGCTTCATTTTCATACGTTAATCACTCGTCATTCTTCATGACCTCTCTGTGCAGCTTCTGGAATAGAACCGTTAAGCACTGCACACTGGAACAATAGTCGCAAAGGGCCCTGAAGGCTACAAATGGCTCAGGGTCGACCCTGGGTCAGAAAAAGCTGAGAGGTTAGTCTAGTGGTCAGCCCTGGGCCCTGGGAAAAGCAGACCTCTGAAGGCTGCGGGCACTGGCAACTTAGAATGTCCGTGGAGACCCTGGCAGCCCTCATGGAAGAAGGTCTCACAGGCTCTCAGAACCTCCTTTGATTTGCTGCCATTCAGCGCCATGTTTAGTAATAAACAGAGTTCAATGACCAGAGTCTAGACAAACAAATCATGGCCCTGGCAAACGCTGCCTTCTGATGACATGTTATGTCTCTGCAGAAAGGAAGGAGCCAGCTTTGATATTCTAATACGTTGCGTTTGTGAGCTAGCACCAAATAAGAGGGGCTGAGACATGGATTCGGCTAAACAGACCCGCTCTGGCTAAATTAGAAGGCATTCCCCACTTTGTGGCTTGTGATTTTTCCTGCTGCGTCTTCCTCCAGGCATTAGGAAGCTGCCGTGAACTTTAGTGAAACGTGAGAGGTTTAAATATTAATATTTCTGAAACCCTTAGGGTAGACCCTACCACCTGCTCCTCCCTGGCCCCGGAGCAGCTGTTAGGAAAAGTTCTCAACTGAAGGGACACCGTTTTTTTCTTTAAGCAAAAATATTTCATCAAAGTTGGCTTTTACTTGAGCCAGGGTGCCTTCCTGAGTGTTTCATGTTCCCTGACTGGCTTTTTCTTTGTCAACTGGATGTGAGGCATCCCAGAGCTCTCTCATCTACTTGCCCCACCCCCTCCTGACTATAAAGTATGTATCAAGCACTGTCACACTTGGACACATAGTGTGTATGTGTGTGTGTGTACTTGTGACAAAGGGTAAAACTTCATTTCTGTTGGGACTGAAATGAAAAGAGGCTTGCGAAGCGCTGAGGTTTCTGAGTTCCATGTAAAATAATGCCTGGGGTGTAGTAATATACCCTAAAGAAAAATATGCTTCTTAAAGTACAGTCCAACGCTGTGTCCACAACAAAGAGTGCTCAGACAATGAGCTTGGGGGTTTTCTCTAGGATGGCATTCAGGTTTTCACTTGGAGACAATTCGTTTTCAGCATTTGCTGAGGAGTGTTCTTCTTCAAGTCTTCCAGTACCCTTTTTCTTTGCAGGCATCACGTTGTTTACCTGTCGTTAATGGTTCCTCACAAATATTTACCAAATGTTTCCAAACTGTCTGCTCAAGGCTCTGACAGCCTCCCCTTCGGTACCCAGCCTTTTTAGGTAATCTCTCTGTTGCTATCTGTGCAATTAGCCAGGAGCATTTTAATAACAGGGAATAATAATTGCTGTTTGCTGATCACTGTGAGGAATTTCCCGTGTGCATTTATTTTTAGGAAGGCTAGATTGCTGTGCAGCACATGAGGACACCATCGAAGACTTTAATTATTGTGTGAGAGGTTTTGGTGGGCGAGGAACAAGAGCTTGTATGTGTGGAGGGGACTTCATAGTTTGTGGAGAGAATGTTCAGTTCCTAAAACTGATGAAAGCACTTCCAGAGTGAAACGTTTACAGAGAATTCTCAGTCTCTAACAGTGTTTATGTGTACAGCAAAATGTGCCAAGTTCAAGAAACTGCTAGCTGATAAAACCCCACAGCTTATGTTTTTGATATATATATATATATATATATATTTTTCTTCTTCAGAATAAGGTTTCATCATGGACATAAATTAATTCTATAGATTCTTTTTTTTCTGGTAGAAAAATCAGCACGGCTCTGACTTAACAGAGTTGTATTTGCATGTGTGTTTTTTCCTAAAGGAATAACAAACAGCCAGCTATATATTAACTTGAATGTTAATTACAACACGATAGAATTATTGGTACTTGATCCTCCTCCACTACTTATCTCAGAGATGAGAATGTTCAGATTTTAAATAACTCTTGCCTAAGTGAAATGGGGCTCAGGGCCCCAGCCCAGGTGTGTGTTAATGTACCAGCCGTGCTAACCGGCTGCTAATGGGATGGGAACATAAATCCCTGCAGAGATTCTTCATTTCAGCTCAGCAGGCTTCTGGGGATCTGAACTGCAAAGCACAACATGGTTGTTGTTACTGTGATTGTGTTTTTGTTTTGGCTTTGCTTAGTTTTAGACCTACTTACTATTTTGGTGATGGCCAATGGCTTTGCTGGCTTAATAGTTATGTAATAGAAATAGACTCACACACAATTGGCCATCTTCCCTACTCTAAGACCTCACTCTCCTTGGTGGCTGAAAGTTCAGTCCCACTAACATAAGGAGTGTGGGCCAGTAAGTGACGAAGTCATTGCAGAGTTCTACCCTTCTTTTCTGAAGGTGACATCTAAATTTGCATACGGGAAGATGCTGAGTTTGAAAATCCCGGCCTTCTGACCTGGGGCTGGTCCTCTCACAGGCTGTTGGCCTCAGTCTTTCTGAATTCTGCTGCTGTGTCCTCTATACTGCAATAGCAAAATGCAGCAAACTATAAATGGCTTATGCCCAAGAAGGTTCTGGAGCATGGATAGCCCAGGATAAAAGGCGCCATTGGATTTGGTAGCTATTGAGAGCTGAAAGCGCCCCCCTCTTCACACACACACACACACACACACACACACACACACACACACTGTCTGCTGTGCCCTTGCATTGTGGAAGGGCTGTGAGGGTCTCTCTGTTGGGCTCCTGTGATAAGAAAACTGTTCACCCTTTGACTTAACTTCCAAAGGCACTGCCTTCTACAGCCTAGAATAGGGAGGGGAGAACTTTCACACTTTAGTATGGCCTTCATTCAAGAGTCCCACACTCCACTATCTCATTGGTCCATGGCCCTTACGACCTTGTATGGGTGGTACTCTCCTCAGACTGACTCCTTCTGTCTCATACTGTGACAGAGTGGCCTCTTGGACAGCTCCATTGGGACTCCAGGCAGGATTCCAGTGTAGACTGAAGACCAGCAGTTCTCCAGGAATCCTGCAGGACTCCAGTGCCGGACTGGGACTGCTGAGACATTCAGCCTTGTAGACTCAACAACAACCAAATTCTCAGCCTCACGGTGTGAGACAGCCATTGTGGGATGACCCAGACTACATCCTGTAAGCCAGTCTCATAAATCTCTCTCTAATTGGTTAGTAAATATTACTATATAGATATACTAAATATATAATAGTAAATTATATTATATTATTACATACTATATTGTAGTATATTAGTATGTTTATTACATACTATAATGTATGATATACAATATATGATGTATAATTCTATATAATATATCATAGTGTATGTTGTATATACTGAATACTAATATATATGTATTTGTATATATATTATATGTGTTATGTATTCTAAAGTGTTATATGTACTAACATATACTATGTTAGTATATGTAATTTATAATATATTATATTAGTGTATATATTATAGTACATATATATACAACTATATATACTATAATATTGTATTAGAGTAGAAATAATGTATATGTTATATTCTGTACTATAAATTATATCAAATACATGTATATTAATTCCATTATTTCTATACATTTAGAGAACACTTACTAATACACAGGACATAAAAACAGAAACATAAAAACCAAAACAAACAACAGCAAAGCAAAACTAAACAAAACCCTCCCCATATTATTTTCAGATATTTAAGCTTCTTGCAGTGGCTTGAATGAGTAATGGGCCTCATAGCTTCAGGCAGTGGAACACTGCTCTCTAGTCACGGCCTTGCTGAGGAAGTCCTCACTAGAGGCAGGCTCTGAGAGCGCGCAGTCTTAGCCTACTTCTAGTTCACGCTCTCTGCTTTGCGCTTGCGGCTGAGGTGTGGTTTCTCACTCAGCTTCTGCTCTTGCTGCTTGCTCCCAGCCTCCCTCCATGATAGTCTTTTACTCATCACCAACTGTAAGCCCCAATAGCCTTTTCTTTCTATAAGCTGCTGATCACAGCAACAGAAAAGCAACTAGCACAGTGCTGTTTTTCCTTTTTTGATCTGGAGTCTCTCTGGGCAGCCCAAGTAGACCTTGACCTGGGCTCCTCCTGTCTCTGCCTTTTGAGTGCTTGTCTCTCCACAGTCAGTTTAGATGAGATTCATGTATAGACTCCCTCAGGATCTTAGCTCTTGATAGTCCCAGCCAGGCTCTGGTCCTTAGGAGCCCTCTGAATATGCCAAAAGTCCTGCCTTTTGCAGGTCCCAGGGCCTGGGTTTAAGATCCCGGTCTCTACCATGGGTTTTAAACAATGTCACTTGGAAATGTGGTTACTTTATTGGCTCTCACCGCATTTTGCCCTCTCCTCAGCCATAAACCTCAGAAATCTAGTTTTTATACAGGAAGACGAACAGTAGCTGGGAAGAACGATAAAGATGGAAAATAAATGCAGCAGTGGGAAGATGAATTTACTGAGAACAAAAGCCCATCAGCGAATGTCTCAGCAAGCCCATTTGCAGCGCTCAGTATGAGAGCAACCTTAACAAGGCACCCAGGCTTTCTTTATCAAGGACACAGCAGTTTTCAAAATCATCTGAGGTGCCAGTTTCTTTTGCTTATAACCTTCTTAGCAAGCTCTTTTTTTAAAACTGTTCTGAAGCTGACCAGAATTTATGACCTAATTTGCCCTAACAGCTATTTTTGTGTCTGCTTTCTATGTCTCCACAATGGTGCTTAGACTTGCCAAGTGTGAGGTTCCCACCTCAAAGTCCTTTTCTTGAAAGTGATTCCTGACATTGAGGAGGGGATGATGTAAGACACTTTTCAAAAGTTATTACACAAAACCTAGGGTGATGCGAGACAGGAATCCAGAGCCATGAAGAGGGACATGATGCTGGGTTTGGGGAAGATGAAATTTTTGTTGGTTCAAACAAAACAGCTCTGACTAGATTACCGCTGGGGTTGAATGTCTGTTATAGGGCGACATTTCAAGCCTCTGTCTGCTGCTTTCCACCATCTGATAATACCACTCTGAAGAAAACCAAACAGCAGCTCTAGCCTAGATCTGGCCTGGCACACAAGAGGTATTTAGACGTATTTATTCACTTTCCAGTGGCTTCTCATGGGCCTGGGAGATGTTCAGAGCTCCTGAGGCATGATCAGCCTGCGGGATGACACCATCACTGTGCTCTCAGAGAAGAACCTGGGAGTACATTAGCAAGGAAGAAGATAGGCCAGGGCTTCCAGGGTGACTAGAGAATTGATTTGATTTGATTTTACTGTTGAAGAAAAACCTTGCTCAACTCATCATCTGGTACCAAGTTTTCTTTGAATCTTCAAAAGATTAGGACAGAACATTTTCCTTTTTAGAACAAGCACGGAGGAGCAACACCAGCCGAGGCACACGCTTGTTGCACTAGATGGCTCTTTAAAAAATAATGTGATATTAGTGGTTCGAGCTCAAATCTTATCTTGCATTTTTTAAACTGTGTGCTTTAAGTAACAATAGTTGTGTGTTTTTTAAATTGAGTACAAATATGGAAAATTGTGTGATCATGTTCTTTCAAATCCCTGCTCCTTCTCATATGCTTGCGAGCTGTTCCTGCCAGCTGGAGTTGGGTGTGTATTGCTTATTGGAGTACGTTATCTGAAGACTATTACTATTCATTTATGAGCCCGCTTCAAACATGGGGTTCTGTCTAGGGAAGCAGTTCTCAACCTGTGGGTCATGACCTCTTTCGGGGGCGAGGGGCGTCAAAGACTCTGACAGGAGTTGCCTTAGATCATTGGAAAACACAGATATTTACATTATAGTTCGTAACAGTAGCAGGATTACAGTTATGAACTAGCAACAAAAATAATTTTATGGTTGGGGGCACCACAACATGAGGAGCTAGATTGAGGGTTGCAGTTTTAAGAAGGTTGAGAACCACTGGCTTAGAAGGATGCATGGCCTTTGATATTTGCTACATGTGAGCCAAAAAAGGTTTGATAGTCGTCACTTAGGCTGACCGATGTACTGGCAAGATCAGATTGTGATGAAGGCAAGGGAAAATTGAGTGCAAAGATGGGACTAGAAAGTCTCAAAAGCAATGACTGGATTTAAGAACGATTTCAGAGAAGGGAAAGGCACAGAGAGGTTAGTATCAGTCAAAAGTAAATCCAGACTGGAGTGTGAGGTTCAGATAAACCATTTGATCTTAAAGATTGAAGGAGATATAGGAATCTGTTGATTCTGTCAGTAAAAGGAATATTCTGCATTTTGTCGTGGCTCTAGATTATAAAGAACAATAAAACAGTCCCTGCTTTCCAGGAGCTGTGAATCTAGTATCTAGTATGCTAGTGTATTGTTGAAGAATTCCATGCAGAAAAGGCCGGAACTGGGAAAAACTTCCCAGAAGAAGTGACAGTCTATGTGTCAGGAAACTAAGGCCCTGTTGTGTAGTGATTTCCTACAAGATAAAACTGCTCATTTTGGAAGAAGACACAGAATGACAAAGGGAAGATAAACAATAAGGCATCAGATGAAGGAGGTCATTAAGATACAGTATGTTAAAGGAAAGGTAAAACAACAAGCAAGACACAGGATGTTAAAAGAGAGGCGAAATAGTAGGATATTCTAGGGGAGGTAAGACTCCATCTTGTAGGGAAGCTTCTTAAGCTCAGGAAGTACAACTCAGTGATTTCAGGAAGTCCCTGAAACTGACCAGATTCTCCATGTACCTCCCTCCTGAAGCATAAACAAGTAGTAAAGACTGCTCAAAGACACTCTTAGACAAGCTAAGCTGCCTAAAACCATCTGTCTTGGTTAGTTTTGTCAAAAGGACACAAACTAGAGTCTGCTAGGAAGAGGGAAACTCAAATGAGAAAATACCTCCATAACACTGACCTGTAGGCAAATCTGTAATTTTCTTGATTAATGAATGTGGGAGTGCCCAGCCCACTGTGAGTGGTGACACCCTTGGGCAGGTGGTCTTGGGTTGTGTAAGAAAGCAGGCTGAGCGAGCAATGAAGAATAAACCAGTAAGCAATGTTTTCTCCATGACCTCTGTTTCAGTTCCTAACTCCAGGTTCTTGCCCTGAGTCCTTTCTGTGACTTCCCTTTATGACGGGTTGTTAAGTAGTAAGGTGAAATAAACCTTTTCCTCTTCAAGTTGGTCTTGGTCGTGTTCTGTAATGGCAGCAGACACCTAAGCAAGACATCCGTGAAATTGCCTGGAAGAAGCAGAGACTTTCGGAGGTGCTGGGAAGAGGCTCAGACCAATTGAGCTAACTGGAAAGGACACTCTCCCACCTTTGATCTGTCTGCAGGTTGTGCTGTATACCTTTCGTGAACTGTCCCTGCTGCAGGGTAGGCTCAGTGACATTGCTGTCTTCGCCCTATTTCTGCTTCTGTTAGTAACCCCTCTCCCATATTCCTCTCGGTTACCCCAGTAAAACTCACTGATTATCCGAGTAGGACTTCGGTGGTGTTTGTACTTTGATCTGTCACTGGTTTCCCACCTGGAGTGAGTAGGTGTTTGTTCCAGTCTCCCCAGGAATAGCGTTTGTTAATGCAACAGCCTATAGTGATAAAGTAGAGAGCAGAGACAGACACATGGAGGGTTGTGATTACAAGACAAACTGTTTCTCCTGTGAACTCATTCTTTCTGGGGCGCTTTGCTTATAGCTACATGGCTGCCCGAGGGATCACACGGAGAGCAAGGAGCCGGTGACACAGAGGGGCTGCTCTGGCCTTTCTGAGTGCAACTCTTGAAGATGGACTCTGCTTATTACTTGAAAAAACTGTATCTAGGGCCCCTAAGGATAAAGTTAGAAGCAAGGCCACTTGCTGAACGTGGCAGTGTGCTCATTTAATCCCAGCATTTGGGAGGCAGAGGCAGGCGGATTACTGTGAGTTCGAGACCAGCCTGGTCTATCAAGGTCTATAAAGCAAATCCAGGACAGTCAAGGCTACAGAGAAAAACCCTGTATCAAAAAACAAAACAAAACAAAAAACCCAAACAAACAAACCAAGAAAGAAAGAAAGAAGAAAAGAAACAAAGAAGAAAGGAAGGAAGAAAGAGAGAGAAAGAGAGAAAGAAAGACAGGCACTCTACTCAGTAGAGAGCTGAGACATCATCTGACTTCTGGATGCAACCATGCCTGAAGTCAGATCTACCCTGAAATCGGCTTCACTTAGTTTTGTTACCAGGATCAAACTCTGACCTCCCCTCAACTTCCTAGTCCAGTAACCTCTTTGGAAAGAATTCAGATGGGCTGGGCAGTGGTGGCACATTCTTTTTTAATGCCAGCACTGAGGAAGCAGAGGCAGGCAGACCTCTGAATTTGAAGCCAGCCTGGTGTGCAAAGTGATCTGTGCTTTGTATTTGATTGTTAATTAATTTGCTCCCCAAAGCCTGCTTGCTGTCTTTCATGAGCAGACAATCACGTGCCCCAAAATGATGTTTGTAACCTTGCCTAAAAGCTTGCTCCTGTTTGACCAATGAAAAGCCAACACACCTGGGCAGGGCAATGGGGAAGGTGTGGTTAAGGTTCGGGGACTTTGGGGATAGGAGAGGATCTTGAGAAGGGGACAGTAGAGGAGGAGGAAGAGGGAAGAAGTACTTGAGAGGCATGTGCTACCTTATTTTCAGCAACAGAGTGAGTTCTGCAACAGCCAGGGATACACAGAGAAACTGTCTTGGAAAACAAAACAAACAAACAAAAAAAGAAAAAGAAAGAAAGAAAAGACAAAGAGCATAGTGTAGAAGAGAGGTGGAGACCAAGTGTGGAGACCAAGTGGAGTACACACAGGGGGAAGAGTGGCAGTGAGCAGAGAGACCATTGCAGAGGAGACATTCCAAAAAGGAGACTGTGTCACGACCAGAGAGAGACTACTGTGCCAGCTTACAGTTTCTGGTAGGCTTCACAGTATTTCCCTAAGTCCCTAAGAAAGATGATTTCCCTGAGGGACAGTTTCCTGTTCCAGTGATTGACAGGCCCGTGTGGATTAACTGCTAAGGGATGGAACAAATGTGTCTCTGTTCTTTACTAGATTCTCTGGCTGGATACCAGTCTATGATCTTTGAAGCAGTTTAGTTTCAACTCAGATCTCATTCTTAGACTAGTAGTCAAAGTCCTATATTTTGGTTCCTGCTTTTGCAAACATCTGATTTCAAGAAAGGGATCTATCTTTAACGTCCTCCAAGCCTGCTAATGTCTGACCTAACAGTTTGAGTTGTGATTATGTTAGCAGAGATTTTGTTCATTTTGGAAGGGTGGTGGTAGAGCTTCTGTATGTAGCTCTAGCTGGCTTGAAATTCGTTATGTAGACTGAGGTGGTCTTGAACTTGGAACGATTTTCACCTCTCTGCCGCTTGAGATCTGGGATTACAGGTATGAACCATTAGGGCTGGTACTACAAGGAATTTTAACTGGTTCAACCAAGCAGCGATGGCTAATTCGATAGTGGTTCTAATGGTTCTTCCAAGCCTGCTGCGTGCAGAAAGGATAGTGTGCAAAGTTAACAGGACTCCCAGGGAGAACACTAGTGCAGAGATGGGGAAGAGAGCCCACAGGGTACCACAGAAGACAGGGAGACAGGAGAATGCCTGAGTGAGCTGACTGAAGGATGCTTTTCTTGTCTCTCTCAGCTGTGGAGCTGCTGGGCAGGGGAGGCTAGAGGAGGAGGTCAGGCAAGCAGAGTTGGAACTGAGGGAAGGTCTGTAACTGCCCGTCTCTTCTCAGTCGCCCTTGATTGGAATGCTCTCTGCAGAGACAGGGACTGAGGACATTTTTGGAACACTTGCTGTAGCTGGGACAGCAGTAATTGCTTGAATGTGGTTTCTAAAGACTTTTCTGGCCACCATAGGTGGCCTTAAAACAGTTTTCTGGCAAAAGTTGCCTGAGGGGAACTTGAAAAGGGTTCAGGGCTTGACGTTGGAGGTGTATGATAGCTAAGATTTGGAGAAGGAATTAGCTGGGAGCTAAGCTGCCCATAAATACTGATCCCATAGCTAGACAACGAGAAAAGATTTAAAGCTTCCGGTTCGGTTCCCTTCATTCAGGACATTCTTGTTCAAATCTATGGCCCCAGGGGGTCGGCCTGAGATACTGTCAAAGGCAAGGGGGCCAAAAATAAATAAATAAATAAATAAATAAATAAATAAATACATAAAACAACCCCCCCCCCCAAACAACCAACAAACAAACCACACCAAAAAAAGAAAGAGAAAAAGAGAATAGAGAAATAATTGTTTTATCCTGTCACAGAGGCTCTGGGATTCTCGGCTAAGGTGGTCATCATGACTGATCATCCCCTTTTGGTGGATAACCTATGTGCTGAGGGTCGGCTGCCCAAACAGAGGATCAAGTGTGGTTCGCCATGGCTGTGGCAGCTACCGCAGACGGGGTCCCTTTAAGGGTGGGCAGGGCTGCATGGAGTGGGCCAGGCCCCATGAAGGGAAGAGGAAACAGACCCATCCAGCTCCACCCCGACTTATTTCCTTGTACATGAATATAACCGGATTTCCTGGATTCACAGTGAGGAACGCACGTAAGGTCACAGAAGCACACAGACCTGAAGAGAAGGTGGAATGTGGCCCAGGACGTGACACTCCCCCATCGACAGTTGGGAAGATGGATTGAGCGAATCTGAGCAGAAGCATCTATGGGACATGGCTGGAAGGGCCAGACAGAAAGACCCTGTTTCTTACGATGACCTCACTGGATGTCATGAGAGGAAAAGTCTGCTCTAATTGATCCTTTCAGAAAGACCCACAATGCTTTATTTGTTTAATGTAACAGATGCTTTTAATTGATTTTGGTCGTCTTATCTCATTTCCTGGTGATCCAACAGCTGAGTGTGGTGAACAAGCAGGGCAGGATGTCATCATTAGTGGAGCATTATTCATGTTGTCGAGGAGATGAGATTGCTAGAAGGCAGAGCTTAGCGATTAGAAGCACGGTTTTGCTCTTCCTTGTTTTAGTTTCATTTCTTGGCTGCTTTAAAAGTACATTTGTGTGTATGTATGTATGCATGCATGTATATGTGAGTTTGGTGTGCTCATTTGTGTTTGAGTATGTGTGCACACGTGTGCATGCCTCAGCATGAATGTGGGGGCCAGAGGATGACTTGTGTGAGTTGGTTGTGTCCTTCCACTATGTGGGTTCTGAGGCCTGCCTTCCAGATGCCAGGCTTGGGGGCAAGCATCGTCACCCGCTGAGCGGCCTTCCCATCTCCTGGTTTGGTATTTTGGAGATAAGGTGTTGTAAATCAGGCACTCCACTCGCTTGCCTTTCAGCGACTCAGAGCCAGCACCTTACATTTCCGCTGTTGCCAAGGTACCTTCCGCCACTTTATCCTAACATAAGATATTGCTATGTGGTCCTGGATGAACTGGAACTCCCATGCTGCCCAGGTTAGCCTTGAACTGTGTCCGGTCTAGCCTCAGCCTCCCAAGTGCCATGAGTACAGTGTGTGCCACTATACCCAGCTCGAGGCTCAGGTTCTTGAGATCATAATCCTGATCAGCTAGAGAAAAAGGCCCGTGTATCTGCCCCTTGTGAGGGACTTCTGTTGTTTAGTCTGTGGAAACTTATTGACCAGTTTTGCCAGTATGCTAATAACACGAGTGCAGAGCTACTCAAACACCATCGCCACAGCCAGTTCTTTCCTTGGAACTGAGTAAAAAATTCCATTATATCAGATATTCCATTATATCATTTGAACAAGAGGCTCCTGGGTGATTAACGTGGCCTGGCTTTTTTTATACTATGTTGTGTAGCTTGAAAGCGAAGGCACTATCTTTTTCTCAACTAGAGGAATGACAGTTGTATGTGCCATTGTATCAACTACAGCAAAACACTGTGAGGAGGGCTTTGGAGAGGCTGGGTTCCAGAGATGACTCTTGGCCTGTTGAGCTTTGGGCCAGGCTCCCTGGCGTGAGATGAACACGTTGCTCCCTCTTGATGTCACATGGACTTCAGGCTCTGACTGCACTCACAGCACAGCCAGCCTGCAATGGCGGCTGTGTCTGTGCTCAGCCTCACTCAGCCCTCTGTTGGGGTAGCTAGCCTTGGTGCCCAGAGAGTGTGTTTACCACATGGCTACTATTATTTATGTGGAGAATTTTGCAGCCACTAGTCTCCCTTGTAGAGATTACCCTGCTTTCTGTGTGTGTGTCCGTGTTATTCAAAGTGTTTGCTTGTATTTTTATCTGAGACTCATTAAAAAGTTACACCTAAAAAAAGCAACAAGGCTGAGTATTTTGCTTTCCAACATATGTTTTCTAGTGTTTCGGACATGTACCTTGTATATCTTATCACACCAATTCATATTATTTATTGCTTGCCCTGTTGCCTGTCAACTTGGCTTCCACATCTGTGCTTCTGGGATAAACTTAAGGCACAGTTCTTTTCTATTATCTTTATTTAAAAAGTTCTGTATTTGCATTAAACTTTTTATGTAACAGAAGTAAAACTTCAACTGAATCGGAACATCTAACCGTGTTGGCAGAGAGAGAGAAAGAGAGAGAGAGAGAAAGAGGAGAGAGGAGAGAGGAAAGAGAATATCAGTGTGTAAGTGATAGAAAAGGTGAATATGTAAATCATAACTAAGAAAATTTTAGGGCAAAAAAGTGAGAGACCTTTGTTTGTTTAGTCTCCATTTCCTGGTTTTTTGGTAACTGCTGCTTACTGCAAAAATGCAATTTCACTGACCAAAGCTTGGAGAGCAAAATTTACAGACCTTGGAACAGGAAGAGATTTTTCAAGTAAGTCATATAAAAATGTAGTATAAAGGAAAACATTTATATATATATATATATATATATATATATATATATGACTATATTAAGATTAGTAAATGTATACAGGACCAAACAATTTCAGTATATAACAGTGGTTTTGTGCCCTAGTAATTGTAGTGCAGAAAGGTGTGAAAAGGCAGTAGAGGAAGGAGGGAAGGCGAGGTAGTCATCAAGAGCAAAAGAAATACCCAACCTTACAAATGACTGTGAGATACAAGTTCAAAGAGCGGCGAGAAGCATTGCACAGATGCCAGCCTGACAAGCGTCAGAGGCCTGTTAACACCAAGTGCTCTGGCATCCGGGAAGACAGAAACTCTAGACATTATTGGTAGAGGGAAGATTTTGTTCTGTTATCTTAAAGAGCAAACTTGTGATGGGCAGGGAAAGTGATGCTGCCATTCCTGTCCACTCACTCATCTCTCCTTCTAGGTCCTCTCTGGCTTCAGACTTTCCCAAATGCGCAGGGCCACTCTGTGTAAAGACAGAGCTGTGGCAGTGCCCAACACTGGTTGGTATAAGAGTTGAGGCATTTTACACCTCCAACAATAAACTCTTGCAGGGCTTTGGAAAAAAAAAAAGTTTTCATTTTTTTTTTCTTTTTAATTGTGTATATGTGTGCTTGGTGTGTGGGTATGTGCATGCAAGTACAGTACCTGAAGAGGCCAGAAGAGGCCGCCAGCCCCTTAGACCCAGAGCTGGAGTTACATGTAGTTGTGTGCTGTTGTGGCTCTGAGAAATCCACTTGGCTCCTCTAGCATGGTCCTCAGGTTTACCACTGAGCCGTCTCTCCAGCTCCTGGTTCTTGCAGTTTTAATTAAGTTTTATTTTAGTGGAGCTGAGGATTAGATCCAGAGACTCCTGCATGCCAGGCGGCCATTTTTCCACAGAGATATGTCCCCAGTCCTACTTTGTGCATTTAAACATGCACAACAGTGTCAGGGACAGTAAGTACTGTTTCTTATCTTGTAAGAATCGTACGAAGGGGCTGGAGAGATGGCTCAGTGGGTAAGAGCACTGGCTGCTCTTCCAGAGGACCAGGGTTTACTTTGCCAGCCACTACATGGCTTCTCACAGCCATCTGTAACTACGGTTCCAGGGGGTCTGATGCCTTCTTCTGGCTTTGTGGGCACTGTACTCATATAGCACACATATATGCAGGCAAAACACCCCCACACAGAACGCTAAAAGTGAAAATAAATGATATGAAATACAAATGCAAATGCTTCCACCCACAGTACAGGCTTGTTGGAATATGACTCCTCAGTGAAAACATTGTAGTAGGACTTCCTCGTGCTTCTGGTACGTGCTGGGGTGGAGGCCAGTGAGAGGACACAGGTGTACTTTGTTACAGTCAGTGGCTTCTGATGGTGTTTTAGTTTGGTGATTCTCTCCCCTGGTTTACACTGAGGTCACCAGCAGTGATTGAGAGATCAGAGCCCCAGTCTTACCCTAGAGCCTCTACTAAGTGGGGGTGGAAGATTACACACCTGTATTTACAAACAAACAAACAAACGAACAAACAAACAAACAAACGTCCTGAGAACACTTACTACTGCCTGTAGACTTTAATGGGAGGGGAAATAATGTATTATATAAAAACCAAAGGAAACTAAGTGTGACGCTGACTAAAGCTTTAGGAAGATTTGGCTTCTAGCATTTAGAGACAGCATGTGTGGTGTCCTGGTGCTTGAAAAACACAAAACCAGAAACACTTGGGTGGGACTGAGATGGTTTATCTGGGGTTTAGCCACGCCTGGGTCTCTGGTCTTCAGCACACTCGATCCCCTCTCAGCCTTGGTTCCTTCTGATGTAAGATAGCAACAGACCTGTGCACGGGGCTGTCCTGTGATGGGGCGATGGGATACGGCCTTATCTCATGACACACTGTAGATAACTCCACAGAGATTTTACTAAAAATATTGTTAACTCTAACTGAGTCAGGAAGAGAAAAGACGGGGCAAAGACTGGCTTGTTTTAACCTTTTGCGAGAATGGCTGGTGTTTGCAGCCCAGTGCACACAGGACATATGTAAAAGTAGAAGCAACAGGAGCATAAGAGCCAGGTTGATTTTCCCCAAAGAATAATTCAAAACATCGAGTGAACAGAACTTATAGTAACATTTACTTTTACTATTCAGAATATTTCTAAATTGTATTTATTATTATTTTTGTTTGTGTGTATGATTGTGTGTGTGCGTGTGTGTGTGTGTGTGTGTGTGTACTTGTGTGCCCGTGTTCAGGTGTTCCTGTGCTGTAGTGTGCAGTGGAGGTCAGAGGGAGTAATTCTCATTTTTCACTGCGGGATCTGGACTTTGAACTCGGGCAGACAGCTTTGAGCAGCAAGTACTTTTTCTTGCTGAGCCATCTTGCTGGCCCTGATTTCAAATCATTTCAAACTTCCCTCAGCTCAACTTTCAGAACAGCAACAACAAATGATCAGTTTTCTCTTAGCAGTAGTCATAAACGATAACATGAAATCTGAGCAAAATCATGACAGTACTAACATGGCCTTTATTTCCCATTTGGGGTTTGGTAAATTGTATGCTTTACATTGCATTAGAGTTAATTTCTATCTATTTCTATCATAATGTTTTCCTGTGTTTGCTGAAAAGATATGCAACAGTGCAGACTTTTTCCACGATGAGAAAAAATGTTTTCCAGCTGCATTGCATTTCTGGAAATGGAATCAACCGTAACCACTGGCACCAAATATTTAGCTGTCTGGGCCCGGGCAGACGGCAGAAGGAAGGTGTCTGAGCTCCTCCCAGAGTGCCTTTGCCACAGGGCAGATATTAGAATGTGGTATTTTTGCGCTCAGTCATTGAGCTTGTGGGGAATGCCAACATGGACAGCGCTCAGTGTCAAGTCCCATCCAGAATTACCATGCTCCGCTCCCCTGACCTTGAATTGGTGGGGGATTGTCTTTTCGAAGGGCAGCCAACGTTTACCCATCTGCTGTGTGCAGAGCCCGCTTCACAGATCATTCACAAACTGAAGGCCAAGCTGGCATCTTCTCTGTGTTCCCACCTACCTCTGCACAGTCGGGCTGAAGAAATCGGCTCTGGTGCCATCAGGCTCGCGTTGATGGAATGCCTAACACGTGGCTAACTTTTTATTAGGTCAAGTCTTTACACACAACTGATGATCTAAGTGGCACCATCTTATTTTCCGTATAGGAGAGCCAACATAGTTGTCTCGCACACACATTTCCGTGCGCAGTAAGATGGCATCCAGGCTAACCACAGCATTTAATAATCTGAGTCTTCGGAACATCCCCAGGCTAAGATGAAGTTGAAATGAGTTTTTTTTCAGGTTGGTATGGCAAATGTTAAACCATTCTCTTTTCATATAAGAAAGACTGACTATATGTAATATTTGAAAGGATAAGCAGTAAGTCTAATTCAAGCTAACATATAATCTATAATATTTAGTCAAGTTTTATTCCCCTCCAGGGAGGGTGCCATCCTAAGTAAGCTTTTTCAGCTCTCCCAGAATCGCCATCACGTCTCCCTCTCATTTTCATGCCTTTTTAAAAATAATTTTAAAATTTATTTTTAAAGGTACATGCATTATTTACTTAGATGACGGCTTCTACTATAAATGTCAATATATTCCTTTTTCTATATTGTTATTTGAACTTTTTAATCCACTTTTAGTAAAGGTGCAAAGTAGTGGCTATCTTTATGATAGTTTCACATATGTATGTCATTGCATTTTGCCTGTTTAATACATTTCAAGATAGAAAATAGAAAAAAAATAATTTGGAACAAAAGTGGCTAAAGCATCTTTAATCCTTTAATTCTTAAAGGGTATATTAGAAGTATAGCTACACACGTATGCTTGTATTATATATATTATATGTATTTCAAAATGTTTCGCCAAAGGAAAGCGATTTCTGTGTGCCTTGAGGATTGTTACGATCTCTGTGTAAAGCCTGTGACACCACCCCACCATCATCTCCCTAGCAGCAGGGTGGCTTTGGGAGGGGCAGCCACTGGCTCTTCGGATGACAGGAAGGCGTGGGAAGTTCGCCTTTCCTAGCAGTACGCAGGTCACTCAGCTAAACTGTCAACAGGTTACTGTGCTAAACAACAAAGAAAGCGATGCGGGTTGAGGAAGCAGCTTATTCGGCGCTTGGAGTGTGTCCATTTTCCTGACAGCTTTTTCGTGTGCTGTCATCTCTCCTGCCTCCCCCACCCCAGACCAAAATAAAATCATTAAAAACCAAAACTTCCGCCTGATGTTGCATGTGACTCCGTGACAGATGCAGGCATTTGTGCTGCCAGAAACATGCCCCAAGCAGAACGCTTGCACAGGCTTAAGTGCAGAACAAACTTGACTCTGGATCTACCAAACCTCAGTTGTCAGGAGGTGACTGAAGAATGAGATGCTTCTTTGAAATGAAAAGTATATATTTATAATATATATTACATATATTTATTATATATAAATATTTAAATTTATTATATATTATATGCTTATTAATATATTATATTTATATGTAATAAATATATAAAAATATATAAATATGAAAAAAATATATTTATAATACATATATATACGGGGCTCTGTTACTGTTTTTACTTACATCTTGCTAAGTTATTGTGAACATATTTAGACACTTAATGTATTTAATAGATGGTCTTAACTCTGGGAAATATGCTATTTTTTTCTGGGACATTGGAAAACTTTTTTTTTTGTATATATTTTTACCTTTTGGTATTTTCAAAATAAAAGATTCTTAAAATCTTTTTTATAGTTTTATTTTATGTGCATGGGTATTTTGCCTACATATGCTCTCTTACACCATTTGTGTGGCTGGTGCTTGCAGTGGCCAGAAGAGGGCATCAGATTCTCTGGCAACAGAGTTACAGGTAGTTGTGAGCCACCATGTAGGTGCTGGGAATCAGGTCTTGGCCCTCTGGAAAAGTGGCTAGTGCTCTTAACTGAGGAGTCACCTCTGCAGCCATAAGATATTCCTTTATTAAAAAAAAACCCACAATTTTTGCTAATTACTTGAGAATTTTGTACAATGTATTTTAATCACATTCACCTCCCTTTCTCTCCCTAACTCCTCCTAGAGCCATTATTTCT
Source organism: Meriones unguiculatus (assembly GCF_030254825.1). Taxonomy (NCBI): domain Eukaryota; kingdom Metazoa; phylum Chordata; class Mammalia; order Rodentia; family Muridae; genus Meriones; species Meriones unguiculatus. The sequence goes on from NC_083354.1 coordinate 70,288,348, forward strand.
ATCCCAATAACTTCATGTCCTATTTATTTATTTATCTATGTTTTTTAAGCCAGGGTTCTCTGCGTAGCTTTGTCCTGTAACTTGCCGTGTAGACCAGGCTAGCCTTGAACTCACAGAGATCAGCTGCCTCTGCCTCCCAAGAGCTGGGATTAAAAGTGTGCGCCACCACTGCCCGGCCTCTTTTTAAAGAGATCTTCTTTTTGAGATGGTGATTAGAATTGGATGAACACTATATGTGCTTTTTATATTTTTGGGAAGAGGAGAGCTGTTTTAAGCATCTATTCTTTGCACAAATGCACACACTGTGAACATTGTTTTTCTATGGAAACAAATGCAGACGCAGAAACTGTTTTCCTGTAAAGTTGAGAAGATGTTGGCTTAATCTCTCTTCATGGCCACATATAGCTGTTCTTCCTAGCCAATCACTGCTGCTGTTATGGGCACTGCTCTTAGACCCTTTCTCCTCCATGTCCAAACTTCGCCAGTCAATGCCAGTAGACTAGAGAGCAATGATTAAATGCCACAGCATCTTTTATGCATGCATACAGAGTAGCTAAATCCTGTGAGAGCCGAGCTCAGGGCTGAAAGCAGAAGTCTCTGCCACTTACCGGGAACTCCTCCCCTGAGCTGTATTCACAACCTCCTTCCTGGAGAGTCTTCAGGCTGCTCTCCACAGTGTTACACGCTGATGTGGGAATTCCATTCAGAAGGCCCAGAACATCATTTCCGTGAGACTCCTTTTTTCCCCCTGCTCTATTTAATGAAGGGCAATGACTCAAAGATCTGAAGAGGTTCCCCAGGTTCCTCTAGAAGAATACCATGGGAAAAGTGCAGAGTCCCCAGGCCAGACCCACAGATTCATTTCTGAAGGCAGGATATGATAAGCTGAGCTTGCAATAGATTCTTCAGTTATTACTGCTCTTCCTAACGAGCGTTACCTTTTAAAGTTTGTTTAAATCTCTTTGAGGCCCTGTCTAGCTCTGTAGCCCTGGCTGGCCTGAAACTCTCTATGCAGAGCAGGCTGACCCCAAACTCCACACACATTCCCCCTTCCAAATGCTGGGGTTTAATGTGTGTAGAACCCACGTGGTGGAGAGAGCAAGCTGACTCCTCTTTTCACTTTCACAAATACACGTGTAATTAATTAATTAATTAAATAATAATAATAATAAAAACACCAAACCACAACACTTTTTTTAAAAAGAAGCCTCATCAGTAAGTGATGGCGAGAGTGGTGCTGTCCCTGGTGCTAGGGCTGCCTCAGGCCCCCTCAGCACGTGGCTGAGTAACAACTGCTGTCCCTTCCATTGTTTTCTTCGTGGCCTCCCTCTCTAGCCCTTCTACTGAGCCTATCATCACCCTCTTAATCAGCCCTCAATTGACCTTGACATTTTTTTTTTCCCCATTAAAGTCTGAAGAAACAGTCTCATTTGTACAATCTTGTTTAGGAATGGGTGTATATGTGTGAGGGATGGGTAAGTTGTGGAGTTTTGGGCTTTGTGATCATGAGCTATGCTGCATGGGATAGCCTTGGCTACACAACCGTGCTTATGTAGTGTACTTGTTTCTGAATGACCTTGTTTCTGAATGTTAGCAGAGGCACGGTCCCAGGAGAGCACCGTTATCTCTCTGACAGTTTAGTTCAAACCCACACAAATCTCAGCTTTCATTTCTTGAGAATGAACCAAATTGTGCTTGAAGTGACTGTCGTGGCTTAAGTGAGAACGGCTCCCATGGGCTCATATGTTTGAATACTTGGTGCCTCGTTGGTAAGGATAAGGTGGTGGTCTTTTTGGAGGAGGTGTGTCACTGGGGGCAGGCTTTGAGGTTTCAAAAGACATGTGTCATTCCCAGAGGCTCTCTGCCTCCTGCCCGCAGCTTGAGATGAGAGCTCTCAGTCATCTCTGCTGCACAGTACTTAACTCTGCCACCCCCATACTCGAACCCTTTAAAATCCTGAGTCCAATTAAATGATTCCTTTTACAGGTTGCTGTGGTCGTGGGGCTTCATCACAGCAACAAAACAGTTACTAATACCCAGAAGTTTTGGTGGATATTTGGAGAAATCTGCTTGGAAATATAAAAAAAAAATTTAAAAAATCCACCAACAATCCTCCAGGGAATCATTTTGAGCTGGCTTCAAATTGGTTCCAACTTAGTGAACCGACACGCTGGAGGTGATGTCAGGAATTAAAAGGCCACACAGTCTATTTGCCATTGATGGGGAGTTCCAAACGAGGCCTGTCTCAGAATGATGGGACATGAATATTGTTCACAGTTTCTCTGGTTGAGGATGTAGAGAAGTCACAGAGTTTGAGAGATGGCAGTCATCTTTACTTTCTCTAGGACAGGACTGGCCCTGGGCTAGTCCTGGTGTAGAGAGACACTGAGGGCCCCCTGCCCTTGCTGAGCAGTGAAATTTGGAAAGCCAGACCTTCCCCCTTTTGAGTTCCTGGCCAGCCGGTGCTGGTGCTGAAAGTTTCTGAGAGCTAGACTCCTCACAGGTGCTCGGCAGCCCTTCTTCCTGGCACCAGGTCTTGGCTGGACCAGGACATACTTGGCAGAGGTTATTCCAGTGGGGAAAAGTGGGGGGAAGGGAGGGAGAGGGGAAGTGTTACTGACAGAGGAAGCAGGCAAAGCCCATGTATAAGACCTGGTTAGGATTGGGGAAGGGTCCTAGGAAGGGGCTGGACTTTGGTAGATTGACGAAGTCATATGGAAAATTCCAGAAGGAAAATAAGCCCAGTAAAAGGATACTACTAATCTTATCATTGGCAAGTGATTGAACGTATTCTTTCCTTTCGAAACCCCTCAGGCTCTGAAGGTGGCAGTTAGCCCCAAATTACAGATGAGACTCAAAGGCACTGTCCTCTGTGCGGTCCTATGATGCAGCCCGGCTGTCTTCGCCTCGTAGTCTTCTCTTTCATCCTCATGAATAACGAGCAGAGAACAGTCCTGAATCACCTGCCTCCTTCCTTTTGCCCACAGTTAGAGTAAGAAGTGCATGGGGAAACACTCAGAGAAGATGGTAAAGATTTAGCAGACTGGCCTTTTTGTGCAGGCTGGCTTCTGATAAATGGAAGTCTATAAGCGGAGGTGTTTTGTTAAGTTACCTGCATAATGGGTCCCGAATCTGGGTAAAAGAAGACCTCCCAACTCACTTTTCACCAGTGAAGCTGAAACCAGATCTGCAGAGGTGAAAGGTGCAGGCATTAGCCCAGTGATAATGGATTTCCAGATGGCTGGTCCAGCTCCCTCTCTGCCTTTGGATGGTGACACTGGCCAATCACTGCTTTCTGTCCGTGGTTCCTGAGATAGTGTGCAGGTAAATGTTACATGGACAAGACCACTATCACTCGGGGGTCTTTTTCTAAAAACCACCCACTGCAAAATCACTCACTGGAGATTCTCAGATGGGACATTTTCTGTGAAATCTGAAGTTTAAAAGAATCCACCTGATCCCCTTGTGGGGCGGTTTAACACACACAGTGAGGTAAAGGAAGAGTGGGGGGAGGAGGGGATATGGGAGTGCTTCTGTACAAAGCTTGCACCATCGCCTTCCTGAGCACTTTCTCTCACAGATGTAATTTTAGAAGCAGTTTGTGAGTGACAGCCGGAAAGGTAAGGGGAGTATTCTTGATGGAACTGTCATTTTCTCGTGGAGAAAATGGTTATTTTCTGCTCTGTTTTATGTAAATGTACTTCATCTCTGAGGGCCTTCCTCTTCCTGGTGAATGACTCATCCATCTGAAGAGGGGAGATGAGTCGGGACCCGTGGAAATTTTGACATTCTTGGATGTTTCTTTGACGTTTGCTTTAAGGAGATTGATCCAACAGAGGGTGGTAATTACACCTCCTTCATGTGGGCTGCATGTGTGCTGGCATGGGAGGGGATAAAGGAGAGTGCAGGGGTCCCCTGTTGAGGTGGCTCTGTCAGGAATGGCTGGAACTACATCATTACTTGTAGAAGATGCTCTGAGGAAACACAGCACCATTGTCCAATGCATGTACACCACTGACATTTTTAAAAAGAAAATTACTGAAGTGAAAAATTACCAGTTTTAAAATGCAAAGGAGGGGGGGCAACAAGACGGCTCAGCCTGAAAAGGCACTTGCTGCCAAATCTTTCTTTTCTTTTCTTTCTTTATTTTTATTTTATGCATAAAGGTGTTTTGCCTGAGTGTTGGAACCCCTGGGATTGGAGCTACAGATGGTTGTGAGCTGTCATGTAGGTGCTTGGGATCAAACCTTGGTCCTCTGGAAAAGCAGCCAGTGTCCCTACCCCACTGAGCCATTTCTTCAGCCCCTATTGCCAAGTCTTCCCATGTGGGTTTGTCCCAGGACCCACAGGTAGAAGGAGAGAACAGACATCTGTAAGCTGCCCTTTGATCTCTTAGGATGTGCTAGGGCATGAGTGCATACAAAATAAATAAATGTGTAACAAATGCAAAGGACCCCAAAGTTCATTAATGCATATTGAATATGCATATATTCATATGTATATGAATATACACCAACAAAATATTTTCATGAATTGGAATGCGTGCATGTGTCTATGTCTATGTGCACATGTGGGGGGTAGGGTATGAGTGCACATGCAGGAGAAGGCGGGAAGTTGGCACTGGGTGCTTTCCTCAATTGTTCTCCACCTTATTTTTCTGAGGTAAGGCCTCTCACTGAGCTTGAAGCTCTCCAGTCACCAAGACTGGCCAGCCAGCAAATCCTGTTTTCCCCTGCCATGTGGTAGGAGGGTGCATGCTTCCTGCGTGCTCCCCAGCCATTGGAGCCACTTCCCTAGTCCCCTGCACTAGTATAATCTTAACAAGAAAAGTTGCCTTGAGCGGTCTGAAGAGCGAATCATTTGGATATCCTCTTTATATCAGAATATAGAACACTGCCGTGAAAGACAGCCCTGGGCAGAGAGGTGCAGCCCTGAGAGGCCAACTCACTGCAGTGCTGATGCCAACAGTTTAGGGGGCCGGACCACAAACAGGGCATCCCAGGCACAATGGTGCTACTGAGGTTCCTGAGATGACAGAGATTTATATCTCCAACAAGCCTGCAGCAAGACTCAGGATTAAGGGGGAAATGTGCAAACTCAAAACGCTGCTTTTAGGTTTTTCAGAGAGAAGAGTTGACATCATTACCTGTCACTCCCATCTCAATATTCGCCGTGCCCATCTGCAGAGAGATGGCTCCAATCCAAAGTGAGGGCAAAATAGAAGTTGCTGATAATATGTGCCTCCTGATTCCACAGCTTTCCTCTTGCACAGTTTGCAGTTAGACCCACGCACGAATTTGGGGGCCGTAAAAAGCACTGGTGTTAAAATATTACAAATAAATTTGCCTGCTTTCTTTTTAACTTTGTTCTCAATACAATTTAGACATGGAGGAGTTTGAATAGCTATGGATGTTCTCTTAGTCTTTCTTGTTTCATAGTTTTCTCTTGGCAGTGCTAAGCAGGTGCTCGACCCCTAGCCTCCTGCCAGCCCTCACAAACAGGACAAGGACATCACCCATTCTTTCAAATCAACGAAATCATCAATGAGCGTTCATTTCCCGATGTGCTCGAGCATGCTACCATCTTCTTCTCTTCTAATTCTCCAGAGCCTATGAGACAAGGCCCCCAGTCTCCAGGAACTCAGCTCTGCAAGGCAACTGTGAGTGAAGGAAGTTTGTATTGGGAAAGCCCTTGGGATCAGCACTGATGGCAGCTGAAGGCCAAGATGGAGACGGAAAGAGTGGAGGGAATCGGGGAAGTGCTGTGCTGGAAAGGGTTGCAGTGAGGATCTCCCCTCAGCACAGCACACCTCTCTGCTGATCCCGGAGCTAGGCCTTTTAGCCTTTGGTGTAGTCCATCAGTCACTGGATGCCAGATGGCCATGGAGAGGTGTGATTCTAGGAAGGTTATCAGCTTCGAGCTCTGCTGTCAGTGTTCCCAGCAGACATCAGCATTAAAGTGTGCTACCTGAGCAGCCCACAGAGCAGGGATTATCTCATTTTTATAGCAGAAAACAGAGGCTCTTAAGAGTTTAATAACATCCCCCCTAGCCACAGCTTCCTAACAGAGGGGCCAGATAACCCCACGTCCCCGTGTCGTTTGGTTCCCTGCTCTAAAGCATGGTTTTGCCTTTCAATTACTTCTAACTAGTAAGTCATGTCCATCTCAGAAGTGAAAATACGTGAGTAAGCTTGTTGTCTTTGTTCACTTGACACAGACTGGAGTCATTTGGGAAGAGGGGACCTCAATTGAGCACACACCTCCATCAGACGGGCCTGCAGGTAAATCTGTGCAGCAGTTTCTCGACTAATGATTGCTGTGAGAGGCCCAGCCCACTGGAGGCTCTGCCACCTCTGGGAGGGGGTCCTGGGTTATATTAAAAAGGAAGCTGTGTGAGCTGTAGCGAGCAGGCCAGCAAGCAGCGTTCCTCCACAGTTCCTGTTTCCGCTTCCGCCGGAGCTCTTACTTTAGTTTCCGTTAGTGATCCATTATTCTCTGGGTGTATAAGCCACGTAAATCCTTTTCTCCTCAAGTTACTTTTGGTCATGGTTTTCATCACAGCAACAGAAAACAAAGTAGGACCACGAGTGAGGCGGCTTTGGAGAGAAGGGAATAAGCAGATGTGTTCAAGGCACGTCTTTCTACTAGCATTGATCGCTCCATGCAAGTGTGTGCGTGCGCACGTGTGCGTGGTGTGTGTGTGTGTGTGTGTGTGTGTGTGTGTGTGTGTATTAGAGACTATCAGCTACCCACTCTTCTTCCTGGGTACATGGCTGATGCACACCTTCCTCCAGGATCCTTCCTAAGACCTATGAGCATCTTGGGAACAAGGAATAACCCTGGGGACGGAACCTGAAGTCTCTACATTTTCTCAGCGTCTCTGGGACTCCACAGGGAGGGCTCTGACTTGGAGCCCTCACCTTGACCTGGTTGTTCTGTGAGAGGGAAAGGGCACACTTAATCTCCATGTCCCCGAGGTTCCCTGGGGGTGTGGGCATATGTTACAGGAGCTTGGTTGCCTTGTGGTGCAGTGTGACAATGTCTTTTTAAAAAGCAGCATGAATGAAAACTATAACACAGGGCTTCTTACTATTGGAGAAGTATGAAGTTACCTAGATATGAGGCACAGCATCTACAGAACTGGCTAAACATTATTCTAGAGGTTTCTGAGAGTGTGCTTTTATTTTTATTAACTCTCTTCATGAACGGTCTTTTGTTTTCTTGAGACAGTCTTACTCTGAAGCCCAGACTGGGAACTCACTATGCAGCCTAGGCTCACACTGAACTCACTGTACTCCTCCTGTCTCATCTTCCAAAGAACCTGCATTACAGGTGTGGGCCTCCACGCATGGCTTGTGGGCATGTGCTTGGAGTGAGAGTGGCATTCTCCTAGGCATACTTTGAGTCAGCAGATATACCTCCGTGGTGCTGGTGGGGCTTATCCAAACTGTTGACTATCCTGAGAGAATGGAGACTGGCCTTCTCCAGCCAACAGTGAATTAGATAGAGGACTGCCTTAGACAGCACTCAGCAGCTGCCTTTCCTGGCAGGCCTTCAGAATGCCCTTGGACCTCAACTACAGTTACCTTCTGAGTCTCCAGCCTTCTGTGTTCCCCCTGCAGGGTTTCTGAACTCTGCAACCTTCATAGTCACCAGAGAAAATTCCTTGTGGTTGTTTTTATTGTAGTGAAAATTCTGTGTTGTTGTTATTGTGGTGGTTTTTTTTTTTTTTTTTTTTTTTTTCGGAGGTATAGATCAAACTCAAGGCATCTTGATATGGGGTGAGCACTCCACCACTAAACTGTACCCCAACATATAGAAGCATGCACGCACGCACGCACACACACACACACACACACACACACACACACACACACGTGTGCACACTCACCTACACACTCTTTATTCTTTTTCTCTGGAGATTCTTGATTAACACAGCCAATCACCATCATTTGGAGAATATAAATGAATAATATCTACCCCGGGGATGATGACATCTTCGTAAGACACTATGAAAATCAACCAACAATGACTTATTAATTAGCATAAAGTATACTAGAACTAATGTTTTAACTGGTGGCATGGATTATATTTATTACTGGTTAAGCAGATTTGCGGGTGCCCATTACCCTTGCAAGAATGAGATGTAAGGACAAGTCTAGTCTGGTAGCTTTATACTCTGTTGGGTTATGCCATGTTTTTCTCCAGACACTAGTTACTCTACAGCTGTTAACTTTTCCGCCTTGTGCTTGACTCCAAGTGAACCATTCACGGCTAGAGTTGGCTGGGACAAAGAAGAGGGACTTGGCCGGTTTCCAAGGACAGGCTGTGTGACCATCACTGATGTTTAACTAATCAATATCATGCTGCTGGCACTTGATGTGAGCTGTACTTTCATTTCAGCAACATACGCAGTTCCTCTTTCAGGATCTCAAGCCTGTCACCCTTTCACAGATAGAGCTCGACACTGTTGGGCAGCTTAGATAAGTGATGTAGGGCGGTGTGGGTAAGCTCCGGGATGGTGGCTTCGGACGGCCTGAATTTGAATCCTGCACCTGTCATCTACTCACTGAATGGCTTCATTTACACCATCTTCCTTGACTCTTGGGGACATCACACAGGCTAGTGCATAGGACTGCCCACTCAGTGACCAAATATCCTGAGGAGGTGCTGCCAAGTCTTCCTGTTGTTCCTGGGTGGTTCTACACCACAGAGGCTTTCTGGGAAGCAACGGGCAGCACCAAGCATCATGACAAAAGGTGAGAAGTTCTGATCCCTGTGTTTGTCACTTGCGATTACTGAGAAACAACACTATTTGATGATGCAGGAGGACAAGAAGTGCAGGTATTTGTGACCGAGAAGCTTCAGACTAAGTCTTTAAATCCCCCTGTGCAGCATCTGAGCTATTTTGAAAGTATGTGAAGGTATTGATGAAGTCACCTGCTTGGGCTGCTCTAAAGAATGCCGATTGGCTTCAATGACTGGACTTCATCTTCACAGTTCCATAGTCTGGAAATGCAAGACACGGTGTTAACATGGATGGTGTTGGTCCTCCTGGACTTATAGGCAACTTCTTTGACCCAGTGTCCTTTGATGGCCTTTTGAATGTGCACATGTACCTGATCTCTCTTCCTTTTCTTATAGACACCAATTCTGTTAGATTAGGATCCCATCCTTCCAAGCTCATTTAGTTTCAATATCTCTTTAAAAACTCTCTTCCAAAATCTGGGGAAAGGGGCAGTTGACCTGACAGTGGACAAGAGACAAGGCTAAATACGTTTTCTTGATATTGGAATTTATTACCCCAAAAAGAGTCCGGAGGGCATGTGTACTCTTTCTCACAGTTGCAAGATTCCATTTTCATCTTTAAGAGATTACTCATTGCAGATGTGGCAGAAGCTGCTCCGACCGATGCTCCTCACCTCATGTGTGTGCCTTGGTGCATCTGCAGAAGAAGCTAAGCAGACAACACTCCCTCCGTTTATATGTAATCTCCTAGTCTATTCTCATCTGTTCTGGTGACTTTGATGTGAATTTTGTCACCATCCCAACTGGGACAGTGAGAGGACACTGTCACGGTGGACATGCTGCTCCCAGCCCATTTTCTGTCATCTCAGCTATTGTGGTCGCCACTCACGCAAGGATGCCCCTTCATGTCCCTCCCCACAAAGCTTAGAGTGTCTGGCATTTAAATATTAATAAGTAGATGTTATTGTCATTAGAAGGCCAATCTCCCATTCCTTGCAAAAAAAAAAATGGTAATGCTAACATATTATGCTCTAGGATTGACAGTCCTGACATGTGACATGCTCATTGGTATTCATGCGGTGCTTCAAAACCACTATGTAAGCCTGCTGATTCTTTTAATTAGATAGCTGGGGAAACATCTACCATTATCTTATTTGAACTTTCAGGACTGTAATTGCTGGTTTCCTCCACTTTTTCTTTTCTTTTTTTTTATGTATAAATAAAGCCTTTGGTTTTCAATTTTCCTGCGATTCTTCTGTATTCATAAATACTACCCTTCTTGACAGTTTTTTTTAATCCGCTCATTTAAAATGGAAGTTTATTACTTTATGTTTCCGATGCAGTATTAAAAGACAGATTGCTGTAATTTCCCATTATTAAGGAACTGTTACTAATAAATGTTGTGCCCTTCATTACAGAACAGTAGAGTCCGCTCCTCCCCACCCCTGTGTTAAGGTTCATTATTTAGTACCAGCGAGGCTATAGTATTGTTTGTAGTTGATCTCAGGAACCCATTCTTTCCAAGCAAACTTGATGAGGAAATATGGTCTCTACAGTAGTAGGAACTGTTCTGCAGTTGACAGAATACAGGCAGTTTATGGATCACCTAGGAATAGCTTATTTTCGATCTGTAAAACAATGCTTGTTACTATGAGGTTTGGATCTGTATGGTTACAGGATGATAAAAAAGAAAGTTTGGTTTTGTTTCTTCCTCCTAAGAACCTACTGTTGATGGATTGTTCGTGGCTGATACTAATTGACTCATTCAAAAGCCTTGAATGTCCAGTGTATTCTAAGGATTGTTCTAGACACTGAGACTAACAGAATGGCCAAAGCCAGGCAGACAACCTCATCTCACAGAGCTGAAGGGAGAGAAGCTGGATGGCACTGGTTGGGTGTTGAGGAGTGGGAAGGAAGTAATAGGGCTGTTGGTACTCTCTATCATGCCTTTGTGCAAATTAGGAAATACATGCCCTCCCCAAGACGCTTTGCTGCAATGAAATGTCTGGATGTACAAGTCTTTGATGGTTAGGATGTGAATGGCACCACCAGGAGTTGTGTCCTCTAGAAAAACGCACAAAGTGGCACCACTCACATAATGAGCATTGCTGTGGCTGAGAAGCTTCTCTAGCAGAGGTGATGTGTGAATAGGGATCTGAGTGACACGAGGAAAAGGCCTTGCAGATGCTTAGGGGAGAAATAGCTCAGATAAAAGAGAGAAAATGCAAAGGTCCTAGGCTGAGCGTATGATAGGGCATTGAAGACCCATTATGGGTGGCTGAGAATGAAAGCCTAGAACCTGATATAAAATGAGATTGGAGAACTGGAGACGGGATTAGGAGCTAAAGGAGGGGGTGGGGGCAAGTCAAGAAGGGCCTTGTGGGCCATGAGAAGAACATGGCATTCTGGGAGATATAAAAGGCAACCAGAGGGTTTGGATGAAGAGTAAAATGATATGGAGGCAGAAGTTCCACAGGTAGTCCAGTTAGTGACCACTAACACAACCCTTGCAAGACAGGTAACCATGGTCCAGGCAAAACAAGCAATGTCCGCCACATCTGTCCTCTAGGTGAAGACCAGAGGAGTGTTAAGATCACAAATGGAGTGTGTGCGAGAGAAGCCTCTGGGAAGTTCCCAGCTTTCCTGAGCATTTGGAGCAGAGGGGTGACCGTGGATGAACCGGGGAGACTTCAAGGGGAACAGACTTAGGTGGCAGTTTTAGAGTTTGCTTGGCAACACTGGAGAAGCATCAGCATCTAAGTGGAAATGTCAAACAGATGATTAGACAAAGGAGTCTGGAGAGCAAGGAAGGGGACACTGGAAGTGACTTTCCTCAGAACAGAGCACCTGCTGTTACAGGCTAGCTGTGCAGTTAGAACGGCTTTAGGGGCTTCAGCAGGACCGGCAGCTTGGTGGGGCCCAGCTATCTTTTCAATCTGGGATGCCAGCTGCTGACCACTCAGAGACTGGCTTGCTGCTGCTCAGGGGCTGATCCAGCAATGGGGCTGGTGTCAAGAGTGAAATCATTAGGTGCAGATACGGCTGCTTGCACGCACGGCACCATGGGCTGTGCAGTAGCCCTTAGGAAAGAGACAGGAGGCCGTAGAGATTGTTTGCTTTTTTGAAGTCCCATAGACGCTTCTCTGTAAAGTTGTTATGAAGGCAGAAGAATATGAGAACATGTCTCCTAAGTCTCTGACGTACTTCAATCCACAACTGAAGGGGAAAATTAACCAAAAAGGATATGTGTTTTTATGTTTGAGAAATATAGTCTGTGATAAGCTGCAATTATGGGGGAAGAGGTGTTTGTGGCTCAACATGGCAGCCCTTTTGCTTTATACATTATAAACGTTTCATTCTGGAAGTGACCTTCCCAGGAAGCCTTTCCTGAGGACTCTGGTAGCTTATACCATTCCTGAGCCATAAGAACCTCTTCCCTCAACAGGAGCTCCACAAGGAGAGCAACAGAACCAAAAAATCTGGGCCCAGGGGTCTTTGTAGAGACTGATACTCCAACCAAGGACCATGCATGGAGATAACCTAGAACCCCTTCACAGATGTAGCCCATGGCAGCTCAGTCCCCAGGTGGGTTCCCTAGTAAAGGGGAGCAGGGACTGTCTCTAACATGAACTCAGTGGCTGGCTCTTTGATCCCCTCCCCCCGGAGGGGGGGTGAGGCACAGCCTTGCCAGGCCACAGAGAAAGAGGATCTAGGCAGTCCTGATGAGACCTGATAGGCTAGGGTCAGATAGAAGGAGAGGAGGTCCACCTTTATCAGTGGGCTAGGGGAGGGGCATAGGGGGAAGAGATGGAGGGAGGATGGGACTGGGAGAAGAAGAGGGAGGGGGCTACAGTTGGGATACAAAGTGAATAAATTGTAATAAATAATTTAAAAAGGAAAAAAGAATCTTTTCCTTTGATTATATATGTAAATATGTATAGGTAATATAAATCTATACATTGTATGTATATTAGAGTCTGAAGAAAGGGCTTCCTGAGCCCTTCTTGTTGCATAGGTGTGAAGGCCTGAGTTCAGACCTACTATTTGTGCAAAAGCTGAGCATGGCAGTGTGTGTCTGTGATCCTGGCAGTGGCAACGACAAGGCAGGAGGGTCCTGGGGGCTTACTGAGTAATCGTGTGGCCCAAATGGCAAGTGCCAGGTCACTGAGAGACCCTGTCTCAAAAAATAAGGCGGAGCCAAGCATAGTGTCATCTGCCTTTAATCCTAGAACTCGGGAGGAAGACAAATCTCTGTGAATTCAAGACCAGCTTGTGCTATGGTTTACACAGCAAGTTCCAGACCATCCAGGGCTAGAGAGTGAAATGCTGTTTTAAACAAAACAAACAAACAAAAACAGTTAGAATGCAATAGAGGAAGACACCTGACCTCAATCTCTGGCCTCTTTATGTGCATCCATGGGCAAGTACATCTGCACACATATATACACACACACAAACACACGTGAGCACACAAACACACATACACACATTTGAAAATTTAGTTAAATGTGTAGGGCACAACTGTAATGCCAGTACTTGGAAAGCTGAGGCAAGAGGGTCATGAGTTTGAGGCCAGACTACACAATTTAGCGAGATCCTGTCTCAGGAAACCAAATTAAAGAAATAGATGTTTACTTTCACCTTGTAACAGTTACATGTTCATATTAGTTTAGAAAATACAGAAAGTGTCTGTAAGAGGCGTTTTCAGTCCATCGTCCCTAGATGACCATTGCTTAGAATGCAGTGTTCCTCCCTCACTGAAACAGAGATATCGCCCACACTCACGCATCTACATCTCACTGCTATTTTGAACTTAAGTTGATTTATCTATTTGGAGTATTTAAATTGTTTCCAGGGCCTTGAGAGTTGGCCCAGTGGGTAGCTGCTGCCCGGTACCCACATGACTCATGACCATCTGTAACTCCAGTTCCTGGGGGTCCATTGCCCTCTTCTGACCTCCACAAGCATTAAGCACACATGTGGTGAACAGACATGCATGTAGGCAAACACATTTTAAAAACCGAGTTGTTTCCAGTTGCGGCCACTGTAGATAATGGGCATTTTTGTGTGTAAGTCTATGCAGGCTGTTTTATGTCACCTGATACAAGCTAGAGTCACTGAGAGGAGGGAGCCTTACCTGAGAAAGTGTCTCAGTAATATCCTGGTGTAGGTAGGCCTGTAGGATATTTTCTTAATTAGTGATCAGTGTGGGAGGGCTTAGCACATTGTGGTGGTGCCATCCCTGGCTGGTGGTCCTTGGTTCTATGAGAGAGCAGGCTGAGCAAGCCATAGGGAGCAAGTCAGTAAGCAGCACCCTCCATGGCCTCTACTCCAGCTCCTGCCTCCAGGTTCCTGCTCTGTTTGGGTTCCTGTCTTGGTATCCTTTGATGATGAACAATGATGTGGCAGTGTAAGCCAAACAGTGCTTTCTTCCCCAGTTTGCTTTCGGTCATGGTGTTTCATTGCAGAAATAGAAACCCTAACAACGACAAAGTCCTCACAAATCTATGTTTATTTTATTGTCCAAAAAGACAATCGAATTTACCTTTCTAAGCAGGAATTAGGAGAGCTGAAGTTTCTCTGCTGTTTTACCAGTAAGCAATATTAGTAGCTTATTGTCTTAATTTGAATACCTGTATCACTGATTGCTGATAATTTATCTGGCTGCCCATACCTGTCTTGTGGATCACTATTTTTCCTATGAATTTATACAAATACTTTATCTATGAGGCAATGCCTATAATCTCAGGTTATTGTTGCAGTATTCACAGCAGGTAACATATGGATAACTTGAATGTCTTTCAGTAAGTGAATGGGCAATGAAAATGAAATATATATATATATATACTCACATATATATACACACATACATATTGAAATATTATTCAGTCATTGTAAAGAATGATATTCTGTCATTTGAAGCAAAATGAGTGGAGAAGACATATGCTAAGCGAAGTTAAGTCACAGACAAATACTGTGTGTTCTTAGTGTGTGAACATTAAAATTGATCTGGATATATATGAATAGTCAATAGAAGCTAAGAAAGGTGGAAAATTGGACTTTAAACCATGGGTCCACAGACATAACAAGTTCTAGGATTAATAATAACTTACTGCATGATTGGTGAATAACTAGAAGAGAGGTTCCAAACACAAATAACACTCAGGAGAAAGACTTATATTTAATCAGTGTGTATTACAGTTCATATTATATCAGTGGATTGAAACATTACGCTGTTGTGTGACAACTTTCCCTGAAGAGACAACATTGATGCCTGCTCAACCCAGATAGGAATCCATGACAGACCCAAGAATGGACATCACCGAAGTCCAACGTGGCAAACCAGGAGCATGGTGAGAAATTACTTAGAGGAGCAAAAATGACTCAAATCCCTGTAATCCCAGCACTTGGAAGACCCAAGATAGAGGATTATGAGTTTGAAGCTAGGTTATTCAACATTGCAAGGCGCTCTCAGAAAGTTATATAAAAAAAGGTTTATGTTGTCAGATAACATCAATGAGTATGTATTAAATTGTCAAACGTGGGTGCTTGTTATTCAATTCTTTTGTAAATAAAATAAACTAAAAGTCATAGCTCAACACGGCCTCGTGGGCTTCACTGACACTTCCACCCCTGGTGCTAGTTGGCAAATAATGCACTTTCCCATTGCCTCCCATGGAGACTCCGTGAACACTTCACCTCAGCCAGCATGTCTGCTTGCAGTCTAGACCCTGGCATACGTCAGTCCTCAGTGCCCTGCAAATCTCCTTCCATGTTTATTGAATAAAGAAAAGGCCTCTGGGAGTGAAGAGACCATGAGAGTTATGCAGAGGCCTGCTAACTGGAGGATGGCTGCATCTTCATCCCAAGGCTGTGAGTGACATCTTGGAAACGAGACAGTCTCCACACAGATTTCAGAGTAGATCCGGTCTGTACTGGAGCTAGCACAGCACAGTACCTGCCCTCCACTCACGTGTCTCATTTCTGTGGCTTAAATGGCATGTGTGCTTTTGGTCATTGGTGTGCCCAGACCCTAAGGGCTGGACTTTCCCAATATCTCAATTATGTAAGAGAAGAAGCTGATATGATGGCCTGACACATTGTCTTTGTGTATGTGTTGTGTGTTCTAGTGCCAGGCTAAGGATGAATGTGGAGATCAGAGGACAATCCAGTGCTGGCCCTTGCCTTCCCCCTCCTCTCTTTTTGGTGCCTACTGTACACTCCACAATAGCTGACCTATAAATTCCCAGGGATTCTCTGTCTCAACCTCCCATTTGGCCATAGGCTGGGGTTACAGATGTGTGCCACCACACCCAGCTTTATGTGGTTTCTGAGAGATTTGAACTCAGTTCTCACACTTGTCCAGTAAATGCTTTAAACATTGAGCCATTTGTCCGGCTCATGGTGCACAATCTAATACAGGCAAAAGCTTGTGTGCGGGAGGAAGTGGGGGTGGGCTCTGATTTCTGAAACCAAGGTCTATTCCATGAGGAACCAGGACATGTCAATTTCATCTTATTACCTACAATGGCCATAAAATTGCTGAACAAATCAGAGATGCTCAGTGAATAGCAGGAGATTGTAAATGACCTTTTTGTGTGTGTGTGAATTGTTATTCTGAACAATTTTGTGCAAAATATGGCTTTGGAAGATCTTTTCTCCATTTTCATTTTTAAGCTAATGCTTTAAAAAATATTCCAGATGAGAGTAAATCAAAATAGAGAACTAAATGTCCGTGGACTATCCAGGTTGTTATTAACTCCTCATTTTGAATTCTCATCTCAGCCTTTAGTTCCCTTGCAATTTTGCTTCACAATCGGTGTCTGGAAGATTCCTCTCATCTAAAAGCAGCTGTTTTCTCCCTGAGATCTACAAAGCAGTAAACGCTGCAGCTTGCTATCTTTCTTGGATTCAGGCTAGAGGCAGACAGCAGGGCATCAGCAAAGGACCAGGGAAAACAAGGTAGCACAGCAAAGTGCTTTGGCAAAGCAACATGAGACTAAAAAGGACATATGACTGTGAGGGATTGTTTGCTAAAAGACTAGGAGTCCCATAGGTTAAAAGGAACAGTTAACAACACAGCAGCTGCGTGAAAGGGAGTTTTAAATGTGCTATCAACAACTCACTTTATTGGCTCCTGGTTTAGAAAAAAAAGAAGAAAGAAAAGAAAAGATGGAGAAAAAGAAGAAAAACACTAAAAAAAGGAAAGAAGGAAAGAGCAGAAAAAGAAAAAAGTAAGATGCCAGGATCCCAGTGCCCAATGGTGTTATTTGAAATTTCTGCTTGTGGGCCAGTGAGGGCAAGGTTCTGGCAGGGGTGTTTGCTGGGGAAACCTGGAGAGCTGAGTTCCATCCTGGTCACACATGGGTGATGGTGAGTGACTTTTTAGTCTTGCTGGATTTTAGGCACTGGGGTTTTCTAGCTAAGTTTTCGGCCAGATTCCCAAAGCAGCTGGAGGGCAAGGAGTTGATGCATGGAATCCTACAAATGAGCCCCAAATTCTGATTGTATTTAAAGCTTTTAGATTAATTGAATTTAGAGTTTTTAAAAGGATGTTGGTGGTGATGGTGCAATCAACCATGAAACGTGGCTGTGCTATCAAACCGGATATTAAGAGCACTTGACTGGCATGATAATTCAGACCGAAGGTCTCTGAGACCCTGGGAAGTAAGCACTGCTCATAAATGGCGATCTCCGCTGGGGTGTTCAGGCCTTGGCTAGGCTGCACTTCCAGCTTGTCTGAAATGTCTGCTGACTGCAGCAGAAATCCGCTTTGCCCTTGCCAGTCCATGCCAGTGTTCGGGATCAGCTACAGGATTTCAGGAAAGCCATTCTCTTACTCTGTACCATCTTCCCTCCTTCAGAGGACAGTAGCTTTGCTCACATTTTCAAAGAATTAAAAGACATAATGAGCTCTGGGCTGGTAGTGTGAAGGTCTACACTGTCCCTCGAAGGCCCATGTGTAAAAGGCTTTGTCCAGGGCAGGATGAGGCCCCTGGGAGGGAATGGAACCTTTAGGACTCGGGGCCTAGAGGAAGGTCTTCAGGTCTTTGGGAGTTTGTCCTCAGAGGCCTTGGGAAGAGCTCCTCCCCTTCTCTTTGTTTTCTGGAGCTATTTTACCCCACTCTCCCATTTGCTGCATCATCCCTAAGTGCTTAAAACCCACATCTCCAATCACTCATGGGCTGAAACCTCAGAAACTGAGAGCCGAAAAGAAGCCTTTTCTATTTGGAAAGCCGATCACCACAGGCGTTGGCCACAGTGGGGGACAGATGATGAACACACCCATGGGCAGCACAAGAGGACTGCAGTGGTTTTGTGATGTGTACACGTCTGACTTTGTTCTTACCCCTGGACCAGGAGTCTCAAACGTCCTGTGGATGGGGGCGTGTGTGAGTAGGGTGTATGTTGCCTTTTTAATTAGCCACTTCCCCCTTTACACAACTCCTCACAGGAGCATGAGGAGTAAAGCAAACGGCACTCACATTTCTCGTTGCTCACTCGGCAGGAATTCCACCTTGCCCCACGAGGATGCTGTCTGCACAGCAACCATACCAAGTGAGCAATAAAAAGCAGAGCTAGCTCCAGGCTTGGCTAGACTTGTACCTTGTTTCAACAAAATACCTCAGGAGGTAAGGAGTTAAGCCCTTCCTCCCACTTCTGCCGCCTCCTCCTGATTCCGCCCACCCTTCTCTCAAGCAGAGAGCCCTCCACCCAGTCCAGCCCGGCTCTGATAAAAGTCAATGCACTTTTTGATCACCCCAATCAGTGATGCAACTGTTTTCCTGACTGGAGATGGCTTAGATCAGCGCTGGTCGCTTCTGCCCTTCCATCTGCTTTGTTGCTGCCAGAACAAGGAAATTTGCTATTTACATTTTTTTTTTTTAAAAAAAAATCAGTTTGTACTTCATAATACCCTGCACTTAAAGAACATGATTACTGCTAATTATCATTTAGAAAATTGTTTTTTCGCTTGATTAGAGATTTTAGCTGTGTGTACTGAAATCTAGTGGGCCTTCATTACGTGCTGTACTTTGTAGTGGGTGCTGGCTTAAATATTAATATATGGAAATTCAGCTTCATCTGCTGTACCTTTTGATGTCAGAAGCATAATCAGTATAATTGGCTTAGATTGTTTTTCTCCTATTTGTATTTCATACTAGCTAATGTCATTAGTGAGCTAACTACCGAGTGGGGAATCTGCATTGTAGAGCTGCTTCCTGAGCACATTATTACCATTGATTTTGATTATTTTAATTCCCAGCCACCCCAGGCAGGCCCTCAAGCTGTGCCATATTGTTCAAAGACCTGCTCCCTTTTTCCCCTCCATCCCCCATTCAGAGAGCAAGACTTTTGATGCCTGAAAGCCCATCAGTGTTCTGATAAATGCTTATGCTTTTGGCTGGTCTGGGGCCAGCTTGCTTTTTATAGCATGAGGCAGAGAGGCAGAGCTCAGGGTATGTGTGCCCTGTCCGCAAGAAATCTGGTGGCTGGTCTGGGTGGCCCTCAGACCAGGCAGTATGACTGCCTGGGATCTCAGAGCCTGGCATTGGGATTTTGCCTCCTTACCAGTCTCGTGCAGCCTTTCCGCTGGCCCACAGCTGTCATTCCCTCTAGCCCTAAGGCTTGCAAATCTATGTTTTGTACTTAGAAATCGATGGCTGGACCTACTTAAAGATTGGAATCTAACTTCCTTTTGGGTTTTGATTGTATTCCAAAACCAACTGTAAAAGGAACCCCACATTAAAGTCTAAGTTTGGCTACGGTCAGCCACAGCTTCTAACCCTCCGGCTGGGGCACACATGCTTGGTTTTGTTGGTGGTGGTTATGAAGTCACTTGTACGTGTATGGAGCTTGAATACTAAGGCTGCAGGGGAACTTAACAGAGCCTGTGTTCTGCATCTGCCAATTTATGGATGAGGAAACAGAGACTAGGAGCAATGAATAACTGTCCGGTCCATAGGGCTGAGTGGTGAAGCGTCCCTTTGCCCAAGCAGGGCCTTTACTCCTTAAGTGGTATCTTACTCCCGGGTATGTGGTGCTGTAACATATTGTATACACCAGCTAATCACTCTATGTGTGACTGACAGCTGTTGTGTGCTCATGTAGTCCAATGTGCTTTGGGGCCAAGAGCTTTTATAAGGGAAATATAAAGGTACAAAAGAGAATATAATTAAAAGCACGTGTGTGTCGACACACACTCTGCATGGCGAGGGTGTTAGGCTGATTCTGCCTGAACATGACTCCCGTGAGTCATTGGATTAGACGGCTGTGTCGGATTTCTTTAGAGAAACGGAATGGGTAGGATACAGAAAGGTATGGCAAGAGGCGTATTATGAGGGATTAGCTCTCGGAGGCTCAGGGATCTGCTCACTGCAGGGTGGCGGGCTGATGCGGTTCTAGAACAAACCCGGCCGCGTGAGGACCAGGAGCTGATGGTGTCAGGGCTGCTCTAAGTCCAGAAGCCTAAAATTACGAGCTCCAATGTTGAGGGCAGAGAAGGCGGATGGTACGGTGGGGACAAGTTTACCTCCACAAACTGGATGATGCCCTCTGACATTAGTGACAGCAGCCATCTTTCCCCCTGTGTATAGATTTTACTACTAATTCCGGCCAGAAACACTCTCACATCACACTCAGAAATAATGGGTTGTTAGCAATTGACAGGTAACTATCTCCGAAGTCTTTCTGCTCTTTCTCTTATGAGGTCAGCTCTCTGCTTCTGTCTAGGGCTCCTGGGAGGTGCCCTTGAGGTAACGCCTACCCTAGGTTAGTACTTTTCTTCGTTGTCCAGTTAGAATCCATGACTTTGAAATGTACTCCTGGAGAGAAGAGAGGAGAGGAACTGGGTAGAAATTTTCCACTTGAAATTTCTAGAACCTACCAAGATTTAGAACCTACCAAGGTGTAATTGGTAATGAATGTAGTTATTACAATGATTCTTAATTATTAAAGGCACTTGGAGTTTTAACCGGGAGCCTCGGGGTGAGCATTTTAGACTTTGTGACAGTAGTGTTAATAACCAGCAGTTCTTCTAACAGTTGCTTTAAGTTAATTTGGCTTCATCAAAGGAAGCAAATAAAATTAATCTGGACAATATTTTACCACATATGTCTAGAAACAAGACTCTTAATCCTAAATAATCATTCCCTGCTGTTTCTTCTTTGAGCCAGCACTCTTTTTGTTTGAATTTGTCACTCTATGATACAGGGAACCGAGCTAATGATTTTTCTCTTCACAGGCACGAGAGAGGTCTGGTCTTCAGATTTACCTGGCCTGTGCCCATGGCATCCCACCTTCCTGTCCAAGTCCCTTGAAAATGTCAGGCAAGTGGGTCACCTGGCCTCGAGCCAACCTTGGACGTAGCCAGGCATCTGGAGACAGGGCTTCAGTCTTGGTTGCCAGGGAACTTTCCAATTGAGTAGACTTGGACACATCACGGGCTACTTTAGATGAAAAGGACCAAGGAAGGGCAGCACTAGTGGCTTTAGACCTCTGGGTTTCACCAACCAGCACAATTTCCAGAATGATTTTGGAGATCAACACAGGACTGTCAACATGGGTTTCCAAGCAGCACCATGCAAAAGTACCGAAGGGCAGCTTTCCGGGAGCAGAATATACATATTGGGTAGTGTGTGTGAATGTGTGTGCTTAATTTTAAAATTCCATGATAAAATGCGATATGGGGACTACCGAGTCAAAAGACCTCTTGAAGCCCCCTCTAGATAGAAAATGACTTAGATTTAGATTGCAACCCACCATGACCCAAAGGTGGTTTTCTTGTTTCATTTTTTCTCCTGTGACTCTTGCCCTGTTGAGATATTTTCTTCTTTACCTCTCCTGTCTCCCTTCCCGTCTGCCTTCCCTGTCTAATTTACTTGCCATTTTTCTCTCCCATTTGCAGTTTCTAGAAAGTTTCAGAATAGCAAAAAGGCAATCTCTATGCCCACCCCCCCAAAAAAATACTATTTGTTCTCACTGCTGAAATAGTGTTCCCAACAGGTTAGAGAGTGTTCATTTATAGAAAATCTTTAAGTTATGGGTTAAATAACATAATAACATCTGTTTTGGACTGATAAATCAACCCAGTGGGGAAAGGCCCTTGTGGCCAAGCCTCCTGTCCTGAGTTCAATCTCCGCGATGACATAGGCTGTCACACCGACCCCATTACTAGGGAAGCTGAAGCACTGTGCTCTTAAACTGGTGTCAAATGCTTTTCTTGCTGAGCTATCTCTTCAGCCTCCAAATGCTTTTCTAATTAGTTACTCTTGCTATATGAAACCAGAAACCGAAACTAAACCGAAAAACAATGGACTGGAGAGATAGCTCAGCCTTTAGGAGCACTGGCTGCTCTTCTAGAGGACCCAGGTTCAAGTCCCAGCACCCACATGGCTGCTCACAGCTGTCTGTAACTCCAGCTCCACAGTATCCAACACTCTTACAGAGACACAATAACAATGCACAGAAAAAATGAAACAAAGTTTTCTGCAAAAAGTAGTAACTCCTAACCTTTCTCTAATAGAGATGCATTTTATCCTGTCTCTTTAAGTCTATTGGGTATGTTTCTTTTTCAGAGAAAAAGAAGAATAAGTTGAAAACTTCACTGAGTTCATTTTCTTGTGAGTTTTGCTGATCTTAATACTTTCATTTGGACCAAAATTTATAGTAATCATAGGTCTGGTTTGTTTTCAACATTTGGCTTCATAGTTTCAATAAAACATTTTCAAAGTATATAAGGGTGAAGGGCAAAACAATTTCTTACAGATTAGACAAAATTACTCTTTCTGATATCAGTAGGTATCATTTGGTTTGGCTTCTGGAGAGGGATTAGGTAGAGTGTATCTTAATATAAAAGAGAGTTCTTTAGAAAACTATAGACTTGTATTTGCACCACAATAGAACATATACTCATAAATAGTACGCACATTCATGTATACTGACAACTGAGTTTATTTGTACAAGTTTGAATTCGAAGACTATATACCTTTTATTTATCTTTATTTTATGTGCATTAGTGTTTTGCCTGTATGTATGTCTGTGTAAGGCTGTCAAATATTGGAGTTACAGACAACTGTGAACTGCCATGAGGGTGCTGGGAATTGAACCCAGGTCTTCTGAGGTCCTCTGGAAGAGCAGTCGGTGCTCTTATCCACTGAGCCATCTCTCTAACCCCCAACTATATACCTTTTAATTAATGGGGAAAAAAGCCACTACAAGTTCTCCAAACCTTCAGGTTTTTGTTTCTGTTTGGTTGGTTGAAATCCTCATGTTAGTCAGGTGCTACGATTCCTAGACATTCTGAGACGTTTTGTCCGTGAGAGCTTTTGATGATGACTCTGATGTACTCAAGCTCCATAAGGACAGTCTGGGATCTCCACATAGGGATACTCTGGTCAGCACTGCCAGAAAGTGAAAATTCAAGTGAGAGGATGGCAACAGTGAGCGCCCGGCTTAGCAATCCGAGCCAGAGCAGTGGAGCTCCAGGGTGCCAGCGTTCCTTCCTGGTCACGTCAGTGTGTATGAGCACTGTACAGCACAGCATCCTGTGGCTGCTGAGTCCTCCCAGAACAGCTCACAGCAGTGTGAGCAGGGCCCTCAGCTCGGAACGTGATTTAAGTCGGGACTGCCCCTTAGCCACTGCGGACTTGGATACCTCCCTTCCCCGCCACCACAGGGAGTTACATTTCCTCCTCTGAAGAACGGCAATATTTGCTCAGTTATCATGAAGATTAGATGATGTCATAATCCCCTTTGTATGTGACTATATGTAACCAAAATACTGGACAGAAGCAACCTACGAAATGAAATATTTATTTTGGCTCAGGATTTCAAAGGGTTTCAGTCCTTACAGTGGTGAAGACATTTTCTTGCTGTAGGGGTATATGGCAGAGGCTGGTCATAGTGGCGGGCCAGGAGGAGGAAGAAGCTGCCGAAAGTAGGGACTGGCTGTAAGTTTTGGAGTCCCCCTTGCCCAAGGACCTGCACCTGCCAGCTATATGTTAGCCCCTAAAGATCTACAGCTTCTCCAAATATTGCCCCCAGCTCAGAGACAAGCTTTCACTATGAGACTCTGGAGGACACTTCAGAGTCAAACCATAATCTGAAATGTGGGTGATGATATATTATGAAGTCTGTATTCCTCTTTACAGTCACGATCCCAAACCTTCAACTGCACAGTCCTGTCGAACAGACATGGCTAAGAACTGGCAGGGGCTTTGCATGCATCCTACCCTCTACATTCTCAACTCCCCAGCTGTGACCCCAGGCCACTTCTCTGCTTCCTTTGTTGATTTCACAACAGCAATGGATACCAATGTTATCCCACAACTACATTAAGTCTTGTCATGTCATGAGACAGACTCCAAGACAGGACAGACACAGACCTCGGATCCTTTGGGATCACTGATAACTATTTCACCCCGCGGTGTGGGATGATCTGCCCTTCAGGAGGGAGGTTAGGAAACGTGGAGTCTGCCATCCTGTTTGGGGTGGAGGGCAGACAGTCTGGCCTGTGAGGTCTGAGTGTGCTGTCTCCACAGAATGGTGGCCACGTGGGGACCCACACTTTGTCCTTGGCTCTGAAGGCCAGTCCACCGGCTTCTTGGCAGGAGGGCACTGGAGCATCCGCTGGGACCGAGAGGAGAGTTGAATGAGTTAGTTTCAGTTCCTCAGTTTCTTGTCACCAGGGATGGGCAAACCCAGTAGTGGTCTATGTTTTCAGAAAAATCTTGACTTATTTCTCAAGCATTTGGGGTTTGGCTAAGTTTTACATGCGTTTTGCCAGCTTTCCTCCCTTAATTATTAATATTAAACCCATGTGCATGAAGTAGAATGGAAACTTAATAGCCATTTTTATATTTATTTACATCAGTGCATCCCATAGCTGTGTGGAGAAAGGGCCGTTGTATCTTGTAGGCATCTTTGCAGATAGTTTAGAAAGTGTCACATCAATTTTACCCCTTCTCTGCCCACAAAGGCATTTGGCTTTGAGGATGGTAAGGATAGCATCCCAATTCCAAAGCCATGATGCTTACGGCAGATTTTGAATACTACAAAGTGAGACTTCGCTGTCCTAATTCACTCGACTCTGAGGCAGTTCTGTTGGTAAAAAGCCTTCAAATGCATTTTCAATAAACCAGATGCTCTCTCAGCAAACATTATTCTCTACCTCCAGGTCTCATGTACAGTTGCCAGAGCCATGGAAAAACAATTGCTATGGGCATCATTGTTTTCCAAGCACAGTACACCGATTGGTCCCAGGCAGTAGGAGATGGGGTAAAGAAAAGTGTTCATTTCCAAGTAAATAATCCTTACCTTCTCATTACCAACTAACACATCTGGGTCTCTCTTATGCACATACAGACCTAAGTGCACTGATTTAAAGAAACACTGATTTAAAGGAACAGGTGTTATTTTGTTAATGACAAAATAATGGTGTTATTTTGTTATAGTCACCAAATGTAATAGTATGCGTAACCGTTTGTCCTGACAGCTGGGGTATAAGCCTAGATGTACAAATGCCAGGCCTGGAGTGGGAGAGGAAAGTCTCAGTGATGACTAATATGGTGAACTTGTTTCCAAAGGCTCTGAAATGCTAAATGAAGTACACACAACCATGATAAGTATGTGTAAAGTGCTTTAGAATTAATTAAACTGTCCAATGTAATTTTCTAACACAAACTATTTCATTTTAATGATTTTTGTATTGGAGGTGGGGAGGGCATTAAAAATCAGATTATCTGATTATAATTTGCAAAGCTATTTGTCTGAGAAGGTGGATGGTTTCCATTTTTAACTAAATATTTTATTTTGAGATAGTTACCTTTTTCTTCCTGTGTTCGATGCTGGATGGCTTTTTAGTTACCTAGTTTCTTCCACTTCACATCAGGGGTGTTTGAAGCAAAAAACAAAAACAAAAACAAACAAACAACAAACAAGAAAACAATAAACAAACAAACTAAAACGACCCAGGAAATCTATCACCCTTTGTTCCTCTAGTCTATCAGTTTCCTCTCACTTTTTCGAGTTCTGTTTCTTTTGTCTGTGAGATCAAGGTTTCCTTAAGCTTTGTGGGAGGAAGAGAGGAAAGCGTATCTACTTTACCTTCCCATTTTCACACCGGACACAGGACAGACACCAGACATAGCCGAGACTGGTGTCAGAGGAAGAAGGAGTCACTTCATGCTTTCTGCCTATCAGGAAAGGCAGATGTTTTGTTCTTAATTGTCAGTCTTATCTTGAGCCAAACTTCCACTATGGCTGCTCTCGCCTCCTCGGCTCTCTCCACAGCCCCATACCTTCCCAGGCTTCACTTTCCACCAAGGTTGGTCATCTGTAACAGTGAATTTCCACCTGTCTTTCCAGAAGAAAACACTGGAAGGCAAAGCCACAGCCCCTGGGAAAGCTCGCATTTCTGACAGCTCCAATTTCTTCTACTCTCTCTCATTACGACTCTTCACTGATATCGCAGCTTATCAGCAACTTTTTTTTTTCTATCATCCAAAACACGAAAACATTTTGTGTAACTACATGTATAACACAATTAAGATTTGGGGCCCATTAAAAATGATTCTGCCCACTGAAGCTATATTTTGAACACTGCTTTTTTTTTTTTTTTTTTTTTTTAATGATGTTAACTTTGCCTTGAAAACCCCACACTTACGTGTTCACACACATACACACCTGCAGAGGCTCCAACCTGAAAACTGGCTCTAAGCATTCATGTTTTATTGAGCCAATAAATTGCAAATTTAACATTTTAGCCAAATCGGACGCCAAGTGTTTCATTTCAGACCTTAGTGTCCATATTGACAGGGCTTTAAATCTACTACTTGTGCATCTGGAGCTTGTTAGATGTTTATAGCTTGAATGGAGCCAAATGTCAGTGGCACCTCTGTTCTGTGGAGGGATCCAGAACTGCAGCTCACTGCTCTGCTTGCTTCCAGGAGGTAAGAGCATGCCCCGAGGACTGGGCCTTCAGGGGTCAGCTCTATGTGGGAAAGGCCATGGATGGAGAGATTGGTTGGGTTTATAGTTGCATGTTTTCTCATAATCCATCCCCAGAGTGCAAGTGACATGCTCAGAGACATGACATGCACTGTGATGGGCAGACTCTCTGGAGGAGAGCACAGACTTCCTATGACGCTCTAGGTCTCTGCTCTTCAGTATGCAGCCTCTAGCCATTTGTGGCTGCTAAACATTTAAAAGACAAAATGTGCAATGGAAAGATTGACTTTTTAAAAATTTCATGTTAGGATATTCAATTTTCATAAGCACATGTGCCTATTTTATAAAGCGTTGTTAATAGCCTGATGATAAGACTAAGATGTGAAGAAATATCAAGAATTGGTTGCTTTTTTCCACCCATAACTCCCCAGAACAGAAACATTTTAGTCCACCCCTCCATCTCCCTACCATTTATTTGTGAAAGGTAAATGAAGTGTCTGTATGGTGGAGCCCTGTGATGACTATGAAATGCCCAGGACCACATGCTAATCCAAGTCTTTCTCCTGGATCAAGATGTGCTATTAAAATGAATTTCTTGCCTCAATACGTCCCCAAAACACATAGATTATAGATTCAGACAGACCTTGGCTTCATTACCATCTTGCCTGTGACAAGATACTTCACCTCTCCAAGCCTCAGTTTCGCTACATAAAACATAGGATTGAAATCCATCTGTGTGGATATTATTTATTGCTGGATTACATTTGAAAGCTGACCTCTTTTAGACAAACCACCGGTCTCTATAAAATTCTTTCAGAAAACCCAGAATCTTAGTCTTCCCTGATGACCATGCCCCTGCATCATCTCTGAATGCGAAGAGGCTAAACATAGCAAAGGCTAGGTGAGCATATTTGTAGTAATAATAGAATACATAAGTAAAGCTTTGAAACTTTTTGAAAGTATATGACTGCCCCACTACAAATTAAATAAAATGGTTTACATTTTAAAAATGGTTAAATAACATCCTCTATAATAACATAGGATTGAAAATGAAACATTCCCAATAAAATAAATAAATTAGCTTAGCAGGGAATATAATTTCAAGATGGTCTTACAGACTTCTAGTATTATGTTAGAGAGCTTTCTATTATCAAAAGAGCTTCAAAAATGAAAGTATCAGTATAAAAATAAAATCCACTTGTGATAACTATTTTTTTTATGTCTGTTTAACTGGCCTCGGCACCCAGGTGTTCAGACATTGTTCTGTGAGAGTGTTTTTAGATGAGGTTTACATTTAAGTCCTTGAGCTCTGAGTAGAGAGGATGGCATTAGGGATTACATTGTCCAGTGAGTGGAAAGCTCAGCTAGTACTGAAGGGTGAGCTACAGACTTCTTGCAGGCTTCATGTGCCAGACTGGCTCTCTCTGGTCCCACAGTGCACTGCAGTTTGCTATTTAAGCTGTAATTCTTTCCTGAATATCCAGCCCTTGGCTTCTCCAGGAAGTGTTTGAATTTCTGAGCTTGCACTCATTGGTGAGATGAGTCCTTAACATAAAGCTTGCCTACAGATTTCCTCATCTGCTTTGGACTAATATGACCCCCAAGAGTCATATGGCAAAGCCCTATCCCCCGGTGTGATGGTATTTCGAAGAGTCTTTGGAAGAGAATTTTGTTAGGTTAGTTGCACGGGGCAGGGTGGGGACAAAGATTCTCATTTCAGGATTAGTGGCCTGCAAGTAAAAAGGCCACTTCAAATGATGGCCATCTGCAAGTCACCAAGAGGATTTCTTACCGTAACCTGGCATCCGATTTCTGACTTCCAGCCTTGAGCACTGTGAGAAGGTATATTCCTGTGGATTAGGTTACTTTGACATAGGGTTTTGTTACACCACCCTTAGCTGACAAATATTCATTCTATTGGTTGTTTCCCTGGAAAACTTTGTCTAATATCTCACTCTAATAAAGGTCATTGGAGAACCTAACCAAGACACACACAGTGTGCCTTACACACTATAGGCACTTGCTGGACATCAGGCCTTACATCAGTCTTTCCTATAGCATGAAGCAGCCCGTGTTGTAGATTGAGCCTACACCCTACTTGCTGTTTGTCCCAGTTCAGGGACTTCTGGTTTCTACTATACAAATTCTAGCCACCTCTTCAGGCTAGCTCATATCCTGTTTGTACAAAGCAGCTTTTCCAGATGATTCCAATAGAAAACCAATCCCCCCCTCAACCTCTAGTCTGCTTAAAAATATGTCATTACTACTTAACACTTTTGCATACACTTCTGTCTTGAATCTCTAACAATCGCCACTGCTAAGAGATATGTACTGTGCCCCAGGTAGAAAGCAAGCGCTTAGCTCATGCTGTCTTATGTAATTCCCAAGAGACCCTGACAGTGTATATTAGTATGCCCACTTTTCATCTTGCAAGCCAGAGATCCAGCTTGTGTGACTACGCTTTGACAGATGACATTTTAAAAGACTCTCTGACATCTTTCTCTTTGGCATTCTGGAGTTCCGTTTTCTATTACTAATCTACTATTAAAGTTGGTCACCAGAGTTGTTGGCATAAGAGAAAATAGGAGTGGCTCGGGATACAGGGCTCTGTCACATACCCTGGTTCACATACACGGTGAGTAATGTCAACCATTTTCCCCCAGCCTTCTTGGCATCAGGAGAGTAGACACTTGTCAGTGTCAAGGGTCTCATGAGTAGAAACTCATTTCTTCTTTGTCTTCCTTTTGAGGTGACAAAAGGGGCTTTGCATCAGAAACTACCTTATCACCACCAGAGGAGGCATGAAACTGGCTGAAAGTGGCTGTGTGAGATTAGAGGGACCCAGCATCCCTCTCGCTGCTGAGCCGCATAGCAGCATTGGCTTTTGCACATCTTAGCCTTTTGTCAGTGGGGAGGACAAATCATCTTCTGGGGTTCAAGTCTGTGATGAATTGTTATTACAGCTAACTGCGTTCCGACAACTCCAGGTGCATCCTGGATCTCAGCTTCCACTCTTCTGAGTCCCTAGTGAGGTGATAATCTTGAAAACTAGACTTTGAGAAACAGATGGATTATGTGGTTCCAACGGCTTCTTGCTCCAGCTACAGTCAACATATAATAAGGTGGAGAAGAATGTAAAGGGAAGTTGTTTCCATAGGATGTGGGTCCCCAAGGAAGTGGGGCTGTTCTTCCCCTAGCTGGAGAGAGAAATGTAGTTCTATCCCAAGAGATGCCCAGACATGGAGATAGGAGGAAACAAAGAAGACAAAGGCTAGGAAATAGAAAAGAAAAATCCCAGCTACAGAAACGTGTTAGCAGGTACTTACTGCTAGCATTTGGATCCAATCAATGGCATCCAAAGTGGTCATTGGGTCCTATCTGCTCAAGGTTTAAATTATTTGTGATGAGTATACAGAGAATAGAGTTATATCCCACTGGAGACTGGGGAAGGGCTGGGTTTTCTTTGCACTGAGCAGGCCATGACACGGGGCAACTGGGATGCTCTGAAGAAGCAGAAATGATTCTGAGAAGGCTCTTGACCAATGTCTCAAAGTCAGAGTTGTTCCCCACCCAGTGATGCCATAATATGGGAGCTGGGTATTTAGAAATAAAAAATTGCAAAGGTTTTTTTTTTATTTTCTTTGCTTTCATTTTATGTGGCTCTGAGTGTTTTTCTCCATGTGTGCATGTGTACCTGGTGCCTGCAGAGAACAGAGAGGATGCTGAATCCCTTGGAACTGGAGTTTGAGATAGTTGTGAGCCACCATTTGGTATTGGGAACTGAACCCAGGTCCTCTGCAAGAAGAGCAGGTGCTACTAGCCATTCTCACCCCTTGCTGTTCCCTTGAACCTAATACTAAAGAATTTGGGCTGGCATTATATAAATCTTTTTAATATAATTTTCTCAGAAGTTAATTTTTATTGCATTTTATAATACTGTGGTCTGAAATTTTTTTGTCATTTAAAAACTAACATGTAATTTAGATAGAGGAAAACCACCCCTTAGAGCAAGTTTGAGATGTACGTATATTTTGTTGCCTGTATCCTGAAATGTGGAAGGATTTCACCCCGCCCACCAACTTCCTGCTGTCACTCTGCTGTCAACTCCTCTTGCCTCCTTGTGTGACTGGCAACTCTTCTCTCTTCTCTGCCCTGCCATCTAGTTTTTAAAAAAATGTAACAGAGAAGGGCCACACATACCCGGCCTGGGAGCCTGTCTTCTTCTGCTCGGCCCTCTCATTGGAGAGTCACAATTCCTTGAGTGCATGTTCCTTGTGTGTTTTTGTTTATTAATGAATAGTGTTTTATGGAAGAACCACACTTTGTTCTCATCAGTCCTCCGTTGAGGCACAGTTGATTGATTTCCAGTTTGGGACAGTTATGAGTAAAGCTGTTTCAAACATTTGTGTTTACTGTTTTGTGTGTATATGTATGTGTGTGAACATAAGCTCTTATTTCATTCATGTAAATATCCTAGGATGGGGCTGGTGGATTACAAGACAAATCTATGTATAAATGTAAAAGAAACAGCAAAGCTGTTTGTGAAGTGGCTGTACCATCTCACGTTCGTTCCAGCTGGCAACCCACCAGACCTCCAGTTGCTCCGCATCTTTGCCAGCAGTAGGTATGGCTGGTTTAAAAAGTTTCAGCCTTTGAAATAGGTATGAGATACTATCTCATTCTGCTTTTACCTTGCCTTTGACTTGTAGCTGATTCTGTATTAGTATGAGGAACAGCTTTTTGGCGATCATTTGCCCTTTGCACATTTCTATTGGTGAAGTCTCTGTTCAGTCTTTTGCCAATTGTAAAAAAGCAAAAACAATAACTAGCTTATTTCCTATCTTTAAACTGTGGTATCTTCCATGGATTCCGGATAGGAGTCCATTATCAGATACATGCTTTGCAAATATTTTCTCCTAACCTTCTTGCCTTCTCATTCTTTAAGGTGGGAAATGACTTTCTTTGGTAAACCTCAGTTTCCCAGTTTTATCAGTTTCTTTTAGGCATCATACTTTGGGTATCATTGCGAGGCTTCCAGAAGTGTTTTGATATAGGTTTTGCATTTAGTTCTATGATCCGTGCCATGTTAATTTTTGTGGTTGTCCAATGGTCTGACCACTATTTGTTGAGGGACTCTGCATGCGATTTAAAAATCAACACAAACAAACCGAATGGTCATTCAGCAAGGACAGCCTGAGGAGTTCCAACATTCCCTACACGCCATTAACGGCTGCCTGCATTCTGATTGCAGGTCACAGCCAAGATGCTCAAATGTGCTTCCCCTGGCCGGGACTGCTCACCTTTCACTAAGGCTGCTTCTAAGCTGGATTGACAAAGCAGAAGTGACCTCATCTCCCATTAATCAAAGGACAGCTTCTTAGCTCTTTCTATTTTGTACAAAACAAAACAACAAAAAACAAAACAAACAAACAAAAAACTATCTTTAGAAATCTGATACAAGGTTGGCTTTTTTTCCGCTTATTCTTTTTTCTTTTTCCCTTCTAATCTTTGAACAATCAAACTTATAATTTTTCTTCCCAATATGTTACAAATCTCTCTGCCTGCTGGAAACATTGGGGAAAGATTCCCCCTCTCTTCTTTTTTTATTACCCATTGCTTTGTTCCGAATAGTTGGAAACAGCTGTATTTTTTCACCAATCTGTGGGAAACTTGGAAATTGCTGAAGGCTGGCAAGCAGCTCAAATGAATGTGTGAAATGCGACATCAGATTCCGGAAGAAAACGCCGTCCAGCTCCCATGGCTCTGGTTCGCAGACTCCTGCAGAGGGGCATTCAGCACTAGGGGGTATCTTGTTTATCAGCATGGTCTGCTTACACTTCTGGAAGAAAATCTGCGGCCCGATCTCCTGTGCTGGCACCTGAATAATTAGGCCAAGCCTCATGTTGGCATAAGAGTTGCTAGCCCAGGTTGACATGGTAACCTAGTATGAGTGGGAATGATGTGGTATTGCTGGAAGAACATTTTATCACACGGAGAATAATCAGTTATTCTTGGCAAGGCTATTTGTCCTGAAATCAAGGCTAGCTCAGAGGAAGAAAGGTATGCTTCTCTTGTCTCCCCCATCTTCTCCGTAGTGTGCTAGGCTCTGTGGGTAAATCGCCCTGCTCTCTGGAGCCGTAGTGACGATGAGATGTGTTGGTTGGCCTCTCTGCGACTCTGTGAAGTCACGTGGAAATTCAGGAACCTGGTTATCTAATCTAAGCCCATTTCCTAAAATGACAAGATGTTACATACTCGGTATTAAATGTAGAAGGCGATCCCTTTCCTGATCTACGGGAAAGATCACCAGCTACTTGAGGGTCACACTGCCTCCCGGGCTGTTTTCGGTCTGTATTGGGCCTAATATGTTCCTGCTCTTACCTTAGGAATTTCTTTCTGAAATTAGGTCCCTTCAATAAAGATCCACTTAATAAATTGCATTTGATCCTGTAACCCACAGGTACGTGGAGAGGAACAAAACGGCTCCTACTCTCTTTCCTTCTTCTTGGATTGTTTTCTTCCTTACTTGCATAATAGCCCTTATTTTCTTTTGCACTGTGTGGCTGCCCTAAGCTCAACTTCATATCACTCTCTATTGCCAGCATCCAACAGAGACTTAAGGAGCCTCTGGGCCCTGTATTTTTAGGTCAGTTTTCTGGCCTGGGCCTATCTTCACTTGGAGGTTCATTCCTTGTTTGATCTACATGGATGGGACCAGTGTCATGGGGCACGCCGTGCAATCGAGGGGGCAGGATGGTCATAGTCTCAAGAGGACATGACAGGACAAGCAAGCTGCCCAACAAGCCCCGAGACACGCTGTGCACATCAGAGTTGAAATCCAGTGGAGGAAATGCGAAGTGGAGTGGACACTAAACCCCACTCAGAGAAAGGTACAGGGTCCCACACACCTGCCCCGGGGCCAGACTAGACTGAGAGAACCTTGGCAGATCTGCACAGCTGCACCAGGAAATGTGCATTGCGGAGCCTGTCTCCTTCTATTTTGACTTTGCAGAGACCCACACAGACGAAAAAAATCAAATCATTCCGTGTACCAGCTCAACATGGCCACAGTATTCCTGAAGCCCCACAGGGAAGCTTATTGCTATATTCAAAAGTGTCTGATAAAAGCTAGAATAGTGCTTGCAATATGGCAAGGACCTCTCACAAAATTACCAGGGAAGTCTCCACCCAGAGAAAGGAACAGTGATGGATCTAGAAAGTCATTTTATCATGTAGGATCAGTTAAACTGGTTATGTATCTCTTAATAAGTGAGTAGAACTAGCTTCATCGCACACTCCCAGTTTAGCACATTGGCCTCTCCAGTCCTGTCTTTTTTCCGACTTGTCCTTTTCTGCTGTTCTGAGTTCTGATTGTATGTTTGACAAGACAGGAATTCCTCTGCCTACTCTTCATAGGCGTCCCTATCTGTCAGTCTGTTTGTCATATAGGCCATTGCACTACCTAAGAAATAAGTTTTATTTGCTCGCCTTTTTCAAGAGATACAGTAAGGTCATGTCTCAGTCTGTCTCTGAGGCCAGATGGTTTACGCAGACACAGAAGCTTCGTGGTGGGAGAAGAGGATATTGTGAGGCGGGAAGAGAAGTCAGAGGTCAAAGATCGGGCAGTGCGTACACGAGAATTGGCAAGTGGGGCACTCTGGGAGAGTCAGAAGAAAGGGAGAGTGTAAACTCAAAGATGAGGAGAGGAGAAGAAAGAAAGGAGGAAGAGAAGGAGAAGGAAGAAGAGGAGGAGGAAGAGGAAGAGAAGGAAGAAGAGGAGGAGGAGGAAGAGAAGAAGAAGAAAGAAGAGAAGGAAGAAGAAAGGGGGAAGAGGAGAAGGAAAAAGAGGAGGAGGAAAGGAGGAAGAGGAGAAGATGGAGAAGGAAGAAGAGGTCTGCAGAACTGGTGCTCACTGAGATAGAGGAGGAAGAGCCATACAGGGAGCTTCCTGCCCTGCCATGGTATATCTGCGAAGCTCTAAATACAGAATCTACCCTGTGGTCAAAGTGGTGCTTTTCTTCCAGTGTGGACTGGCAGAAGCACGTGAAAGGCGAGGAAGACAGAGAAGGGGCAATCTTAGCTCCCATCAGATATCTCAGGGACTCTGCAGGCCTTGGAGGGAAGCCTGCCTTCTGGACAAGAGAGAAGTGTTGCAGCAGGAAAGCTCGGGACAGTAGGGCTGCCTGTATAAGACTGTACCAGCCAGCCTTTCCCCACGGGTGAGGAAGGACTCACAAAGGCCCAACCCCTGGCTGAAGAGCTAGAAGCAATCCAGGCCTTCTGAGGGACTGCCAGTTTTCCTCAGGAACAAGCTGCTTGCTAATGCTCACACAGTGCCCTGTAAGTGGAGGAAATGGTAGGCGGCGTGAACATTTACCCCCAAGTGGGAAGCCTTACACTCTTGCACGTACGGACAAGTCTAATTGGGCTCAGTAGCAACCTATCTATATAGATCTATATACAGCTATAACTATCACATGTATCAATAAGTATAAAAGATAATAAAGCAATAATAATTGTAGAGATGGAGAACAGGAACCTGAGAGGAAGATGTGGGAGGGACAGTAGAGGAACTGGAGAGAAAGGGAAAAACAGTGGATTTGGTAAAAACACATTGTACTCACGTATGACTTATTTTTATTTGAAGCAGGGTGTTTCTGTGTAGTAGCCTTGGTTGTCCTGTACTCACTTTCTAGACCAGGCTGGCCTTGAAGTCACAGAGTCCACCTGCCTCAGCCTCCCAGTGCCAGGATGACAGGCGTGTACCACAGCACCCAGCTTCCATGTATGGCATTTTAAAGAAAAAGGAAAGAAAATTTTAAACTGTTAATCTAATCAAGAAAAGGATGTCATTCTGCGGACTGATGCCTTGCTGAAATAAGTAAATAGATGGATGGAGGATAAAGTAGTGGCACCTACTAAACCCTGACTGTGCAGCAACTACTGTGCTCGACACTAGGAAGGTGCTTAGCACCCCAGTAAAATCTCCAGTTGGTCCTTGTTCAGATGAGACTTAGAAAAAGGTCAGGTTGATTAAAAGAATTAAAGTTTGCGTGTGCACGTGAGCATGCTTGCCTGTATGTGTGTGAAAATCTATCGACAAACTGGCTTGTGGTGTTTCTGCAGAGGACCTTGGGACTGTGAGGCCAATTGCAAGCCAGGGTCTGTGTCTTAGCAGCTCAGGGCACCTGGAACAGCAGCTCACCTGGCAACGGGACTGGCTTATTCAGGCAACAGGAAGGATGTTTGTCCGCAGCCCACTGCTTCCGGCTTCTGGGCTCCAAAGCGACAATTTTGAGAACATTGTGTGATGCACCAGGGAGGTGAAAAGGGATGATTGTTAAAAAACCGCCAACAGATTCTTTACGTAAGAAATGCCATTTAAAAAAAAAATGAGAAAGCAGAATTCTTCTTTGGGTGATGAACAGGAAGCAGATCTTTTAAATCAAAGCTTCATTAATTTTCAGTGATTTTGACTTTTATTATTGTAGGCAGCCCTTTGATCTTAATATATATAAATATATATGTATACATAATTGATTGTAGAAATGCCAGATGTGCCAGAAGGAAATGCTGATCTATATGTACAGTGTCTTTGGTTGCTCTGAGGCTGAACCTGAGGGAATTAGGGTTAGGGGCAGCCCAGCGCCTGAGTGCTCATCCAGGATGAAGTGCCTTCAGATTACACAGGGCTGTGGAGTGCCAGGGAACAAACAATCGGGTTGGTCATGAGACCACAGCAATGTTTTTGCTTCTGTGTACAAATCACGGGAATCCCCACATATTGTGGTAAAATCAGAGTCCAGTAGCATTGCCAGATGGAGTCATCTTGTGTCCAAACCTAGAATCTGCGTCTCGATGCAAAGTGGCTTATAGGATGTCTCCCTGGGGCATAAGCTACTATAGCCCAGATGGCAGGATGACCCCTGTGGAAGAAACATATGGTAGGCTCTATCTGTCATTCACGGAGCAAGAGCGAGTACAGCGCTCAGGAGAGCCAATTAAACAAGAGCCAACGCCACGGACAGTGGGCCTCTCTGGCCACAGCTGAACAGAAAGCAAAACTCTGAGAGGCAGGGAAGAGGGAAATCTCTCACGGGGATGCTGAACATGGGCAGAAGATGGGAAAGCAAGGGGATGGATGGTGGAGAAGGCAAGGTGAAATTAAGGGCTGGGTCTCCACAGTGCTTTGAAGTTCTCTATGGTGGAATTGTCAACAACTGCACGGCCCGAGCCTTGGTGCAGAGTTTTGGTTAACTCTCATTTTCTCTGATTTCCTTCCCCTGGGGCCCCAGAAAAACATGCTAAGACCAAATTGAAAGTACGGGTGTAATTCAGGGAACGCCGGGGTATGAGTGTGGATGCGAGCCAGGAGAGGGAGAGAAGTCAATAATGGGTGTGCCACGAGGCCAGCCTCCAAGACGAGCCACTGGGACTATCTCACTGGGGGAGCACCCCACCCCAATGTCATCCCACTCAGAGCCCAACTCCACTTAGTGGTGAGTGCAGGAGGTCTCCTGGGGATTTTAATCCTACAATCCTTAGCCTGCCTGCACAGCTGCACAGTGAGCCCCAACAACAGGAAACACTGGGAGGGACAGAAAGGCTGTACCTGTCTTTGGCAGCTGGACAGTATGAGCTGTGGTAGGGGCAGACGAGAGAATGCAGCCAAGGCACAGATGTCAGTAACAACCATAATTTTTCTTTCAAAAGTATTTCATAGTGGGGACCTGATAACCGAACACACACATTTCTCCGTGGGAAATGAAGTGTTTTTATTCATTGAGGAAATAATGTGCTGTGTGTGGTTGGAAAATGGCAGAAGGGGGAAGTACAGGGAAAGCCTCCAGCTCACTTCAGAACAGAAATAGCCTCCACTGACCGGATACAAAGCTGCCTTTTTGGTGTCTTCTCTGCTGCTGCCACCCATTTGAAAACAGGGTCTAGGACATGGAAGAAGAGAAAGTTCCTGGGCCTGAATGGCATTTGTAGAGGAGACTCTCAGATTGACTGGGAACGGGAAGCTTGCTTGGAGTCTACCTGAAGCCCTTGGTCCATCTCTGCAGTTCCATCATAGACTGTAGGAAGCATGAAACCATTCCCACGAAACAGGACCCATTGTGTCATGCCTATTAGAGTTTTATGAGGCAGCTTGTTGCACTGAGTTATAAAGACGGGTATTTAGTTATTGGACTGACTTTATGAGCTATTTGCAATAAAGGGGAGTCTAAGGAATGCTGCAGCTTGATGTTGACAGGGACCTTTTCCGCAGAATAACAAATGAGCATAAAGCAATATAATCTCACAGGAGAGAGAAAGCAAGAGAGGGAAGGCACATGGAGCCTGGTACTGGTATATATGGGAATATAACAGACAAGAAAGAATGTCCATTTTCATTGGCAGCACCTGACTTCAAATCTCCATTTCTCTCCTTGAGGGAGAGAAATACATGGGTGAGGTGTCATAAGTTTGGGATCTTGGTCAGAGGCCAGTGGGACTTCCCAGGCCGAGGATACACTCTCTCCTTCTTAAGATTCCAATAAAAATAGAAGGAAGAGAAATGCATAGCACATGAAGTGAACTATGGGCCACACGAGCTGTGGTTGTTATAACTAAGATCTAAACATCTAATTGGGTGACTAAGATGTGTGTGTAGGGCAAAGCTGGTGAAAAGCTTCGCTCACAAAGTTGTCTCTAGCATGGCTTCTTTGGGTTGGCTCTGTCTCTTATGACATAAAGAATATAGCATTATTTTGTAAACTTAGAGCACATATGATATAAATATATAGACGAGAAGCAGGTCTTTAGAGCAGAGCCTGAATGGAGAAGATTCTGAAATTGTAAATCTCCTGATAATGGATGGAGACTCAGCCTGGTAAGATGGCTGAGCAGGACCATCTAGGCAATGCCCGAGTGACACTGGGCAGGCCACATCACCCCTCTGTTCCTTCCTTTCTTTCTCTGAAAGATGAGAGCATTATAGTCCTCCTTGCATAGTTACTTATAAAATACTTAAGTACATATATATTTTTTGTATGTGTGCACGTGTGCACATGCACATGTTTCTGTGTGTGGGTACATGCATTGGTTTACAGAGGTACTGGGTACAGACATATCAGTGACCAGAGCTATCAGATCCCACTAGAGGTGCAGGCTTAGAACCCCAAGTGAGAACAAAGCTCCGATCCTCTGCAAAGACAATGCCTGCTCTTAACTGCTGAGTCATCTCTCCATTCTCTAGGAAATGTCCAGACCAACGGACACATATTAAATGCTTCCGCCGTTTAAGAAAAAAATATTAATATTAACCCTAATGAGAGCCCTTTGCCATGTTCTTTTGTAACGGCCAAAGTTAACCAGTATGCCTCACTTGCTCATGGACAGATACTTCCTGGAATGCTAGAGCCAACTGTTTTCTCCATAACCTACTTAACTTTATCTTCTGCCTATATATATGTTTCAGTGTCCTGCCAGACCCAGGTGTTTCCTACATCCACAACAGCACCAAAGCAGCTACAAGTGTTCAACTCTGACCTCATAGACTTCCATCAAGCTGGACCTGCACCTTCCCTCCCAGCCAAGGATGTTCTTGCAGACCCTGGACAGCATCAAAGCAGCCAGTTCTTCCTGGACTTGGCCAGCATTTCAGCCTTTTGACTTCCCTACAGTGCCCCCAGTGTCAGCAGGAAGTAGCCAAAAGAGGGATCTACGCCCATTATTCACTTATTATTAAAAAAAGGCTGGAATGGTGTGGTTCAGGACCAGGACAGGCAGCTCCAGGTTCTCCCAGTGTTCCTCAGACTCTACCTGCTGCCTTGCATGGCTGGCAACTCTCTACTGACAACCCTCTACCCTAAATTTGCCAGGGCAGAGGCTTCTCTTTCTCCTCTTGACCATGTAATCTGACCATTTTGTTGCTATTATTTCTCTCTCTCTCAACCCCTTGCATGGCAACCAAGAGCTGCTTCCAATGAACCTAAATGTATATACTTTAACTTACCTTACATGAGAAGCAGCCCAGTTCCTCATTTTTTAATTATAGAAAAAGGGAGGAATATAAGTATTTTGGCACCTGCTTCTGGGTTGCCTAGCAACCTATGACATCATCAAGTGTGCCAGCCAGGTGGCCACACCTGGAAGGTGTGGTTACCTTCCTCCTTAAAGGGACCAGCCTGCCATGTGGTCCCCCCTCTTGGCCTTTCTTGCTCTTGGCCTCTTGCCTCTTGCCCTCTCCCCTTTCTCTGTTGGGGCACCCTCCTCTTTCTTTC
The DNA here is from genome assembly GCF_030254825.1 of Meriones unguiculatus. NCBI lineage: Eukaryota > Metazoa > Chordata > Mammalia > Rodentia > Muridae > Meriones > Meriones unguiculatus. The sequence continues at coordinate 70,328,310 of NC_083354.1, forward strand.
CCCCCCCCCCCATCATGTCCTGCTCTCCCTTCTCTTTTCTCTTCATCTCCATCTAATAAACCTCTTTCATATAAAATCTGTTGTGTGCCTAATGGTCATTATTTAATTGTCCCCAACAGGATACCCTCCTTTGGTCTGAATGAACACTTATATTCCATCTTCCCAACTGCTTCCTTGTCCTGTTTTGGGTTTTACTTCATGCCCCAGGCTGTCCTCCATGTCCTGTGGACACCCTCCTTCCCTGACTTGGGCTCTGTATTTCAATCTACAATCTACAGACGGATACCTTTTCCACCCTGCTCAGGCCCCATACCCAGCCACCTGCTCAGGCTGCTGTAAGGAAGGCCGCTTGGTAAAATATTTACTAGAAGTCAGTGTGACTCAGCAGATTTTAAGAGTCTTCTTGGGTCTGAGGGGCGGGGAGAGTTAAGCTCTGAATAAAACAACAATGTCCAAATCTGGAAAATCTGAGTACGTTAAGAATGCTAAGATGAAATTAATTGTCCTTCTTTTTCTCCATGTTAGCACAGTGAGGCAAACTGCTACCGTGCCTTGTGGGTGAGCTGGCTGGTGAAGGTTGGAGAAGGTTGTGACGTCAGGCTGCTAGGCTCACATCCCTGTTGAGTTTGTGCAAGCCTGGGGAGACTGGAGAGGAGCCATAGTGAGGAGGGGCAGTTTTCGGCACCAATTTTGCGATTTCTGCTCTCCGTTCCAGAGCTAGATATCTCGATTAAGAAATAAATGAATAAACTGAGGATGCAGCCAGGGGTTCAGTGAGATGAAACTGATGAGAGATGTTTCTGGCAGACCAGGTGACTTCAGTGGGGGAAATTAATCCAATTTCATGTAAGTGCATTTCCTCTGGACCCAGGAACTCAGGAAACACAGTCCCTCGGAAAGGATGGAGTAGGTTTCATTTTCTAGTTATCACTTTTCTTATGCTGGTAAAACAGTGCTACTTCAAAGGCCTGGGTTGGGGAGCCGTTCCTGTAAGGGTGAGCAGATCTGAGTGGCTGGCCAGGCTGGACCTGCTTTATAAGCCCCTCCCCCCCCCCCCCCCCGCAAGGGGCAGCCAATCTGTGGAATTACTGCTTTCCCGGACCCTGCCTGCTGGGCTGCGGGCCTGGTGAGGGGTGGGGACGGGGTGGGGGATTTCACAGTTCCCTAGCTCAATTAGAAGACAAAGCAGGATTGTCGCTGGCTTTGTTCCATGGATTTTCAATGGGGGCAAAGGAAGGCTCCCGGAGGATGGAAAACCCTAAATTGTTCTCGCTTTATCATCTTTTTAAAATGTGTTGTGCATTCTTGGGCTGGAGGGCAAAGGAAATATAGCTTCACTCCTACCCCACTTGCCCCTCTCCATCTAGCCGTGTCAGGCCCCGAGTATTTAAGGGAGTTCTAATTACAGAGGAAACAGATTCCCTATCTGGTCCGGGCTCTTGTCAGTATAGCGTGTTCCACATGGGAATAAGGGGAGTAGCGATTTGGAGGAGTGCTGATGTTTATTGGGCATGACTTAACTCACGCTGCATCTTTGTATTATTTTTTTCCTTGCCCGCCTTTTAAGAATAATCACTTCAAAATGATTAATGATGCCTGAAGCCACCATCCTCACTTCCTGCGGTGAGCGGCAGAACTTTTGTGCATGTCTGAGTTTGTGCAAGGGTGGGCTCTCAGACTCCCTGAGACAGTTTCCCATCCTGTCCAGACAGTTGGCTTATTGTTCAGGAAAGCTGACTGTCTGGGGATGGGGTGGGGGCTGCAGAGAGGGGACCCTGCCCTGTCCCCTGCTTCGAGGAAAGGAGTGAAATTGGTTACCTCTCAAGGTGCCCGGACAAGCTAGTTGCTGGATTAGTTGGATCCTAATGCTTGTGCTCTCTCTCTCTCTCTCTCTCTCTCTCTCTCTCTCTCTTTCTGCCTCTCTGTGTGTGTGTGTTCAAGAATTAAGAACAATACTATGGTATGTTTGAAAACCGATAGGATTACTGAAAGATCATGGGTGGGGGCTGAGGGGCGGACTGGGTTGGGACCTTCGAAACAAAAGGTCACACCCCTGCTGGGCTGTAGCCAGCTCTGGAAGCCCAGGCAGAGCTTCAGCGAGGAACTAACTCCCCAGGGGAGCATCCTGCCTCCTTCCTGGGAGCATCCTGGGAAAACTTGCTGACCCCTCGGAGCCGAGAGATTGCAATGGCTCAAGCTGCACCTATCTCTGCCAGCCCGGGAGAGACCTGCAGCACCTCCAGGTGCCATCTTTATAAATCGTATTTAGTAAAGACTATGAGTAGTTCTTGCAGATGACTACCAGTGACTGGTTCCCCTTCCGGTTGCTGAAAGTCTCGGCCTAGTGTTTGTCATGTAAATATTCTCCAATTTTCTTTCCTACCCCTCCATTCCGCCTTTGCATTCCAGCTCTCAGGAAGGCCATTTGGTGAAATATTGACAAAAGTTTTCCTTTTGTGGTGCTAAGAACAGTGACAATCCCTTTTGCCCCTAAAGCACTGGATGGAGGGGCTGAGCTTTGTTCAGAGGGCTGATCAAGTGGGGCTGGCTGGCTTAAGAGAGACACGAAGGCTGACAGAATTCTCTCGGCTGACGGGGCGTGCCGGGAAGTGAGTGTGCACACATGGATGTGCAAACTTCTCTCCTGTACAGATTCATCCCGGCAGGGGTCAGTGTCCTTGGATTCATCACATTAGATGCTTGTGAGCTTTGATGGAGAACGACATCTGCAGAGAAATAACGAAAGCTTGAAGTATTCCTTCAGGGTTGCCTTTTATTGAAAAGCCAGATAGAGAGCCCACGCGTGCAATCCCAGCACTTGGGAGGCAAAAGCAGGAGGATGGTTTTGAGTTTAAGACCAGTCTGGGGTAGATAGTAAGTTCCTGCTTCAGACAAACAAGTCAAGTGTGAGACAACAAAAAAATTAACTCCCCTCCCCTCCACCAGATTCAAAAGCCTCCAGACACAGGCTCCCCCTGAGCAGACCTGTTCTTAGGCTGTGTTGTAGAAATCAGATTGGCAGTTTGTAGAACTAGCCTAGCATCAACTGTATTAGAAATAGGCAATGGTTTGAGGCAGGGTTCCCAGGGGTTAGAGCTGGGAGCCTGATCTTTATGTTAATAGAGCACCTGCTTGAGCAATCCGGGAGCCCTGGTTTTCTTCCCACGGTGCCTCCTCCATGTGAACTAATCTGTTAGCTGGTATGTGTGTCGGCTTATTTAGGAACATGTGTGCTGACAATTGGCTCCTGACTGTAAAATATGGTCTTGGGGAGAAAATGATTAATCGCCTGCCTTACAGGATGTGTGTGTATATGCTTTTGATGACAGGCATTATCAGTATGTATGTGTCTATAAAACTAAAGGCAAGCAATCATTAAGACACTGGGAGTGTGAATAAGCAGAAGAGCTCTTGGAGTTATCTGGACTTTCATTCTCTTCATGGGCATGGAGTCAGGGAGATGTTATTTCTCCTTGAGTACATCATTTTCAGATATAGAACAGAAGACAATTCATGGCAGAAGAATTTTCCTTGAGCACTCAGTATTGTGCTGATATACACTATTTTAAAAAGAAACAGGGCTGCTGAGAACAGTCGCATTTGCCTGCTGTCCCAGCCCTATGGAGGCTAAGTCACGTTCAAGGCTAGCCTGAGTGGCTAGGGTGAGTGAGTGTAGCTCAAAACAAAAATGCCAACCAGACCTCCCACACCTCCCGCTAAAAAGACATAACAAACAACAAAACAACATGGAAAGCAAACAAAAGAAATAAATCCAGTTGCATCTCAAAAAGGAGATCTTTACAACAATTTGTCTGTTTGGTGCTCTATGTTTCTTTTAAAGCTGTGAATGGTGGTCAGCTCTGTATTCGGTGTCAGGATTAGGCAGAGGCCCATTGGTCTCTTGTTAAAACCCAGAACGACAGACAACTGGATAATTTAGTTCCCCACAAAACTAAATGTAGGCAATTTACAAGCATGATTTATGAATGAGAGATTGAAAGAAAGAGCGCAAAATATAGCATTCCTTCCTTATAAAATGGACACGGTATTATGAAAACTTAAACATATTCCCAGAAAGTAAAACTTTAAATGGAAGAACTGGATGGCATGGATGGACATCTGGAAAGCTTTGTATCTGGCTTTGGTTGGGGGTAGCATCCTGAACTTTTTTTTTTTTTTTAATTTTTTGTTTTTTCAAGACAGGGTTTCTCTGTGTAGCCCTGCCTGTCCTGGAACTCACTCTGTAGACCAGGCTGGCCTTGACCTATGCCTTTTGAGTGTTGGGATCAAAGGTGTGCGCCACCATGCCCTGTTAAGGAATCCTGAAGATTTTTTTAAAAATTATATTTAATTTCATTTCCTTTTATGTGCATTGGTGTTTTGTCTGCATGCTTGTCTATGTGAGGGTGCCAGATCTGGGAGTTACAGCCAGTTGTGATCTACCGTGTGGGTACCGGGACTTGAGCCCAGGTCCTCTGGAAGAGCAGTCAGTGCCTTTAACTACTAAGCCATCTCTCCAGCTCCTCCCAAAGACTTTTAATCCTGGCATAAGCATTCTTTCTTTGGAGTATTACTGTAACATAGGAGCCCAGAGTGAATTTGAGGGGAGAAATACTGGAGGGCACGGAGGTGGCTAGCTGAGGGACCGGTGTTCCAGGCTATGACAACCCAGGACAACCTGCAAGTGCTTTGTGCCTGCCGCAGGGAGACAGCGAAAGAGCGGCTTCGGGGAGATGGAGAGATGGCGTACTCATGAAATAACCTGGCATCACCCTGGTTAGATTAGGGACAGGGTCAGGTGGGCAGCCAAGCCACCAGGAAGTGGAGAGAAAATGAAGCGAGTAGTGACTGCACAGCTCAGAAGATGGCAGAGTGACTGGCTGTTTTTCTTTCTTTTCCAGAAGGACTTGAAGATTCTTTCAGACACTCGGCAAATGTTTATTGGTGTCTGCTAAGAGCTAAGTACAGAGGAGTTGGAGATAAAAGGTCCCTCTGCTCTGAAAGAGCTCTCAGGCTTGCTAAGAGAATGGAGAGGTGAACAACCAGGCCTAATGTGGTGTGTCAAGAGCTGGGGGGTGGGATGGGTGGGCGGGGGGGGGGGCAAGTGGGTGGGGGAGGCCATAGCTCTTGTCACACAGGGAAGAGTATTGAGGCTTCCTGGAGAGAGCCAATGGTCAGGGCTAATTAGGCATTCTCCGGGCTAATCCTGGAGGAACTTCCTTCTAGGCATGGAGAACCCAGGACCCAGAGGGATGGAAGAGTGATTCTTCCATTGTCTGTGAGGACTGGCGGACACAGGGAGTGTTGAGGCAGGAGGCAGAAGTGGGTCAGCAGGCCTAGGGGAAGCCCCCAGCGTGGCTCACAATGAGTTATCCACAGAGTGGAGAGCTGAGGGGAGAAAGGAGCAGTGAGGTTTGATTAAGAGTGGAAAGTGAGGTTTTGAGGTGGGGAGAGAGGATGGCCTTGGCTTTCCTGACAGGGTAGTGCCTGAGGCCATCTGCCAGTGCACTGAGGCTTGCCATATTGTCATTATTTAAAATTCACAAAGACTTTCATCAGCCTTGTAACAGACTCTCACTGACACCCGGCCTTACATCTGTTGATCTGCTTTTAAATGTGGTGCGATCTTCCCTCCCTCTATCTGCCGGGATGCGAGTGCCAGGCGTGCCGGCCCTGGACTGGAGCCAAGGAGTATTGATTACATACTGTCTGTCCTGTTGTCCAAACTTGTGTATGCTCCACAGTCAAACATCACCCAACAGGAAGGGTGCTTCATGGAATTCCAATTATGAGTCTTGGTGAGTTTTTCAGGAAACAAAATCAGAAGTTGGTTTTACACTCATTAATGTGTATTTTAAAAGGGAGTCTCTGCCCTCTTTTTAAATTTCAAAGAGAAGAATAATATGGAAGAGACTGGGTAGCTGGCACAAAGCATTCTGCTCTAAACTCTGGAGGCTGCAGTCTGCACTGATTTTACAGAACCTAACAACTCCCGATTGCCAGCAAGGGTGGCGAGCTCCCCACCCCCACATACAACTTTATCCACTACAATGACAGAAACTTAGTTACCTATGTATTAGAGAACTCTAGACTTCTGACATGTGAGTACTTTAAGTTTAAATTGTGTGTGTGTCGTGGTATATCTGTGTGTTGTATGTCAACGCATGCGTGTCCCTATATGTATGTGTGGAGGCCTGAGGAAGATGTCGGCTGCTCCGTGCTGTTAATGATCTCTATCTGAGTCCCTCGAGCTCTCTCACGGATCCTGGAGGTAATCTTATATCCTATTGTAAGTCTCAGCAATCCCTCTGTCTCCACACTCTGCAGCACTGAGGTTCCAGGCACATGGGGTCGAGCTCAGCTTTTTAATAGGGTGCTGAGATCTTAGCCGAGGCCCCCATACTTATGGAGTTTGCCGACTGAGCTATAGCCCTCATGAGCAGTTTTGGACAATAATTCTGAATTCTATCTGTGGTTAGCTTGCAAGGTGAAATTGGCTAATGTGAACTTCGTAAGTTTGTGAAAAGCTATGTCAGCTGAAGGGACCCACAAGTATCTACTGAGAGGCAAAGGGGCCAGGATATGAGAAAATCAGCACAGAGGGAAGGAGGAAGAAAGCAGAAATTGCAAAGAGAATAGGATTTGCAGGAAATGGATGTTATGTGACTTGTTCATGATAGTTTTACCATGTAGCCTAGATGATTTTTAGCAAGGGTTTGAATAGAATACAATTTATTCCATTTCTTCCTTTACACACACACACACACACACACACACACACACACACACAACGATGAAGGGAAAAGTGACAGCTTTCTCAGAAGAACAGTATGACCTATCGTGTGGAGACTTTTTAGGAGTTAACACGACAAAGTTGTGCCCACGCCACCTCTGTCTCTCACCACCTCTCCAAAGATACGCAGGCCCTGTCACCTTACAGGAGGCAATAGAGACTACACAGCTGTGACTAGGCTGAGGCTCTGGAGAAGAGGGTTTTATGCCGTGTAGCCTGGCTTGGCCAACTCAATCACAAAGGAGGAAGTTAGGACGGGAGAGGGAGTGCAAGCAGGATGGGGCCTGCATATGGAAGCAGAGGTCAGAGTGACGCCATTGCTGGAAGGAGCAGTGAGCCAAAGGGACCCAGCAACTGGAGAAGACAGGAATGAGTCTGTGCAGAAGCCTCCGGGAGGCATGCAGTTCTGCTTTGGACACCCTTACTCTGTTCCCTAGCACCACCTCTGTCCACTCCACTATGTTAAAGTCATGTTGTTTCAAGTATTACATTCGGACTCATTTATTACATCAACGAGGGGAAACAAATACAAACCTCGTGCCTGGTCCTGATCATCGGATTTTCTACTCTTCTTGCCTTCCAGATGTGCCCTTAGTTTCCTATGTGATCTTAATTCACTTCAAATTTCTTTCTTTCCTTACCTGAGTCTGTGTGGGGTGGTGGGGAGGGGTGTCAGGAGGTACTAAAGATGGAAGCCATGGTCTTGCACGTGGCAGGCAAGAGTTCCACCACTGAGCTGCACCTCGGTCCTGTAATTGCTTTTCTTTATTAGATGTGAGCCCCCTGCGGGGAAGAATGGCCCTGTTCTAGCTTTGTGTCTCTGAGCAGGCGCAGTGCCCCACTGTGGACTCGGAGCGCGCTCACTGGCTGAGTGAGGGTCAAATCAGTGCCTCAAGGAGAATTTTCAAGTGGATCAAAAGGAATTGTGTCTGTCCTCTGTGGTTTGGGAAGACCGTGTCATCCTTTGAAGACAAGCAAGCTTGGACAGCCTGGCTCACAACAGAACGTGAGGGAGGGGCCGTTCTCCGCACCACTTCTGATAACCGTTCTTTTCTTCCTTTACGCTGGGGTCTGAAGTCTGGCAAGAACAGCGGGCCCACGTGGGCATTGGTGTGAACCCTGGGTGGGCTATGAAGCCCATTGGGTGCCAACCCACGCAGTCTCTTTCCTGGGTCTCGTCCCGATCACAGGGCCTGAGAGTTTCCTGGAAGGAGCCTGTCTCCCGCGCGAGTGGGCTCTCCTTCGGGGACCGAGCCTCCTCCAGCTGGAGCCTCCGTTCAGCTTCTGCTCTCCAGGCGGGCCTCCGCCGGCCTCACGCCGTGGCCTCCGGGACACGTTTCTGTGTCGATGCTGCCATGGAACCAAATCCAAGGAGGTTGGGGTCTTGAGAGAATTTTCCCTTTTTTTTCCTCTTTGGTTCTCCTACAGTTTCTGTGGAAGTAGAGGGGTACTGCGAACTCACGATCTCGGCTGAAGTAGAGGGGTACTTCGAACTCAGGATCTCGGCTTTTCTGGGTCAGCAGTTCCAAGGGCCTCGGTGCAGCAGAAAGGCCCAGTCACCCCACGCTACTTCTGCCTCCTAGCACCGAGAACCGCTTTCTGTGTTTCCCTTCTGCCCCCCTCTCTGCTTACGGAATCTGCCTTCTCCAGCATGTCCCTGGGGCCTAGCCACCCCCACTCCCCACCCCACGCTGTGCTTCCGCTTCCGTCTGCTGCAGCCCGCCCGGCTTTGCTCCTGCTGCAGTTCCAGGAGTTCACACCACACGTCTTCGTGGTGAAGACAACTTCCTTTTGAGAGAGGTCCCCGGGAGGATGTGCTGGCTGTGTGTCTGTCCCTGCACTGGCCCCTGGTGTTGGGTGTTCACTTCCTGCTCTGCCAGGGCAGTGACAGCTCTCTCAAAAACACACGCTGGGCTGAAAGACTGGTTTGCCCTGACAGATGAAGGAATTTCCATAAAGATGATTAAAATGATATGGAAGGCATATGTATGGCCCACACAGTTGAAACCAGGGGCTGGACGGATCTACCCGCACACGCAGCAGCATTAACAAATATGGAAGAAACAACGCAAATGTCTACAAACAGACAATGTTTGAACGGATAAACAAATTTGGCATATGCGTACAATGGGATATTGGCCTTAGAATAGAATGAAATTCTGATATCGGATGCAGGCTACAGCGTGAATCAACCTTGAATACACTTAGCCGAGTGAAGAGAGCCAGGTACAAAAAGATGCATTCGCTGTCATTCCACCTGTATGAGAAAACTGTCAAACTCATAGAACAGTGGTCACTAGAGTCCTGGGGTGAGGGGACACGGAGTTACTGTCTAAGCAGCCTGCCTTGCTGTTCGAGGAGATGGCTGTGTACTCACGTGAATGCACTTAATCGCTAAGTGTTAATCATTAAGTCTTAATGGAACTGAGCTGTACACTTAAAATGGTGAGTTTGGTAAAGCTTATGTTACCTGTCCTTTTACCACAGAAAACTATAACGAGTGACATGGATGCTAGTTGTGTCCTTCTTCATAATTTAGTTTTCTTTTTGGTCTAGGGTATGAGTATAAGAAACAAAAGATGTGCAAATTGTTGGAGATCTGCCCACCAAGATAGCTGTTGTTTGTGCGTCTTCTATGTCATGCTTCGAATAAAACTTATTTACATAACGCTGAAATACACTTTACGTCTAAGTAATTTTTTCCTGTGACTTTTGTACACCAATCTAGGAAAGAAAACATATTTATTGAGGCAAATGCCTGTTTTCAAAGGTTACCAAAATAAACTCTGTGACTGTGGCAACCTTTGGGACTGGGCTGAGAAACCTGGATTTTGCAATCCTTAACACACACATTGAATGACACTTCTTGTCCTGGGCTCCCTGACTTCATATTGGAAATATGTGACCTCCAGGTCACCCGGCTCTCTGAAAGGGAGCTTTGATAGAGACCAACTGAGCAATAGGATTTCTCTTGGTGCAGGTAGTTTTTGTGGCTGATAGTTGTATTAAAGTTTTGCAAAACAAATACCACCTGCTTGCTTAATCTGGGAAAAAGAGTTTGGGTGGAATGAACTCAAATTTGATGGCCAGGTGCCCTGGGTGCTTGGCAGGCTTATAGGGTGATTTTTAGTGAGTCATTTTGACATTGTGTGTCTGCATGCCACCAGGGAATCAGGATTGACAGTGGCCTACCATGATCACACCTGCCGGTCTTCTTAGGGTGACCCAGGGTAAATGTACAGTTTGGGGAGCAGGCATGGTGGAAACAGAGGCACCATCTCTAGTGTAGCATAAATAAAAACAATAGTAAATCACAAAAGCTGTAAGATCCTGCTTTCTTTGTCCTGATGAGTAATTCAGTACTATCTGAAATATCAAATTGAAATTTATCTCCTTCTTTCCTGTTCTCTCCCCCTTCCGTTCCTTCCTTACTCCCATTCTCCTTCTGTCTTTTATTTTCTGCCTTTTTTTGCAGTTCACGCTTCCTGAGTATTACATTTTTGCCCTTTATATCATCCAGAGCTACACATGAATACTGACACACACACACATACACACCACACCACACACATCACATGCACACACATGCATGCACACCAAACTACTCTCTGTCTTGCTTTTTTCTTTACTGTCTTCAAGAAAGAATTATAGGTATCTACACAGAAAGTGAAGGGAGCTGGCAAACAGGTGATTGATCAGGGAAGGTGTGGAGATGAGCTTATCCTTAGCATTTTTCTTTCCTATCATTCTCTTCAACCACCACATGGAAGAGACGGGCCTTTCCCAATATTAGGGGTATTGGGGAGACCAAAGTGAAGAACAATGCGGCATGCTATGTCTATGCCTTCTTTTAGTGGCTGTCATCCTCCCTGGGAGATTCTGTGCTTCTGAGGGGTCAGCTGACAGTCTGCGTTGGGGGTGGGGTGGGGGAGGCTTCAGGGAGAACCTTCCTGGGGCTGTGAGGAGAAGGGCCAGTCTGCTGGCTTCTTTCTGTGTGGCCGACTGGACTCAGGTTGGCGTGATGATCTGAGAGAATGGCAGATTGTAGCACAGGCCAACAACTGGAAAATTGTCGAATTTGAAACACTGCTAAATATCAGCAATAATAACTATGGTGAGGATGATCTTCTAGCTAAGAGACCAGCCAGGTACTTTTATGTAGTGTGTTTTGAATCCTGTGATACGTTGCTGTTTTCTTCATTTTAAACTCGGGAGACAGCTACCGTCGTTAGAGGGAACATACAGGGCAACCCCTGTGGAGAAGGAAGGTGATGTACATTAAA